>NC_060282.1:21077775-21393930 GCF_021613505.1 Equus quagga | reverse complement strand
GTTGTGTATTCTTCGTTGTGGGTTCTTCTAGTTGTGGCATGTGGGACGCTGCCTCAGCGTGGTCTGATGAGCAGTGCCATGTCCACGCCCAGGATTCGAACTAACGAAACACTGGGCCGCCTGCAGCGGAGCGCGCGAACTTAACCACTCGGCCACAGGGCCAGCCCCTCAATTACATTTTTGTGTGTGACTAAGAGGTCCTTTGCAATCCATATGCCTTCTTCCTACTTCTCCCCATCAAACTGCTCTTCCACTTGTAGTTTGCTTCCAGCATCCTTGCTTTGTCGCTCATTCTTGACCCAGAGTCTATGCATTCGATGCCCCCTCTGTATGGGAGATGTAACCCCAGATCTTCCCAAGGACAGCTCCTCCTCCTCATTCACGTTTTAGCTCTAATGCTATTTGCATAGTGAGGCCCTGCCTGTCTACCCTTCACTCTCTGTCATAGTTCCCAAGACATTTTATTATTTCCACAGACTTATTACTAAATGAAAATCTCTTGTGTATCTATATATTTACAGTCAGTTCTAGAATGCTAGCTTCGTGAAAGCAGGGACCCTGCCCATCTTACTGACCATGTTTTCTTACTGCCTAGAAGAGGCCCTGACATATAGTGGATGCTCAATAAATATTTTTAACTAAATAAACGAACTCAAGTTTTCCAGCTTCCCCACCAGTTCCCTGAAATTCCTCTCCAAGTATGTCCTTCAGTTTCCAAAAAGTGTTTCACGTGCTTCCAAGAAAGGACTGCTCCTGGAGGACACTGACATTGCACCAGTTCTTCAATGGCGGAAGAACTTCCCCACCAGTAGCCACTGATTTCCTGCAAGTACAACGGTGCCACAGCCTCCCTGGTGCCCCTATCTCAGCCTAGCCTGGCCACTAACTCAATGCCACTTCACTCAGTGAGGAAGGCTTTCCGCTGATTCTGAGGGCTCTGCAGCTCCTACAAGTAACTATTATGACTCCTCCACACAAGGCGCCTGTGATGAACTCACGGGGCTGGGAAAGTCTCTCCTCTTTCTATGAAACTGTAATGACAACCTCAAGCATGGCAGCAAGAGCGGTAATACTAACACACAGTGAACAGTTGCCATTCTCCAGGCAGCACGTCAGCACTTTATAGCCATTTTTAATTTAATTACCTCAATAGACTTTGAAAAGGAAAACATAATTCTCATTTGACAGATGAAAAAACTGAGATTCTCGACTATTAAGTCACTAGCCTGAGGCCACACAGCTGGAAGGTGGAAGGTTGGAACTCAGTTGAGTTCTAGTTGGACTCCATGCTCTAATCAGCCCGCTAAACCCTCTAATCAGCTGGAGGGGCCTCAAAGCAGGGTTGACTGTACCACAGGATTTTATGGGGCCGAATGAAATTGCTACATCAGTTTTGGCTTAAAGCTCCCACTCGTCCCTATGGAACTCATGCACGGGTAGACCAGGGCACACATCTGAGTGCCAGACAACATGAGGTACGCATGGCTTCGCCATGAGAGAGGCCTTGCAGAGCTCCCCTCTATCTTCTGGGATAATTTATTTCTCAGTAAACCCCTTAGCCTTCAGAGAATGGACTTCTATCTGGCCACTCACTATTTTACTGAACGTGGCTCTGGATCCTAGTAATTGACACAACTTGGGTTATTTCCCAGGAGTCTTCTCAGTCTCCAATCCAAATAGACCTTCTTGTGACTTCCTCAAACAGAAAGCCAGATATTCCCAGGAATATTTGGATCACTTTCATAGCCAAATTGGATGTCTCACTACCTGTAAGGTAACTCTAGAGATAGTTTGGTTTAACCCCAGTTATTTTTACATTTGTGAAAACTGAAGCCCAGAGAGGTAAAAAACTTGTTCTAGGTGACACAGCTGCTAATTCATGGCAGGGCCAGAGGTAGAACTCATATTACGGATTCTCAGGCCTGTCGTTGTTCCATTCCGCCATGTTATAGCATTGTCCTCACGTTTTGTCATTCCCGTTAAGGATGAAATGATCCTTCCTTCAGTTTTATAAATTAACATTAGAAAAGGAGTTCTGTGAGGTCAGTGTATAAACATGGTACAGAATTGTTTTAGCTCGGTCACCTTGATATAAATTAAGCTGCTGATTTCCTTCTGGTGACTTTATCAAAGAGGCTAAGCAAGTAGGTATTTTCCCAAATCCTTTATATTAAGTGTATTAATTCACTGGAGTCTTTCATTAAGAGTTTTAATATGTATTTTATGCATAAGGACAGACCAAAATTTTAAGTGACTTGACTTTTTATAACTTTATATTCCAATGTGTGGGTGTTCTGAACCCTTTTTCCCTCTCTTTTTCCCTTTGGACAGATGCCAAGAAAACATGTCAGGCTTAGGTCAGGAGGGGAAGAATAAAACCCCAGTCAATCAAAGTGTGGGTAAAGATGAGTCAGGAGGTATTGAATGGTAATGACCAAAAAACTGAATTTGTTTGTTTCATTTTAATAAAGCCATTTCTCTGCCCAGCTCTCTTACATAACGATTTGGTCATATAGCAATTGCTCCTAGGGACCATAGTAACAGATACTTGCATCTTGGTAAATGCATGGGCTTTGGAGACAGAATGTATGGTTTTCAATTCGAGCTCTGCCACTTACCTGTTTATGTGATCTTAAGCCTCATTTTTAAAATGGAGATAATGATGCTGCCCATCTCCAATGCTTAACTTGAGAATTAAAACGCGTTTAGCCTATAGCTTAACTATCAGCATTTATTTCATTAGCTTCCATTGCTATTTCTAGTCACCATAAGCTTCCTCTCTCTCCACATCTCTAAAGAAAGGCTCTTAGATTGTAAAGTTGGCTCTACAAATAGAAATCTACCAGGGAAATGCCACCACCTTCTGCTCCTTGCTGCAATTTCCTGTCTATTTTAGTCCCCCTGCAAAGTCAACTTCTTGTCATCTGCTCACAAACTTGAGACCTCCCTTTCTCTTCACCAATAGTGAAGTTTCCATCGTTCTCCTACCGAGCCTGGTGTTCCTTATCAATAAAATAGAAATAATAATAGTGTATATACCCCTAGGGATAAAATAGGATTAAATGAGCTAAGACACGCAAAACCAAGACTCAGTTTTCTTATCAGTAACATGGATTGATAGTACTGTGACTACTTCATAGGGTTGTTGGGAGGAGAAATGAGTTAAGCCACCTAAAGCACTTAGTACCATCCTTGACATATTTTCAAAAACTTTAAATATTAGAAAATCACAGTTTAGCAAAACCCAAGGGAGAATGAGAATGTTTTTCCTGTTTTTGTTCTTTTTTTCTTCCTTTAAGGAATATTTTCCTTTAGCTGCTGTCTGTGCCCCAGGTGGGCAGTTCTGTTGGCCTTGGGTCATTGACCATACGTGTAGGCCACACACAACTTACCTTTCTCACTCTTTTTATTTGTATTTATAAAATTCTACTTCTAGAAACATTCTAATTCTGTTAGAAATGGTTTTATTTGGCTTTTCCACACCTTTCCAGGATGTTCCAACCCATAATCAGTATGTCTGGTTTTTGCACCACATATTTGATCTGCAATATTATATAATCTTACAAAATTCTTTAAATTATATTTTATAGCTTTTTATGCTCTTTTATAAATTATAAATATATGCAGTAAAAATCTGACACTCAGGGACTCAAGTGAAGTAGCATCTAAATAATTTGTTTTCCAATTATTTTTTGTGATTGTTCTTGATTTTGAAGACTGCAAGCATCTTTTCAGGTCTCTTGTGACCACTTGACAATACTTTTCTCTCTTAAACAAATTATTATGAATATGAGTCTTTAGAATTTACAAAGGATTTATCCATTATTTCACTTTTACTCCACTGATGTAATATAGGAAGCATTATCCCTACCTAAAGAGAAAGAAACAAAAGCACCCTGCTGTTACATGTGACCTTTCTGAGGATCATTTATTTGGCATCATCCAGGAATGAGTGTATGTGCAAGGCTTTACAGTATTGGGTGTGCTCAAAAATAGTTTAAATGGTATTGTTCTGCCTGGCCTGAGAGGAACAAATATCCAGAAAAAGATTTTGACATTCAGAGCCAAAAGCTATGACAAAGTCATCTTTCTTTCATCAGACTACATGCTGAGTGACCAAATGACAGGACGACCAAAAGGAAGAAGCCCATATGTCTAATGGGAAGTTGGGAGGTGGAGTGAGGCAATATGCTCCAGACCAAAATGAAAGTCCCCCAAATTAAAGTCTTTTGATATAGTACAAAAGAGAGTCTTGGAACTAACGTACCACTGTCATCCTAGTGCTCGAAGAGCAAGGCTGGACAGTGCCACCAATGATTTTGGGGCAAAGCCCGTATTGGACCATAGACACAGACCAGATACACTGAAATAAAGCTCCCAAAGAGCATAAAAAAGCAAGGGATGTGACCTGTTTCCTGGATTAGAGTACCCATAAGGTAACATGTTATTTTTCAAATTAAAATGGGCCCAGAATTTTGATTAACCTATCTCTGTCTATCTATCTATCTATCATCTATCTATCTATCATCTCTTCATGATCAAGGGAGGCAGTATCATATTGGTATTAATCTAATGTGGCCCAACCATATTAACATGGAACTTTCTCTTGCTCCCTCTTCCTGATTCTCTAACATTTGAACTCTGAACAGATGAATGTATGCAAAACTAAAATGCCCAGTATTCACTGCTGCCAAGGTGTTCCTGTACCTGCCTACAGGCTTTCCTAGTGGGAACTGAATTTCCTAGAATGCACCATTCCACCACCTATTCTCCCATATCCCTTCCTGTCTTACTTTTTGGAATTAGAAATATGGGTGGGGTGGGAGGTTAAGGCACAATACTCTGCTGTGTCAAAAAGCATCACTAATGCAACAAAGTTATTGACTCAATTCTCTGGTCGGTAGAGACCTAGTCTTGAAGCAAGGAATGTCCAATGGAGGAGGAACTAAGTGCTATTCTACCTTCTTTTAGGTAAATAGGATTGATCTTTTAATAAGGTGGAGCACAGAATTATTTTCTCTATCCTATCTCCAGTGTTTTCAATGTAAATAGAAACTCATTATGCTCTGTTAACCTAATTTCCTTTGTACCCTGAGATCTCTTTTTCCTTCTTTTTTTTTTAAAAATTTTTTACAAAAAAAGGTATTTTGTACAAGTTGTGAGATTGTATCAGGTCTGACTAGCTAAGTGATAGTTCAAACCAGAGAAGCCAATAGAAGTTTTCAACTAGTAGAATGTCATAATTAGATTTGTTTTTCAAGCAGATAAGTCTCTTGGCAGTTGAAGATTGACTGAAGGAGGTGAGAAGCACCTGGTGGGACATGAATTAAAAACAAGAGATGAATTAGGGACAGGGAGAAGGGGGTGTATTAAAAAGATTTCAGAAGCAAAATTGGCAGCTTATAATGAGTTCTAAACTGTGTTGCACTGTCTGGATACCCGGATGGAAAGGTCCAGTAGATAGTTGAAAATAGGTATCATAAATATTTCTTAGGCATTTCTTCTCTGCAGAAGCTAATCACACAACCTGGTCTTGACTCATAGTTTTTCTATTTTGTCTCATTTAGTGATAGTCATCAAGGAAGACACTGCCATTCTAACAGATAGTTGGGATGTCCATGGATTGAGATGTTGGTATACATAATAGCACAACCATTACTTACATTCAATAACAATGCTACTCTTTTTCTTTACATTTGTTTCTGCCCCGCTTTGCACTGACAGGAATTTCAGACTGAGTACTGTACTTTCCATGTATAGAGTGTAGTAAATGTTCAATGTCAGAGCATGAATCTCTGGAAGTAAAACTACATACCAGCCAGGGAGTTCAAATCTGCACAGCCAAGGTACGGACTAAAAGAGTCCTTGCTTCCTCTCCGCCTCTTCTTTGTATCCCTCTAATTCCTAGAGGCTAGAAATCTAGGTGGCCTATTGGATAATATTGTCATCATGTAGTATTTCTCGAGTGCTCGCTGCATCCCAGGCACCATTTGGCCCCTTATAAGCATTATCACGTTTACTCCTCTCAACAACACCGTGAGGGAGGTATTTCACTATTCTGGTTTACTAATGAGGAAACTAAGGCTTGAAGAATTTAAGTGGGTTGCTAAAGTGTCACAGCCAGTGAGTGATGGAACCAGGACTTGAACTAAGCACTCGAATCCCAGATCCCCAGCTCTTAACCACTAATTTGTATTACAGAAGCACGCCACTTAGTCCTGGATGGATGGGATCCCTCCTTGCATTTGTTTCTACTGACTTGGCTGTGAATGCATTTTAATAATGCATGATATGTGCAGGGGAAGAAAACCTGCCCAACAAACCTTAATGTTGTATTTTTCATTAAGTACAATGTTAATTTTTTTTCCTGCCTGTTACTCAGACATGCAGTGACTACAAAAAACATGCAGGTTCCACGTGGTAATTCTTTTTAAACTAAATAAGCCTGAAAACAAAGACAGGTGTTTTGTAATTCTAGTAGGAAAGATGGTAGGATTCTTGAAATCCTCACTTTTCTTTGCTAGGTTACACAGGATTGAGCTGAAGGGGAAATGAAGTTTGTGGGTCCCTGGAATTGGTGGGGCACCATAAAGGGATTGGTTGACATCATAGTCATGCACATTAACAACCTGGCTTGGGCCATGGTAAGCACCCAATAAACATTAGCTGTTATCTTTATTGACATTGATATTATTATTAGACAAATTAATCTCCTTACATATCATATTTCATTGGATTTGTTTAGCATATTAATTTTGAAAAAGTACTTCCATTTTATTTCTTTATTTGATATGTTATCTTGTCACCTGAGGAGAGAGCAATATAGATGAGTCAAAGTCAAGTCTCCTTACCCTTACATCATTGATCTTTCCAAAAGCTCACCTTGTTAGATGCTAACAAAACACATGGCCATTTCTCTTTTGTAACACTCAAGACATTTATAAGACCTTGTCTGGTGCCTCCTTCCCACCAAACTTTCAGGCTTAGGTCACGTCTTGTCTGAGATTGTGCTGTTTTCCTAGGATCCAACACAGGACTTGGCAGCTGGTAGAAACTCTGTAAACATCTGCTAAGGAATCAATGAGTGAGTGAATTGTGAAGTTCTGAACAGCTCTTGAGAGCAAAGTGTAGAATATCTGCCCTTATCCCAAGGAATTTACACTCTAATTAAGTAGTTGACATTAATACAAAAGTTAAATAACAATGCATTTTTAAATTATACTTCAAGGCAGCAATTAGTAACAAGGCACCAGATGGTGAATTACCAAGCATATAATTCTATCAATAAATTTAGAGAATTTAGAATTTAATTTGAGACAAGACTCATGGGTAGGATTTATAAAAGAAAATGGCCATAGTTCCTTCATGTTATTTATGATTTATTTTTTAAATTGCAAGAGTATTTCATGCTTGTTGAAACACATAACATATATAAATATGTACAAAATAAAGATATAGAAAGAGAAAGCTAATGATCTCTCTTTTTACTGTGACCCTTCTCTTTCCAGCCTCACTTCTTCCATGTAACCATCACTAATAGCTTGGTATTAACACTTTTCTCTGTATTTGTCCTATTTATTTAATCTTTTTTCTAAATGTGATCATGTGCACTTGACTCTCCATGAGACATTCTTTGCATAATATAACATGGAGCTCACTCCTTATCCAGAGATCTTTCTCTAACTCATTATTCTTAGTAGTTGCATAATATTCCTCCTTGTATTTTCATCAGTCCCATGATGATAAGCTTTCAGATTGTTTATGATTTTTGTTTCTGCCAATACAAAAAAACATTCTCATATATACATTTGTTCTTACAGTTATTTCCATAAAATAGGTTCCCTAAGGTAAAATAGAGTATATGGATGTTTTATTTTAATCATTATTGACAGATTATTTTCCAGAAACATTGTAACAGTTTACCTTGCCAAAAGCAATGACTGAGTGCTTTCTGCATTTATGGCATCTTCTCATGCAACTGGTCTTTTTAAATTATTACTAAATCTCATAGCAAAATAGGATACAGACATTTACATATGTTAATGTTTTTCTGACTAATAGGGATTCTGTGCATTTTCCATCTATCATTTATTGTTTATATTTTCAGATTATCATTTTAATTCATGTATTGTCTTTTTTGCAGAGCAATTTGCAAAAGCTTTTTGTACATTAAGAATATTAATTTTTTATGTCTTAGTGTTTGATATTTCCCTTGTCTATCATATATTTGTTTATAAACTTTAACATTTATGTGGCATTTTTTATCACATGAAAACTTTTAATTTCTCATATAGTCAGATATGTTTACCTATTCTTTTATGACTTCTGCTTTTTTTCTTTGTGGAGATGTATTTCAAATGGAGAGAAGAACACGTACCTTTCAATGGAGGCATGGATTGAAAGACATTTTAATGAACAACAAATAAACAAGTTGGACAGGAATAGAAAGTCATGCAGTTCAGTTTCAGAAAATGACATGAGAAAGTTCCATTGATGCCAGTTTGTGAAAGTCCACATGCTAGCCTGATTAGTTTGGACGTGGCCTTTTTATAAACACAGAGGAACTACTGAAACGTTTCGAATGGGGCAGTTTTATACTGAAAATATGACTTTATAAAGATTAGTTTGCAAGATGTTTTGGAAAAGTGAAGTTCGGATCCAAGGAAACCAATATTTCAAAACCTATTTGTTGAACAGGCACTATTCTAGGCACTTGGAATCACCAGTGAATAAAACACCACTCAGACGATTTAGGCATGACCTGCAAGGAACAGGGACTAGAGGATGAGGACAGGGAGAGGTAAAATAACGGCAGTCAGAGGCGAGGGAAAAGAAGGGACAGACGTGAGATAAAATAAGAATCAAGATGGGAGTTAGGAAGGAGGAACAGTCAAAGCTGATTTGGGTACTGAGCCTGGGAGACTAGGGCATGGCAGTGATATTGGGAGACACGGGCAAATTAGGAGAGGAAACAAAAATATCGAGTGGCGGCGGCAGTAGAGACAGAGATTTGTGTATTTGCCTGGGCCACCTTATTAGGTTATAAGCCATCACCAAAGACCTCTCAGCAGACTGAAGTCAATTCATTAATCAGCCATTACTGAGAATGACATTTCAATCAATGACTAATTTATTTGACTATATTGTCATTAAGCTCACATTTATCCAGCTTGTCTTTAAGGATGTTATTCCTTTTATTTTGAAAACCTTTATTGAGAAAAGCACCTATTGCATCCAAGACCCTGTGCCAAGTGCTACGGTCACAAAGAAAATAACATATCATCCCTGACTTGTGCCATGATTTATGACACAATGTAGTGGATGCTGTGAAATTCCAGAGGCATTCCCTTCAGAGAATGAGATTAACCCTGACTGGTGAACAGGGAGATGGGGACAGGAAAGTCTGTGTTGAGAAGACTCCTGGAGAGAGGAGGTGACGTATGAGATGGACCTATAGGGTGCACGGAGTTGGATAGAAGTAAAAATCCACAGGAACTTTTATCAATGAGAACATTTTAGTACCAGCTTGCCCTATTATAATGACAAATTTGTATTTTAGTCTATTTTCTTTTGTACTTACCTTGAGATATAAGTTGATTCTCATGGAGCCCACTGCAAGGGATCCCATTTACTTCTTCCTGAGAAAGAATAGGGGAGATTTTTAGGGATGGGCAGATAGAGTTAGGTGTTTCCTCCTTTGTGCTCCCATTACAGCTACTCTTCTAGCATTTATCATGGTAGTTATATGCATATGGCCCCACCATCTCCCATGATTTTGATATCCTCATAGGAACACTCTTAGCCTTCTGATCAGTGTCTAGCAGTTATATCATCAGTAAGGAAATTTTGTTTGCAAGTGAAAAGAAACCAAATACAAACCAAACTTATACTGGTTAATCGAACAACTAGAGAGAAGGGAAATTTATAAACTTATATAACAGGAAGGGATTCAGGCTGAGCTATATCCAGGCTCAAGTGATGCGTTCAGGACTCAGTCTTCAACTTTGGTTCTGCTTTCCTCTATAACAACATCATTTTTAAGAATGTTCTCCCTTTATGGTGGTAAAATAGATTCAGATACTTCCATAATAGTCTATCCTCTCTGCAACTCCTGAAGAAAGAACAAGTTTCCATTTTTGAAAGTCATAACTACTTGAGCTCTTAGAGAGACTTATCTACAAATTGAGACCTATTGGCTCTTATTGGGTCACAGATCCCTTGCTGAACCAATTTCTGTGGACCAGGTCCAAACCACATGGATTGAGAGAAAGCAAGTGTAGTTTCCTATGAAAAACTGTGGGGTTGTTACCAGAAGCACAGGTAGAGGATCCCAGGTAGGTGAAAGAGATAGATGCCCACTACACACTCAACATTGAGTGGGTCAACGAGGGCACACTGGATGCAAGTGGCACCTCTGTGAACTTAGCCATCCACAATATCATTTAATCTTTGAGACACTCCATGAGAAAATTGTAACTATCTCAATTTGTCAGGATAAGAAACTGAAGCAGAGAGGGTAATTATTTCATATAAGATTAAAGAGCTATTAAGAGGAGATTTAGGCTTTGTGTCTAGGTCTCTGTGACTATGAATTAGTTTGCTAGGGCTGCCATAACAAAATACCACAAACAGGGTGGCTTAAACAACAGACATTTTGTCTTACAGTTCTGGAGGCTGGAAGTCCAAGGTCAAGAATTGGCAGATTTGGTCTCTCTTAGCTAAGACCTCTCTCCTTGGCTTGCAGATGGCTGCCCTCTCACAGTGTCCTCACATGGCCTTTGTGGGGATGCGTGCATGCATCCCTCGTGTCCCTTTGTGTGTCCAAATTTCCTCTTCTCATAAGGACTCCAGTCAGATTGGCTTCGGACTGCCTTAAAAGCCACAATTTAACTTAATCACTTTTGTAAAGGCCTTATCTCCAAATAGTCACATTCTAAGGTACTTGGGGTAGGGCTCTAACATATGAATTTGACAAGGAGGACACAATTCAGCCCCTAACAGACTATAAAACTCCCGTTCTGTCCATCGCACCAAGCTTCCAGAGGAAACTTGGATGAGTGTCCTGTTACTCATTCAAGTTGACTAGACCTGTGGTTCTGGAGGCTGAGTCCCTTGGCAAACTGCATCTTGGTTACGAGCTATCTTCCTCATATGATTCTCCCTTGGACGGCTTTTCTCCTGAAAGGCATGCGGTTTCCCATGAACTAAGATGAACTCGGTTCTTTTGTAACCATATCCCTACTGTAGGACCAGAATAAACAACATTTTGTGAACGCTTTAAATGTGTTAGGAAAAGCGTTCATTGTTTTACAAAAACAGTCTTATTTCATGCACATTCACCATAACTGGGTGAGGTAACGTTAGAGAAGAACCCCAGGAAAATATCTTAGAGGATCCCTGCCCTACTGCCGTGCAAATAGTTTTTCTATTCATGAGAAACATATTGTTGTTTACTGTCCTTAAACAAGGTTGGCCATGGTCTGGGTCTCCCTTGTCCACATATAAGCTGCCTGTTAGCAACGAAGATGGCAAACATAATGTCTACAAATCATTCTTCACTGAGAAATCATGCTTGCTCACTTTTTATGCTTTTATTAAAAGAAATATGAAGAAAACTGCCCCTCAGTGCCTCAAAGGAGGAAAGAGAGCTGTGGTGAAATGTTACGATGGGTCTGGAGTCTCTACTCCATAGGCCCACTGTTACCTTTGGGGTCAGCGAGCTGTGCTCACAGAGGCCTGGTTTTAAATTACAAATCACCTTCTCCTGTTGACTCCCATTAACCAAGTGATAGGTGCTGGTTCTAAGGTAGAGAACCATTTAGACGGTGGAAGAATCCCACCTTCAGGCAATGGGTAGGAGCAGCACAGGTAACACATTATTTGGCAATACATTTGACAGAGAATAAAGTGAGAGATCTTTTCATTGATTTCTTCCTCCATCTGCAGTTTCCATCACAAAGCTATTCAAATGAATAAAAGTACCACAAGTCTCGGAGTAAGACAATAGCCCTCAATTAGAGAGATTCTAGAACAGGTAGGCACTTTAGTTATTTCCAATTATGGATAAAACAGAGACTTTGAGAGTCTTTATATCACACCTAAGTTTACAAAGCACTGTAATTAGGACTTGAAGTCAGGATATGTAAGAGTGGAGTCCACGGACTTCATCAATATATCATCCCAGCTTCTCAGGAACTACTGGTCTTCTGTGAATGACCAAAGGAAATTTGTCTTCTTCCAACCACTCTGGTCATGGCAGTTTTTTTGTCTATTAGTAGTCCTTTCAGAAGAGAAGATGGAATTATTTGTCATGACTTGTTTTCAAAGAACCTGAGTTTACTCCTTTGAACGCTTCTCTTTCTAAGCACTCATCTCTTTTTTATTAGATTATATACAACACCACAGTATGGGCTCAAGATAAACAAGATCACAGAACTCTTTGAAGGTGACTTTAGGAAATCCCTGTAGCCCATTAAAAAGCAAGATTGTGGAGCTGGCCCTGTGGCCTGGGGGTTAAGTTTGTCATGTTCCACTTCATTGGCCCGAGTTTGGTTCCCAGGTATGGACCTACACCACTCATCAGCAACCATGCTGTGGCAGCAACCCACATACAAAATAGAGGAAGATTGGCACAGATGTTAGCTCAGTGTGAATCTTCCTCAGCAACAAAAAAAATGTAAGATTGATGTAACAATATTAGGTTTATGTAGGAAAATGTTCTTACCTTTAAGAGACACTAGCTGAAGTATTTAAGCACAATATGTCATAATGCCTATAATTTACTTTTTTCAAAAAAAGCAGTAAAAATGCATAATTGAAGCAAAGACAACATGTTAATCATTATTCTCAGCAATGAGTGTATATTTATTTCTATGTATCTTTAATTGTGTAAAAATTTTCATAGTAAAGAGTAAAAAAACACATTGTTGCGTAAAAAAGTAAGTAATGATTATAGGATAGGGATTAAGGTAGTGAATACAAAGGAAAGTTCAAAAGGGATGTCATTTCTGGTGATTGATGATGATGATGACAATGCTACTCATTTTTATATCTCCCTTTTACTCTCATTAAACCAAGAACAGAAGAGTTTACCAAGTGCCAGGCACTGTGCTGATCACTTTTCATGCATAGTTTCCTTTAGTCCACAACAATCCTACGAAGTAGGGATTGTCTTCTCCATTTTATGGATGAAACTGAGACTCAGAGAAATTCAATGACTTGCTCTGGAGCTCTCATCACTGCTACCATGCACTCCTTTTGCCTTAGGGAGAGCTGTGTGGAAGTGACTGTGTTGAAAGAATTCAAGATGTATGGGGAGATAGGTGAAGGCACGGAGGGACTGACAAACTGGATGAATGGGGAGAAGGCAAACAACAGTAAGTCCCAAGGAAGTCTGAATATTTTAGTGAAATGATGAGGCTGTGATTGGGGAAGGAAAAGTACTGGGAGGTGGTCCATTGTATAACTGTAATAGTGTGTCTGATCTCTATGAGAGGTCTTGGGGTGACCAATATGACTATTGAAATTTCTAAGAATGAGTATGCAATTGGTATATATGGGAAAAAGGAGTAAGTAGGGGTGAAAAGACATATTTTAGGAAAGACTCCTGGTCTCGTTAATAAAGCGCAGCATACCACCTATTCCACTCGATTCTAAGGCTGATCAGGAGAAGGATTGTTAACAACTTCCCCCCAGTCCATAAAAGTATTTTGACAGTGGGAAAAGTACCGCTTCCAGTGAATTTTCTTTAGCATTTCCAAAACCAATTCACTATTTTTTTTTCTAGAAACATTTGAACACTAGTTAGATATACGCCCAATAACCCAGCACCCTCCAGGTTTTTAAAAGTGAATGTTACTTGTGCAAGTTAGAATCTGATACCAATTAAATGGTGACAGCTTTGCCAATAAACAAGAATATGCTCTTCCATGGCCAGGAAGGGAGACTGCCACAGCTGACAGGTCCCAAAGACACATGGAGACAATTCACTAATTTTTAATGATTACTTCCTCTGAGCAGGGGGTACTGACATGGGTTCAGCTATTTCGTCTCGAACTAGAATTTAATTTGAAAGGACATTTTGCTTATTGGGGAAAAAAATTCCTACCTAAGAATAATTGGTCAACTGTGTGCTCTGTTGGAATTCTGCTAGAGAGATTATCACAGCAAGCTGGTGGCCTAGGGGGGCCGAAACAAATCATTTTTGTAAAATTGAAATGAGTTCATTTCAGTTGATAGCTTTTCATTTAATTTTAAAATGTAAGTGGCTATTTTTAAAAGAAGGAAAGGAAGTCTAAATTGCCCTACTAATCTAGTGAAATATTGCCAAGAGGAAAAAAGCAGATAACTGTGAGCTATGTGGGGGATCCTTTCCAAGGCTTGCTTTTAGACCTCTCTTCTGTTCTCATTAATGCAAGTCCCAAAGATCAAATGAACCCGGGACCCAAGCCGAAGGCAAGGGCACAAATTGTTTACTTCATCTCTGCCAGCAGCCTGCTCACCACTGGGCTGGGATGCAGGCACACGGCTCAGAAGAATAATAATCCTATTTTCACTCTTCCAGGTCTCCATCAGGAGCCACCAGGGAGCAGCAGATGACAAGTCACTCATCTGGCTGCCTCCAGTTAGATGTGTGTTTGAAAATGAATGGGAAGGCTTATAGGAATGGGGAGAAAGAGGAGGGATAATCATGGCATCAGTAACTTACATTCGTGTGGTGTTATGATTCACAAAGTGATTCACATTCGTGCTTGCCTACGATCTTGCCTTTTGGTGAGCAGGACATGCATCTTTAGTCCCATTGTACAAACTAGCAATCCAAGACCCAGAAATGTTAAGACAGAAATTTGTTCCAAATCATACAATTTGTTCCGAACATGAGGTTTGAGAGCAAATGCCCTGGTTTCAATCCTGGCTTTACCACTTACGAACTGTGCAACCCTGGAAGGTTACTCAACCTCTCTTTGACTCTATTTCCTCATCTGTAAAATGGAGCTAAGAATAGCATCCATCTCAAAGGTTGTTGTTGGGATCAAATGACAGAGTGCATGTCAAGTACTAAGAACCCTTTTGGCACATAGTATTCAATCAACACTATCATTACATTTGTAAAATGTTTGATGGCTTGCAAAGCATATCAGGTTCAACTATGTGTATTAAGAACCAGAGCCAGGCAATGTGCTAAATTCTGGAGATGCTAGAATAAATCACTCATGACCTCAGGCATCCCACGGGTCACAGACGAGTGTGAGTCATAGCACGGGTAAACTGACTTGCTCAGTACAAAGTGGTATTTCAAACAATAAGGGAATTTAGCCCAGCCTGAGAGTCTTAGAGAGGGCTTCCTGAAGGAAAATGCTTTTCTAACTTTTCCTTTACTAAAACTCTCTGAAAGGTATTATTTTGTCCATTCTACAGATAGCAAAACAAGGCTCAAAAAAGTTAAAGACCTTCCCAAGTGAGTGGCAAAGCCAAGTCTCAATTATATTAAACCACCTGAAGGATACATTTTCTGTGAATGAAATCATTGAGACAATAAGCTGTTTATTTTTCCCCATTATCTTTCTTGTATAAATAGAAACAAAAACTCATTCTTTCTATGTCTTACCTTTTTGCCCTGAAAAATTTGGCACAGCGCCAGGTTCTCTATAATCCCCATTAACTAAAAGTCAATAGAAACCTAGATTGGAAGGAACAATAGTTTACTGTTGGGGATCTGGTGGGGCAGAGATTACATGTTGTTGAATCCTACTTCTATCACCCCTAAGTTTTAAGACAAGCAGCTTAACCTCGTTGAATTTCAGTTTTTCCGTTCATAAAATGGAGCAATAACAATTTTCATCTCCTAGAATTGCTGGGATAATTACATTAGCACAGTGCGCAGCACACATTGTAATTGCTCAATAAACCTTCACTATTAACTTTAGCTAGAGAAACGCCATCTAGTTCGCCCACTTTACCCCTCTGGTCTGATCACACAAGTGATCTGTGCATTCTTTTTTTGAAATCCTTTTCCAGAAAGAGATTTTAGAGTTTGCCTATGAAGCTTTCCAGTGCTGGACCAATCTCACAAGCTGGAAATCCAACTCTTCCATGCATTGCTTATGCTTTCATTTAAAATATTAACATTCTGCTCTCAGAAAAAAACAGAGACTGGCTGGTTATACTTTTTCCGGATAAATAAAAATCTCAACTTTCTCTCTCCCAACTGTCAAATCCCAGGAACTTCGCTTTTGTCTTTAGAAGTCTTTTATCCACGTCTTTCCTCTAGTCGTGGATGGGGCGTCTTATGTCCTAAGATTGCTATGGTGATAATGCAGGTGGCTACTCATAATATCGTGTGTGTTGTGCTCTTTGTTTTCAAAGCACATTCATTTGCTTACCTTGTTGATCCTAAAACAACGAGAGAGATAGGGAGGCCAGATATGATTCCCAGGTAAAGGATGAGGAAACAGGTATAAAGGAAGGAATAACAGTAGCCACTATTGCTCAGCACTGATGATGTCCCAGGACTTTTATGCATATTATCTTATTTGAAGTTCTTAAGAACACTCTCTAGTGGGTGTTATTAGTTCATTTTGGAGGAGAGAAAAATGAGACTAAGAAAGGAAGTCACGTATCCAACATTTTCCAGATAATAAGTGGTAGAGCTGAATCTCAAAGCCAATAAGTTCAATTGCTACCTTTTAAAGATTTGCTCACCTCATCAGTGACTACCATGACATTAAAATCCAAGACTCCTGATTGATAGTCCAGGGCACCCTCCATTAAATCATTCAGTCCATCTTGATTGGGTGAGATGCTAGAGCTAGACCCACCTATGACTAAGCTAGTTGCTGCCCCACAGAACTGCAAAGTTCCCCATTTTTAGCCAGTCTTCTATTCCTAGCTTCCTGGTCCACGCCTACAATTTTGGGGTCCCCAACCTTGCAGATAGGAATAAATTTACATATATTACCTATTATATATTTATATAATTGCACATATTTATATAAAAATATATCTTCATATTATATATTATATATATTCTTATATAAAGTACATCTATATACATGCATATTGATGTGTACACATGTAAATGCTTCCAGATTTTGCCAGATTCTCCAGCAAGACTATAGATTTGCCAGGCCAAACAAACTTCTCAGGGATTCATCAGCAAGGACATTTCTTTAAACATAGAAGTGGTTGCGGAGGAAAGTGAAAAAGAAAAGATTCTGGAAGTTTCTTCTCTTTCCCTGAATGTCCAGTCCATGTGGGCCTACATGCATACTCACATAGGAATTGTAAGGCGAGCACTGAGCTGCGGGATGGATTCCAAGCATGTTCGCCCTTTCCTGGGGAGTATGTGCTTACGTTACTATTTGAGCTGCCCCACTCATTCATTTTCCATTTTAAAAGGAGATGATGGCGAAAAAGGAGATCCAGGAGAAGAGGGGAAGCATGGCAAAGTGGGACGCATGGGGCCAAAAGGTAGGGAAAATGATTTGAAATGGACACTGTAATGTTACAATTGCTCTTCTCTCTCTCTCCTGGACTTGCCCAGTAAATTAGCAGCTTTCGTAACACCCTCTACTCCAAAGATCCAAGAAATATGTTTCAGATATGAATTTACTCACCACCAGAGAGTTCGTAAGAGATGGCCTGTCAACAAGATTTGAACATATTTCTCAACCCGCATCCTTGGGGCTGGCTAGAGTGAAACACTCTGGAAGCCCCAGGGAATAGCGGTCTCCGGGAATATCTAAGAAATGAATTTTAGAAACACAGCTGTGTTCATAGCTGTGTCTCTCCTCAGAAGCCACTGCTAAGCGACTCTTTTTGGCTAGGGGTCTAGAGCTTAAGGAGGAAGTTGAGAAGGAGCAAAAACAGTTGTCTGGTCCGTTGGTTTACTCACCTTCTCTAAGATCTCAGGCGAATGGTGGGGAGGAGAAGAAGCAAAGGAAATGAAGATAACACAAAGGCTGGAATGTTTTTACTCACAAAGCCAACAGTAAGTCTCAGCAGAGTATAACCTCTGGATTTTGATGTGTAAGCGTGTATCTTCCAAGCACTAGAAATATTCCCTGCCAACTGCTACAAGCGATGGCCCTGGAACACTGCTTTTAAGGTGTTCAGTAAATGAAAAAGAAGAAAAGACTCACAAGCCCTTGAGACCTTAATTTGAGAAATGCTGATTTAAAGGCCTCTTATTCTATAAATATGTACAATATTCTGTAAAGACGTACAATCCATTGCAAAATTGTCACAAAGTATAGTTTTATAATTGGTAAATATTTTTTACATCATCATATAAAAACAAAATTAATAATTTTGGAGGAACTCAGTGATCTCTGATCATATTTTTTTGGAAAAACTTGATGGCACAGTCTCTGATGTCCCTTTGATCACTGGTTTTTATGACTGTACATTCCTTCCCCTTTTTTAAAAAATGACTATTTTTTAATAGTCGAATCTCATTTTAAAATAGGGAGGAAATAGAATACCAAAGTGAAGCTAAAATGGGTTTCGAGAGGAACAGAATTAGAATAGATGGAAAAATTCTTCCACTCAGCCCCTTACCTGACCTTTAGATTAAACGTCCTCTGCTATAGACCTTTTAGAAATATTGCATCAGTAAGCATTTTAATATCATTAGGTCCAAGATTGTCATACACAGCCACGTTTTAATTTTAATACATATATTAGGATGCTACTAAAACAGATAATATAGCACAGGATATTTATTGTATACCACAGAGAGAAGAATGCACTTTCCGGTACTTCCTTCAAGTAAATATCATATATTAGCCACATATTTAAAGGGGAAATAAAACTTTAGGATATAAAAATGACCTGCTTTGCTTTTCAGGGATTAAGGGAGAACTGGGTGATGTAGGAGACCAGGGCAACATCGGCAAGACTGGACCCATCGGCAAGAAGGGTAAGCTGCTTTTTACGCTTCTCCAGTAGCAATTTAAAGCAAATTGAGCATGTTCCTGATATACTTTGAAAGGTTCTGTATCATGAAAGTGATCCTTTTACTTTCTTTTAAAACATGTTTTCTCAAAAAAAAAAAAAAGTAGACTGTCTATTCCATGACAGAAACTCTTTATCCAACATGGCTGAATAATTGTTTAAAATGGATTTTAAGTACAGTGGATTCTCACCTGTAAAAATATTCCCAAGACATCTAGTCCATGTGACTCATGAGCTGCCTCCACAAAGCTGGGGTATTTGTCCGAATTCCAATGAACATCATGGAGCTGAAAGGGAGGTACACAACACAATTCAAACATTATTTTTTAAAACATCCTTAAAAACATAAATGCAAATAAAACATTTATGTAGATATAGGAAAAATGTGAGTTTTCTCTTTCCTCATATCTTGCATACATAAGCAATATGTTTCTAAAAAATGGAGGACTTGAACAAAATTGAGCATAAATTCAGGGACAGAATCAAACACAAAGTTCAGGTTGTCTCTATATTGAATTCTGTTCTGGGATTTACTGGTTGGAATCCTGGATACAATCGAAATGGGTATCATGACCATGAAGCAGCTTCTATTGTAGAGAACAATTATTCATAAAGCTCAAGGTAGCAGAGAACAGTATAATTTTCCTTCTTAATTTGAGTGGAATAATAATAATTCTGTGTCTGGGATTTACTGAATTGACGGGATAGGAACTTGAAGTATGTATGTGCACACCCTTTCGTTTTCAGTCTTGTCCTGATCCTGTGCATAATTACTGCTGTAATATTGCAAAATAGAGTAGCCTCTTCTTTATTATCTAAACACTCTTTCCCTATCATCTTCTCATAAAGCCTCGCAATGATAGCAGGTTCTAGTTGCTTCTGATGTGCAGTAATTCATCCAGGCATCATTCCACTGGATTTGAAGATAAAAAGCTGAGTGAGAATCAAATTTTATTGCAAGGAACTCATAGACTATTTAGGAAGATAGAACTTTCTCAAAAAGAATTCTAATACAGAATAACTATATGATTATTATGGGAACCATGTGGGAGAGCAAGGCAAGATTGACAGGAAAAAGAATTGCCCTAGGTCTTGGAGAATAGTAACATGTTTATGGAAATGGGGAAAAGACATTTGCGGGAGATGCAAGAGATACCTGCACAAAGGTACAGATCAGGGGAAACTCAGTGCCATGGGCAGCAGAATTCTGCAGCCCTGTTGTACCCTCCATCCTTCCATACATGCTTGAGCAGCTGCATAATCAAACAGGTGCCTTGCAGTGGCCAGCAGTGTGTCCTTGGAGGCAGGTTGATAGATGCAGACTGAGCTGAGGCTGTGGCCCCTCTCCCCTCATCCTGTAGCTAAGTACTCCTTCTCTCTCCACTCTTTTCCAACTCATTCCTTTAAGAAATTTCCTTCGACCTGCTTTTGAAGGCAGGGAAAGAGGGCAATGCCACTAAAGAGAAATCCCTATGGTTATTTTTGACCCAGTGGCTTATATTGTATGTTGACCTGGTTAAAATCGTCATCACTGAGGAAGAACTCCATGGACCCCTCATAGATCATGACTCCTGCTGTCATATATATCTCTAGTGGTTTTACTGTGAAGCTAATGAAACTTTGGCTTCAGAGGCCCTCACTTGTTTGGGTTCTCACTAAGACCCCGAGAGGAACCTTAGCTATGGGTGCACATGGCTATCCATATGTCTTGGCAAAATTTGTAAAATAAGATACTTTAACCTCAACTGATTAAAATAGTGCCTCTCAACATTTTTTAAAACTTTTTCCCCCCAACAAACTGCTTTCCTCCTATGAAATTTTACTATCACCAATGGACTATTTATCTGTTATGTATTGTGTATATATTTGTGCTTTATATATAAAAAAAGAGTAAGACTTTTTTATCCCCCCCACCAGAACTAACTTTTACATCCTCGAGGTGATATTGTTCCCACTGAAAAAGCAAGGGTTAAGACTCTTGTCTTTCGGGCTGGCCCTGTGACCTAGGGGTTAATTTCTGCATGCTCCACTCTAGTGGCCCGGGTTGAGTTCCTGGGTGTGGACACACACCACGCGTCAGTGGCTATGCTGTGGTGGCAAGCCACACACAAAATAAAGGAAGACAGGCACAAATGTTAGCTCAGGAAGAATGTTCCTCAAGCAAAAAGAGGAGGATTAGCAACAGATTTTAGCTCAGGGCGAATCTTCCTCAGTAACAACAAAGAAAAGACTACTGTCTCCCACTTCAACTTCCTTCCATCATAATTCTCCTGGTTTCAGGTGATTTTTGGAGTGAACACAAGTATTTTGGAAATTAGCTAAGACAAACTTGAGTGAGAGAAATATTTTATTTGGACTTAATGGGGTATAGTCATATAGTTTGAACAATTCCAATGTAGGAATAGCTTCCAAGAATACTCCTACCACTTACTGTGCAGATCTACCTGACGTCATGATGAAAAAGTGCAGGGGCCGAGTTCAGATCATCATATGACTGTGTCCTGGGGCATTCAGCACAAGACACATGTGAATTGTGGAAAAGAACAAGTGTTGAAATGTACAGGGCCAGAGCTAGTCTGTGGAAAATTTTTCTAAATCAAACAGCTTATATATGAAAAAGACTTTACAGAAGTATTCTCAAATTTGACAATATTCTTAATGTACATACATCATCAAAAACAAATTGTAAAAGTGAAAGAAACTTCTTACATTATTAGTAATAATAACAAAATTCAGATTTCTGCTATAGGCCATGAGAGATTCACTTGCATTAATCCTTCTGCTAAGAATGACTAGCTGAGTCAAACAAACAAACAGAAAACAAACATATCTTTGAAGGCATGAGAGGTCTCCCAAATCGAATAGGAATTTAGGAGCCACGATCTGGAGGAAGAGAGAATCACATGATTCTCTATTACTTTCCCTTTCTAGTCATTCAGCAATTCATAAGCCAGGCTCCACTAACAGACTCAGAGGCTTGAGCAGAAAGTTGCTCAAACTGAATTAGTATTCAAGACCTGCCAAAGAAGAGTGGCCTTGGAAAATGCCACTCGTTTTTCATTTCAAAAATGAAAATTTCCAGCTGAAACTGGAAATTCTGAAAAACATGCAATTAAGCTACATCTATTCATGTTTAAAAACTTTTTTAGCAAACTAGAAATAATAGGAAAAATATTTAATATGAAAAGGAATATCAACAACAAAAGCTTATTTAAAAATCGTACGCAACAATGAAATATTGAGCAGTTCTCTCCTGAGATTGGGAATGAGATGAGCACAGATCTCATCACCAATTCTAATCATCGTTATAGAAGAGGGTCAAGCCAGAGCAAAAACGCAAGAACAAGAGATAAGAATCATAACAATTGGAAATGAAGAAATAAAAGTCTCATTATTTGCGGATGACATGATTACACATCCAGAAAATACAAAAGAATCTACAGATTGGTTATTTGTATTGTTAAGTTTTTTAGACAGGTTAACACACAAAAATCAATTTTGTTTCTACATACCAGAAAGAACTCAAAAAATGAAATTAAAAAGATTTATTATAGCATCAAAATTATCAAGTATCTAGGAATAAATCTAACAAAAGATGTATAAGGCCTCTACAACATGTACCGCATAATGATAACGAGAGAAATTAAAGACTCAATGTTGTTAAGATGTCAGTTCTCCCAAACTGATCTATAGATTCAATGCAATCTCAGTCCACACCCCGGAAGTAGTTCTCTTGGAAACTGATAAGCCAATTCAAAATTTATATCAAAATGAAAAGGACCAAGAATACCCAAGACAGTCTTGAGAAAGGAAAACAAAACTTGAAGACTTAAGTTACCAAATTCAAATGTTCATGATAAAGCGACAGCCATTAGGATAGTGCAGAAACAAACAGACCAATGGAAAGGAATAGAGCAGGCAGAAACAGACCCCCAAAATTGACTTATGCAAAGTATGACATTACTTTGCAATGGGAAATGGTGCACCGATTAATAAATAGTCCTAGGTCAATTGGCTATTCATAAATGCAGCCAAACATATGCAGCCCATAATGTTTGAAGAAAAGAATGGTTGAGGCACATAATTCATTTATTAATGAAAATGTTATGATTTTTAGTGAATTTGGTAATGTGATATGCATCTACTTTCAAAATTTAGTGATTTGTTTTATTTATTTTCTTATAATAAGTATTCCTTTTTGTAGCCACTTTTCCATTTGTCATTTTGTATTATTTTTCTTAAAGAGGGCTCCTCAAATTGTATAAGCTTCAGATAAAATGCGTCATGGATCTGTCTGTGGCTGTATCAGCTTCATGTTATAACTGGTGAAAGGGATGGAACGGTGTAACAAGGAAGTGGAATGTTGGGTTTCCAAATTTTTGAGATGAAGCCATGTTAGATGAGGTTCGAATCCCAAGTATGGCCCTGGAGATGAGCAGAAGTGGAAGAGGAGGGAAAGTCATTGTCATGAACACATCCAGAATTCAAAAACTTCATTTTTCAATAAGTTATTCTCGATGTTGTATTTTCTTAGACTTAGATGTGTTAAATCTAAATGAGACTCCACCATGGGGAGCTGGAGTTAGTGATCTCAAGCCAAGTCTTAATCCTTGCACAGAATAAGACTAGGTAACTTGGGAGGGTGGTAGATAACAGATACAAGGAAGGGTTAAGAGTTTTAGTATGATTTTCTGAGTCTCAAAGTGGATGAACTTCCACAAATGTTGAAAAAGTAACAGTCTGGAAATGATAGGGTTCACTAACCACATC
The DNA here is from genome assembly GCF_021613505.1 of Equus quagga. Taxonomy (NCBI): domain Eukaryota; kingdom Metazoa; phylum Chordata; class Mammalia; order Perissodactyla; family Equidae; genus Equus; species Equus quagga. Next base: position 21,370,206 of record NC_060282.1, on the reverse strand, counting down.
TTCTTCAGGCCAATTCTTCATTCATGCTCAGCGCATATGCACCCAGTACGTATCTCTATCATTTTATTCATTGTCACGGCTTATCAGCTTATCTGTTTCCCCCTATAGACTGTGAACGTCTGGAGGGAACAATGAATGAAAGATTCATTGGATCTATTTGCTTAAATAAATATAAGCTTTAGGTGGAGACCCTACTTTTTAACCATTTTATCCTAATGCCTGTGATATAATAGAAACTTTATAAATGTTTGTTGCATTAAGGATAAAAAAATGAATGATAAAATATATTATTTCCTCTGATGTGGCCCTCTTTTCTACTCTTTGTTTCTATAAGTACCACATTCTCTTAACATCCATTTCCACCATTGGCTAAGATTTCTTTCTCTTCTAGAGATATGCCATCAAAATTTATGAGCATGTCCTGGAATTTCAAAAAAAAATGAGGTTCAATGTTCTGGCTCACCTGGATTAATTTCATTTTTAATCTGTAGTTTGAAATTTATTGTCCTCATTTTGTCAATGGCCCTTCTAAATTTTTCACCAAGTCAGATTAATCTCCACTTCCTGGGCTGACCTTAATGTTGTCACTTGCATGGATAAGGTAGCTTTCTGGATGTCAATATTTCATTTTAGGAGTAAGAAAGAATGATTTAGTATAGGTAAATTCAATCTCATAGCAAAATAAATGTTTTTACTTAAGGTCAATAATCCTTTTACAGTGAAAGCGTCATGACTTTTTGTTTGTTTGTTTAAATGCAATCTCTAATTCTTCAACCTTAAGACAGTTATTACAGACATGTTCCCTCTCATGGGCCAAAATAAGTTTTTGTGTATGACTGTAAACCAAAATTCGTTTTCGGGAAATAGACATTATGACATGACATCCTCCATGAATTGGCTAAGTACTTGGCATGCTGTACGTTTCCATAACTCCGATTTAGGAGCCAGAAGCTAGCATTGGTTGAGCATCCTCTAGGAGGCAAGCACAGAGCTAACCCCGGGATAAGATGACATTATCAAACTTATCCTCCTTAATGACCTTATGGTTTTAGGTACCATTATTTCCTACTTAAAAGTGAAGAGGTGGAGGTTTAAAGAAACTGAATAACCTGTCCATGTTTAGCTAGTAAGTGGCAGAGCCAGGATTCAAGCCCTGCCTTTTTGGAGTTTTGAATTCCCATGGTCTTTCACTCCACCACATTGCTTTGAGTTTCCCATTTGTTAAAAAAGATAGAAGGGGCCGGCCTGGTGGTGTAGTGATTAAGTTCATGTGCTCCACCTCAGTGGACTGGGGTTTGCAGGTTCGGATCTTGGGTGTGGACATAGCACCACTCATCAAGCCACATTGTGGCAACATCCCACATAAAACAGAGGAAGATTGGCACAGATGTTAGCTCAGGGCCAATCTTCCTCACAAAAAAAAAAAAGGGAAAGACATTCATGTCAAAATACTAGAAAGTAGTCACACTGCTTATACCTTGTTGGGAAAAAGCCACTTATCAATTCAAGAATCTGTTCCCACACTATTAAGATCCAGTTAAAGGCTACCACTTCAGTGAAGCCTTCTCTATTCTGATCCACAGCCATCCTTGCCCTTTCCAAATACCTACCAGTCATTTCCTTATTTCACTCTGTCCGGGCATGATAGTGAAAGTGTCCCATCTCCTTAGTCTCTTATGTGTGCTTTGTTTTCCTTAAAAATCCATCATTTTCCAAAGCAAACACTCTACTTATGCTTCTCTTATGTCCATTATTGGGTTTATCCCAGAACTGGGATCAAAGCAGAATTAGAATCAACTTTCAGCCCATTTTGAAATGAAAAGGATTCACATATAAAGAAAATACATTATTAAAGTATTAAACCATGTCAGATGATCTTTTAAGTCCACGTGGTTTTTGGTGGTGATACGACTGATATTCCTTTCAACTTGTGATAACATTTTTCAAACACTTTGCTTTCCTTCATTAAATCAGTGCTTAAGTTATTTGGGAAGCCCCGTGAGCTGGGGAGTCATAAGTGCTTGAGTCTCAACACCAGCACTGCCATTGAATTGCTGAATGTCTTTGAGCAACTCACTTTGTCTCTCTGATCCTCAGTTTCTTCCACTGTAGAATAAAGATAATGATAGTACCTAGCTCATTGGATTTAATACAATAATATCTATAAAATATCCAAATAGTACTTGACAAATGATTGGCACTTAGCAAATATATATTCTCTTCCTTCTATTCATATATTCTCAAAACCTATTCTTATCTTTTCCAATTTACCTATAAGGGAAATGAGGAATTTGCAGGCACAACTTAGGTGTGAGCAGATCTATTGTCCTCATCAGGGTGCTCAGCATATTTCCATACTTTTTTCCCAACTGTACCTCTGCTACAATATTGTCCCCTACCTTGTTTCCATCTTCAGTTGCTGAAGCTTTTCACAGTCAAGCTCCAATGCCACCTCCTCAGGAGAGCCCTCCTCCATCCTTCTAGCCAAAGCAATATCTCTTCTAGCTCCATTTCTCTTAACAATATTTATCACATTCTATTGCCATAGATTTCATCATCATCTCGTTTCATCCAAGTACAAGTTCTGAGGCTTCCCTCTGCATATTTAAACTTCATTCCGGGTTTCAAGGACCCCCTCTTTCTGCCTGGAGGGCTCTTGAATGTCTGGCATCATTGTAAAGAGAAGTGTCCGCGTGGGTCAATGCGGTAAGGCTTAACAAATCCTTGGGGCCATGGCAGTCGTGACTTTCTGGACAATCAAGAGTCAATATGCACAGGACACTTAATGAAAAGCAGTCGGCAGACAGTGATGAAGAGAATGGCTAATTGGCAGGCAACACAGAGCACCCTATGGGTTTTACAGTGGTTCCCACTTTTTCCCTTTTGCTGGTAAATGATGGGGTTAGGCAGAACCTCAATGCTGACTTCATTCCCCCTCACCTTACCCCCTTGGGTCATATACCCAATTCTTGGACACACCAAACTCCTACAAGGATAAGCCCCGTTCTCTTTTCTAGCCTGGATGACCTTCATCCTGAGTTCTTTCTTGTACTTTTTCCAGATCATCCTTGAACCATAAATTCTATTTTACTTCTATCAGGATCTTCTCTTTTGATTTTCAAGAACTTCAGCCAAACATTTCCTCTTGTAAATCAAAAGCTTTTGCTTTCAATTATTGTGTCTGATGTCGGCTTCAAGAGCTTATTTTGAAGTTGAAAAAAAATCAACATTTTTTTTCTCTCTGCTTTAATAATCCTGATTCTTTGAGAATTATTTTGTGGATGCTGCTGACTGAACAACAAAATGTTCACAAACAAAGAAGAGCAGAAGGGAAAATTATCAAGGTTGATATTTTAGTATAATATATTTGACACTTTATATTATAGATATTTGCATACATCACATCTCTCCTAAAAGGTGTAAACTCCTTCAAGTCAGAAGTTTACTCTTATCTCTTTATATCCTCTCAAAGTACCAAGACTTTCGTTTTGCACAGAGTAAGTAAATAGTAAATACTTGTTGAATTAAATTGAAAAAGCACAATACGTGTGTTTTGGAAATCCAAGGGCAAAGCCACATGGAAGGACTTGGAAGCCTAATAATACACAGACACTGAAATGTGCTAATCAATTGACCCAGATAGACAAAAGAACAGTAGTTTAAAATTAAAAGCATGCAGAAAATTGTATTAGCCTTGATCAGAAGACCACATTATAAAAACATGTTAATAGGATAGGTGACACACATTTAAATGTTTCTTACACATCCTACTGGAATTCGATACTCAATCTAAATAAATTATGACTTGTTTGATTAGTTGTTCCTGTGCAGCCAACTCAAAATTAAATTATTTATGTAAAACCAAAGAATATTAGTTGGAGATATTACAAATGATATTTAAAAACTATCTCCTCTTATTTTAGGTGCATAAGATATAGTCTGTCTGAAATAATTCACTATTTTATTTAATTGTTCTCTTTGTGGCTACTGTTTTTATTCAGGTGACAAAGGGGAAAAGGGTTTGCCTGGGATACCTGGAGGAAAAGGCAAAGCAGGTACCATATGCTCATTTTGCTCTTTAATTTCTAGCATCATTCCAAATGTATTTATTTCAAATATAAAAATATTTTTATAGAAAAACAAAGGTCTTTTCGGTGTGCTTGACCTTATTTTACATGGATTAGAGAAAAGGGAAGAAGCTAACTTTCTTCTCTATCTGCTGATGACTTTCCAAGCCCTGAGGAAGGGGATGAAGGCACGTTCCACCCCCATCCTGCTTACTGTGAGAAGGTAGACCCAGCACATCAGGAAGCAGCCCTCACTCTCCTAGCCCAAGAGAAGAATCCACAATGGCCTCAGCAATAGGACTGTATCAGCACACCTTACATTCCTCCAGCATCTCAACTGAATGCTGGCCAGCAGTTTTCCAGCAGCAACCTTGCCTAATCCAGAAAGGCCTATGGTTACAGAACACGCTTTCAATGGCCAGGGAGATTCTCCCTGAGTAATGAGAGTTTTATTTCCAGTGCTTTATGCAGGGAAAGAAAGTAGACTATTCTTGGGGAGCTTCAGTTGTTTCTATCTACAGGTGTAGTGAAGACTAATTCTAAGAACTGTTTTAAATTCCTTATATTTAACTGTGAATATGGGTAAACAAAGCCACAAATATTTTTTCCTTTGGCTAATAAAATTCTTTATATTTTTCATCTAACTAAGAAAAAAGCAAATGGAAGTGTTTACATGAAGCAGCATGAAAAGAAAAAGGGAATCATTTGAATTTCATATCATTTTCCTTACAATTCCCTCTCTGTCACAACATCAGTAGGTCATTGAAAAGATAAAGGAGTGAAGTAGAATGCAAGGCAGAAATTAAAATCATAGTCAAAGCACAAATGGGACAACTGATTCTTGAAATTGTAAGTTAGATCTATTCATAAGATTTAAACTTAGTCCTTGAAACATTCAATCTATACTCCAAAGGGATAATCAGAATTAATGTTTGATTTCATCACAAAAGTCCTCTCTTGTCTGGGGAGAGTTGTGCGAGCCCGTGAACAATGCCGTAACACAAGAGAAGACTGGCTAGAAACATGTTTTAAGAAAGCCGTAAAGATTATATTCTGAGATCGGACAGGCACGTTTGGGTTCAACAAAAAGGTCAAATGGTCCACAACATGTATGCAGTGATTTGTCATACTTACTCTTCTTTTTAAAAATTCTGCTTTAGAACTGTGTTGTAACTCACTCAAAATATTTAAAAAGATATTTTATGAGTTCCTAAAGGCAACGTAAATCGGAAATCGTGTTTTAAATAAAGGATTAAAAGTATAGCCATCCACAGAGACATACTCAAACTAGAAAAAGATAAAGAATATTGAGAAGAGAGTGACAACTCTTTTCAAATGATCTGCATACACTTCAACATGAATTCACAGTTTTTGTCATTTAAAAGGTACTGTCTGTGATTGTGGAAGATACCGGAAAGTTGTTGGACAACTGGACATTAGTGTTGCTCGACTCAAGACATCTATGAAGTTCGTCAAGAATGGTGAGCATATTCTCTTTTGCTTTGTGGTATTTATCTGTCAATTTAACCTCTTTCAACACTACAATTCCAATATTCCTAGCAGGAAATACCTCGGGTTGGGCAAAAGACTACTGAGATAGTGTTAACGAGTTTCAAGGCCTCTCGAAATGCTAATTATCCACTCAGACTCCAGGACGCTTCAGGTCCACTACACGGATTCATCCATGTGTGCATTGCCTATGAGTAGAGAGAGGGGAATGGAGAAAAGGGCAAAGTTTGGCAAGCCATGCCTTAAGAATAAAAAGGGACAGCAAGAGTCAAACAGAGCTAGCATCTCAGAAAATAGAAGTAATAATCAAAACAATAGCTACTTTCTTGAGTCCTTGGAATGATAATAAGAATTACCACATGGGTACTATGTTTAAGCTGAAGTGTAGAGAGAGATTACCTTGCGCAGAGATAAAGAGCAAATGAACAGTGGAGCAGGGACTGGAAAACAGGATTTGCTGACTTCTCTAACCTCAGTACAAATCAATAGGAACATTATGTTTCTCTAAATTTTGCAACTTCCCATACTAGTCATTTTAGTTATCCCTTGTCCATTTTCCCACGATAGTTAGCAGTAAAGCCCTTAAAGTGGGGCTTATGTGTTCTCTTCTGAGACAGTATGAATAAGGGAACTATTGTAGTTACTGACACAATTGTTTTCATTTTATTGTACTTTCATTTATTGTAATTCAGTTATATTTGTTGTACATTTTTGAAAGCATACAGATTCCATCTTGTGTTCCTCCTCATCTTGTAATATTAGACACAAAGGAAATGTTGATATTAACTAACTACCCTAGTTATAGCTCTGATTATCACTTGTACAGAAGATGCTGTCTCTGACATGACTTCAACTCTAATGAATAAACCAAACCTCAGAGGTTCAACATAGAACAATAGTTGTTAACATTTGAGTGGTCACAGATTTCTTTGTGAATTTTAATCCATGAACCCTAAAAAGCATATGCAGATGCCCCTGAAGCCCAAAGCATGTATACCACATTTTGAGCTCAGGATGCTTTTGAGTCTCCAATTCTGTCTTGAAGTTTAGTCAGTAGCTCAGTCGATTTCACGTACCTGGAGGGAATCAGTACCTGTTCATAGCCCAGGAATTCGACTCAAAGTGGAAAAACTTCTGTATTATTTCTATATCAGTTTAATAAGATTTTATCATTCCTTGCAATTCTGAAAGCACTGAGGCTACAGAGTGCCAGAGACATGGTCCTTGGCCTCGAGACATTCACAGTTTAGTAGGAGACACACAAACAAACAATTAGGCTAGATGTGTTGAGTGCTATGAAGTGGAAGGGGCAATGGAAACATAGAGGGAGAACACACAAGAGACCTTGTGTCCATCCAGGGGCATCGGAAAGGCTCTTATAGGAGAAAATACTTCTGCTAAGATCTAAAGGATGAGTAAGAGTTTCCCAGGTAGAGAAGCTGTGGGAAGACTTTCCAGGCATGAAAGGCTTGGATGTGGAAGAAAGAAGGGCATGCTCATGGGACTGTAAGTATGGAAAAAGCACAAAATAGGATGGGAAAAATAGCCTGAGATAAGCTGGGTGAAAGTTCATACAAGTCTTTGTCAAAATAACTCTCGCTTTCACAATTGTGTGGGAAGTGAAGGAGGAAGAGCAGCAAGGACAAATGACAGGAGCCTGTTCTTCATTTGATGACTAGAAAGGTGGAGAAAATATTAAACCAGTGCCTACCTGATAATAGGGCCTTGCAAAATAAGTGTTGAATGTTGAATCAATGAATTCAAATCCAGCCATATTATATTCTTGTCTTTTCCCTTTTTGAGATGAGTAATCCTACTCTTCTTTTCCTCTGTGCAAAGTCATAGCAGGGATTAGGGAAACCGAAGAGAAATTCTACTACCTTGTGCAAGAGGAGAAGAACTACAGGGAATCCCTGACCCACTGCCGGATCCGGGGTGGAATGCTAGCCATGCCAAAGGACGAAGCCGCCAACACACTGATCGCCGACTATGTCGCCAAGAGTGGCTTCTTCCGGGTGTTCATTGGGGTGAATGACCTTGAGAGGGAGGGGCAGTATGTGTTCACTGACAACACGCCACTGCAGAACTACAGCAACTGGAAGGAGGGGGAGCCAAGCGACCCCTATGGTCATGAGGACTGTGTGGAGATGCTGAGCTCAGGCAGATGGAATGACACTGAGTGCCATCTTACCATGTACTTTGTCTGTGAGTTTGTCAAGAAGAAAAAGTAACTTCCCTCACGCTACATATTCATTATTTCCCTGTGACTACTATCTCAGTTATTTTTATCCACCGTTTTCTTCCTAATTGCACTAAATTCATTCTGACTCAGGACAAGTGAGACATGATAGACTGAGGTTTGGAATCTCCATCGTCATGCCCTTCTGTGACAATTTTGAACAATGTCATACATCATATGTTATTTAGCCAATAGCTCACTGGGTTGCATGGGTCCCAAGAGAGAGTTTAAATTACTAGTTGTGCAGGAGGTAGTTATCTCTGTCTCATATGAAATGTTCTCTTGTCCACCTCTCCCTAGAGCTCTAAACCACTATCTAGTCCAGTGGATAAGTGGACAGTTTGCCCTTACCCAAAGCCAGACATATGGGAAGGCTTTCTGTTAGGAATGTTGAGATATTATCTGTCTTTGAACCCAAGATCCCCAATTCTTTGACCAGTCACCCATCAATCACGGTCATAGCTGCATTCATAAAGTTGTCTTGTTTGCACAGACATAGAAATACTTCAACTCTGAATCTCCGTATCAGGGACTTCTAGCCCAGTGACCTGTTCTACTTTTGTGAAATCAGAAGATTGACAGCCTTCACTGAAGTATACCAAGCAGTTGCCTTGGCCCTCTTTCTGTAGGCCCATGCTTAATCCTAGGCCCCCAGGTATTAACTCTCTGATTTGAGGAAAAGGAAACTTTGGAAATTGAAAAGAAAAAAAAAGAGAAGGTTTGTTCCCAAATAATATTATTTATAATCCTCCTACTAAATTGCCCCCTGCTATTAATACAGCTCCATTTTTCTTTGTCTTGGTTTACGCATATTGACTTTCCTCCCCTTAGGCATGGGAAATGAGGAAAGAGGTTTGTGAAGCCTTCAGAAAATTCTAGAAGCTTCAGGGTGCTACCAACACCATGTCTCTAAGTCCACTCCTCCATGCCTCCAATATATCATTCACAGTGACATTTCACGGGCGGCTCTTTACTCTCCATAACTGTATGTTATACAAACCCCACTACCAGAGATGACATCAGATGAATGTGTCAGGCATGGAGTTTGGAACATGCCTCAGACTCACACTTACTGAGCTGGTAAAATTCTACTTTGAACTGCAGATCAAACCTCAAAGCAGCTTTCATTTGGAATTTAAAAATAAATAGTTCAAAAAAACTCTAGATCATCCCATTATAAACTGCTACTCCAGTTATAGTTTGCGGCATAAGATTAGACTGTTTAAAATGCTTGCAAAATGGTTAATGAAATAAGAGAAACAAGATCAACAACATATGTTCACCTTAAACCATCTGTCCATGATTTCACCCATGACTAACTGGTTATGAGACAGGATTTAATTAGGTTATTTCTGTGGGTGTAATTAGGGTCACAAACTTAGGTCCTACAGGGGCCATACAGATGACATAAATAAGTGAAATGGAACAGGTGGGGATCCTAGCACACTGAACACAGCTTGCCCTTTGAAAAGAACCAGCTGCTCCACAGTTTCTGCTTTTTTTGCCACGGAGGACCCAATGTCGCTACATGTTCTGGCATTGCAAGAGAAATCAGAAAGTTGGAACTTTATAAGATATCTTTATATTTTTAAATGTTGGCATCTAATCAATTTTTAATCCAAATTTTAAGTCGTATGAAACCGTCTGCTAGCCACAATTGTGACCTTTCCATTTCTCACCTCTGGGGAAAAGTTCTGAAGGTTCTAACCATATCGAATGTCATCAGGATACAATGCATCAAAGTCAAGATCTCTCATTAATATCTCATTCAGTTCAGTTCAAACAGAAATTTGTTGAACGTTTGCCATTCACCAGGTTAATAAACTAGTTACTTATTCAGACTTTTGAGACTGTGGCATATGATAATTTGAAGGCAGGGCAGCTTAATAAAAATTAGAAAGAGGACACCATATCAAAGCCAGTATTCTTGGGTAAAATACGAGCCAAGAGCACAAGGGACAAGAGCCTGGAAACACTTAGAGGAAAAGACAAGGATAAGAAGAGAGGAGAGAGGGAATGGACAGCAAACCTTGCCTAGGGGCAGCTCACATTGGAATCTATATTTTAATTTGTTCTAAGATCCCAAAGTATGAATATTTATTGTGTATACTGAAAGTGTTATTATTTCTGTTATGATTATTATAATAATAACATTTCTCTCAATGACTCATCTTTGCTGCCAGTGCTTCCAAAAGAAGAAGACAGAGTTAAAGAATAGGATTCATCCTGCAACTTTGCCAGGAAGAAATTTCAAAGGCACCACATACTTAATTAGAGTTACTATAAAACTTACATTTTGTGAACCACTCTGTGCGTTACAAAATAAATGCCTTCACATATCATTTCTCATTCTATCCTGATCAACTCTGTGAAGTACAAAGAGAAGACTTCTTTACTGCCATTTTTCCAATGAGAACACTGAAGCCCAAGGAAACTAAGCAACTTACCAAAATCAGCTCATTTGAGAGAAAAGCAGGCCTCTAACCTGCTGATCGAAATTGCCAATCCAGTCTTTTCTCCACCCTCTGTTTATTGCTCTTATATTGAATGGAAGTTCATCTATGATTCCCTCGTGATAGCAGGGGCTCAAATGGTCTCTCTTGATTACTTTCAAAAGTTAAAGATTAGAGTTAATTAACAGAGATGCTGGGGATTCAGAAACTTGCCTTACAAATTTATTGTTCAGTGGTTTATTTTTTTAATTCATGAATATCTATACACGGCATCAGTGTTGGGGAGGTGAGTTAGCGTGGTATTACTACAGTTTTGCAGATAACTACAAATATAAGGAAAGCAAAGCAGATATATGAAAATCAAGATTCGCCCCAAATAAAAATGAGTAAATAATTATTTGCCCCATAAAACAATTCATTAGAGAATTCCCTTAAATAATAACATTTAAAATCAATTTCACTCTTAAAAAGTTGAATTTATACTCAACTTTTCAGAGACACATCTGGGTACTTCCCACAAACTACATGAAAGTTCCAAGGGAAGAAAATAAAAAATTAACTCACAATTTCATAACAGTGCCTTCTCAATCAACATATTCTATAACCAGGCAAGAAGAGATATCTTATGCCCAGATTCACTGTCCAAACATCGTGTAAACGTGTACATCCTATGTTGACAGAGACATAACAAACATTGATTACACTTTGGTCAACTCACCCATAAAAACTACTGGCTTTTTAAAAAAATCCATTCTGTCCTGCTTAGATCTGCATTATCCAAATATGGGCTCCTTTAATCGTTGTTAACCAACTAATTTTCAGCTCTCTGGATTGCATACTTCGAGGCAACGAGATGTCTGTGGAACAGGAAAAGTTAGTTTATCTAGTTAAATCGCAGCCGACACTGCATCATCAACAGATGGAGACTGAACGTTTCCAGAGATTATCTCTGATTAGAAACTTGTGGTAGGATTCCACACAGGCTAATACAGGTCTGCAAGTATCGCTTTGAAATTAAAAAATCTGGATTTGGTGTCATGACTGCCTTGAATTCCATTGCTGACTGTGCCACTTACTAGCCATATATGGGTAATATTTCCCAATATTACCTTATCTAACCCTTGTTTTCCAAATCTATGTAATTCCTCCCCACAGAGTTTTCTGACAACTAAAGGAGGTAATGTATATGGAGGAAAGAATCAGAGTACCAGCTGGACACAATACATGGGTACAGAAAAACAAAGAAACAAACCATATTTTAAGATACATAGGGGGCCGGCCTGGTGGCGCAGCGGTTAAGTGAGCATGTTCCGCTTCTCGGCGGCCGGGGTTCACCGGCTCGGATCCCGGGTGCGGACATGGCACCGCTTGGCACGTCATGCTGTGGTAGGCGTCCCACGTATAAAGTGGAGGAAGATGGGCATGGATGTTAGCTCAGGGCCAGTCTTCCTCAGCCAAAAGAGGAAGATTGGCAGTAGTTAGCTCAGGGCTAATCTTTCTCAAAAAAAAAAAAAAAAAGACATAAAAAATTACTTAAGTGAAAGAATATTTGTATATAGCACATACAATGTGCTAATATATGATATATTCATATATATGTATGTGCTCTCTATGTGTGTTTGTCTGTGTATCCACAGAAAGGTAACTTTTTTATCCAATTTATAGATAAAATTTTTGTCTTCAAGGCAGTGAATAAATCTTCCAAAAGCTGTGCCACTGTTTAGAATTAGAACTGAGGTTCGTAGCTGGATATGATTGATTCTAAAACCATCTATACTTTTTCTAGAATGCAGTTCATATGAACCCACATTTATCACACAAAATAACTATCTTTTTAAACTTGAAAATGATCATTGATTGTATTACCTTGAGATGGTAAGGTCTTCACGGTATAGCTAAGTTTCTTAAAATTTGAGGGGAAAAAAGTCATATCCTTTCAAATGCGGAGTAAAGGAAAGGAACTATTTGCCATAGATATTGTATACATGAATCTTTTTATCAATATAGAACTTTCCTCTACTGCATCCCTCCCAGGTGGTCATGCAGTCCATATTTGAACATTTTTGGTAATTTCATAATCCTATTAGAAAGTTTTCCCTCATAATGAACTAAAATACGTGTCTCTCTAATTTCCACCCATTGTCCTTGTTCCACCTTTTGCTGTTTATAACTCTGAGAGGTCTGGCCCTGAGGCAGCCTGGGGCAGTCTCTTAAAGAAGGTAAATTTCAGAGCACGGAGAACTGTCCTCACTATGGCACTGGTTACATATATATTAGATTTACTATAAAAGGTGGGTATGCAGTGTTACACATTTCTCTAAACCTGGATGGCATGCCCCACATCTAATGAATTCAAATTTTGTTGGTGAAGCATGAGAGGCACAGATGTAGGGTATAAATGGTATTCAAAGTCATGTGGGGCATCTCAATCACAAATTATTTATTAGGGTGAGATACATGGTGGACAGGGTTCAACCCCCATGGGAGGACGCTGTTAAGAGGTAGATGGTTTGATAAAGCTCCATGGAGGGGATTAGAGACAGGTGCCCAGTGCCAGTGTGAAAGTGAAGCCAAAATCAGAGTCCAGATGCATGAAGCCTACATGATGAACAATTGGCTTAGGTGGATAGTAGAGCTTATTAACTCATTAATTCAACAAATATATTTATGAAGCATTTAATGTGTGTTAAGTAACACCATGATAAGGGCTGGAGACACAATGGAAAAGAAGAAAGATTAGGTTTCTGGCCTCATGGGCAGAACTCCTCTCAGGCTCGTTGAACATCGAGCCTACCACACTGAGGCCCAAGATTTAACCCATTGTCAAGGAAAGAATATATAAACCTGTCCTATTTTTACCCTTACTTCTTCTTCAGCATAACACCTCTTCAAAGATGTGAAATAATTTGGACAAGATAATTTTTTATAGAAGTACCACATTATCCTTTCTCGAAGAGCAACAGTGACACATCTCTTCAAATAAATTTACACATCCATTTTGGCTGACTCATTTTGACGTGAACAAAATGTTCTCATATCAATATGTACACTCACCCACACCATTTCCTCACAAGATAGAATACATCCTTGTGGTTGTGTATGAATGAGCATCAACACCTAGCAAATATTCCCTTTCCTGATTTTTTTCCTGCTGACCTGCACCTAACATTCAGTGAAACCCAGATTTACTGTATGTTGTTACTTTCATATTAAAATAAGGACAGGTGGGAGGAAAGGAGGAGAAGTGAGTCATAAATTTTAAAATATGAGTACAGCAACCCCAAATGAACCATCATGTTGGCATCTGCAGTTGGGAGATAATACAGATTAATGTGCATCTGTACAATTTTAAATCTATATAACCTTTTGGTATATGTATTTTTCACTAATAATTTATCAATAGTTAAGCCTAACTCTGTGTAAACCTGGTTGGTGGGCTTTTGGGAGAGGGGATGGAGAAGACTGTCTATAATTCACCCCTTGATATATTGAGAGAATATCAGTCCCAGGGAAGGGTACCCATAAGTTCTGTCATGGTGGGTAAAAAGGTCAGGCAGGACAGGAAAACTTTCTAACTCTTGAAAAAATGAGGTAAGGGAAGACATAATTGAAAAACACATTCAATTGAAATCCAATAAAGTCTGGGTGAATATTTTGACTAAGAAGTATAGTTGACGTAATACAGAATTGTGTGAGACCATTCCCTAGTAGGTCACAGTTTCACATGGATATTTCCTGAATCAACTTGAGAAGGTGCTTCTGGAGAAAGATTACCAGGAGGAACACGTGTTTTGCAAGTGGATACTTTCTGGAAATGTTCCTGTTTAAAGATATTTTTCCCTAAATCCCCTGTTTCGCATGATCTTCTCTTTGATTTTGCTGACCTTGGTACTTTTCAGGGACTCAACCTCCATGATGGATGAAGGATTTTTGCACTGGCATTTACAAGCACCGCAATTCTCTCTGCAACAGAGTAAGATACTATCTTTGTCCTACAGGACCTTAGAACTTAAAGAACAGAGTGAACAAATACAAGAAGCTATCTCCCATTTTGGTCTCTACATTTGAGAAAAAGGAGATAAGTTGATATATCCAAAAGTGCATTTTAAGACACCGGAATGAAGTATCAAACAGCACAGTTTTTAAAGAAGCTTGAAAATATTTCTTCTGGGTTTCCTAATACTAAACACCCTTGCAAAGAGAGATTTTATTAAAAGAGTAAGGCAGGGGGCAAATATTTGTGTTTGTGTCTCTACTTTTGAAAGTGCAAAAGAAAAATACCTAAGCACTTCTTTCCTCAGATAATCTATCTTATTGGGGACAGGATGGGGCATTACAGCACTGCTTCTCTTTTAAAAAGTTATGTTATAAGTCTCCCTCATTCTTAAATTTTCAAAAATTCAGTAGCTCAATATGCGCTAATATTCTAGCCTCATCAATTTACGCCCCTATGCATTATTGAGATGATATTTGCAGGGTGAAATTATACACGAGCAAAGGATGTGTTCCTCTGAGCACCACAAACAAGACCTCAGTTCTATATGGACAGAAATGACATGATATTTGGGCCCTGGTATGCAAACTCCTTAAGCTGAAAGTCTTGACTGTCAAACTGTCTGTAATCCCTCCTAAATAATTGGCATACTTGGGATTCTGACACATCCTTGCATTTAACATGATCCTTATGGCCCATTATTTCCTGAGAATTCCTAGCCATTGTTGTTGGAAATCATCCTCACCCTCTGCTGAAGTATAATTACCACATAGCTCTCGGGATTGTAGGTCTTTAGTTCCTTTACCCTTAACATAGTTTCTTCCATCAACACCTAAGGATGAAGAGTACAAGGCAATTTCATCTTATTTTGTGCAAAAGTGGCTGGAAGTAAACTCACCCTCGTTTAGGTTTTTGCGCTCAATGTCCATAAGGGATCTTTGGGTAAGCCTTTGATCTCGTGAATCTCCTCCCCATCAATTTCAATAAAGTATGCTGGAACTCACTAAAACCAGACAAACTGATCATCTAGCTGGTAACGCAGCTCCTAGAAGAAAGCCATTTTTACAGCTATTTTCTAGCCATGATCTCAAACATTTCTCATCATACTCCCACCAGAAGATCTCGGCTAAAACTGCTCGTTGTGGTTAAGGATAAGGTGGAAAAACTTCTATTCAGTGACAGGCAGCAAAAGAACCTGGAACACCTACTGTGTTTGAGAAGTCTCAGGGGATTAAACCTTTGAGACTTTGTCATATTTGATCATTTTCTGTATCCCAGTTCTTCCAGGGCTTTCCTCAGAAATCTCATATTTAATCCACTACATTCTCCTTAAAGATGCCTGGTGGGCGCTGTGGGTTCGGCCCATGGCCACATCACCTGTGTGATCAGCAATTCCTTGTACTGTGCACTTTGATTCACTGATGCCCTCCAGGGAGATGTGGGCTTCTGCTTTCTACTTCTGCTTTCATTTTCTCAGCATCCTGCCTCTCTACTAAACTTAATCTCTCCAACTATTCTAGGACATTAAAGAGGAGTAAATCTTTAATCGATCTCCTTTTGAATCCATCAGCATAAATTCCTCTATTTTTCTCATTGATGGAATGGGACCGATAAGTCTTTGAGTCTTTTAGGACTATGTACCAGGCTTAGCACTAGCCCACTCTGACATGAGGGGAGTGCTGCATCATCCTTGTTTCCTCTCTTCCCACATAAGCCATTTGCTCATTTTTACCACCAAGCTCATGATGTTAAATGTCTTAGACCTAGATCAGGGATGAATTCAAGGACTAAAGAAATAAAACTCGTTGATACTTAGTAATTAACAAGAGTGATAGCCACTAAATTATACATCTGAGCAAGTTTCCTTTTTATTTCTCCCACTATATTCACTCAAAATAGTGGTAATACTCAGCAACTCCACATGAGGTGAGAAATACATTATGTCTAAGAAGTCCTGAGCAATCGTTTCTTCCTCTTCAAAAGGCCTTGTCAGAAATAACTTATGCTATTATATAAGACAATAATTCTGCAACTCAGCAACCCATGTCACATATGCCTAAAGACTAGGTTCCAGGACTTGAAGTTTTCCATGCTGGCAACTTTGGAATTTCACTTTATCTGAGCCTGTGTCATAAGACATAGATATTTCCCACTTATGTTCTCTTCAGGACTGCCCATGGGCAGTCCTGGCCATAGGGTACCACAGCAATCATGGGCATAGAGATGGGATTTGAAAGGACAGAAATGGGTGAGTTTGCTTAAAGTAAGATTACTGAATGAGGAGAACAGCTATCCCAAGCCTGAGACCTGAGTTATTGTAATATTTAAAGGTTGGAGAGAAAGAAAGGAGAAGGTTCTTAAGGAACAGTGATAAAGAGGGATAAGAGAAGTAGTAATAGAATATGGAATGTTTCCAGAGGAAGAGAGCAGTCAACTTTATTGAATGCCTTTGAGACTTCAAGGAGAAAGCAATGATTAAAAAGTATCTATTGGATTTGTCAACGTGAAGTCATAATGGAACTTAGCAAAACAATTCTCGATAGTATAATGGAGGCAGAAGGAGAAGTAGAGTTGGGTTGAGGGGGAAATGGGCTGCAAGGAGATAGAGATGGTATATGCAGAAAATACGTTCAGGAAGTTCGCCTGTAAAGAAGAGTTGAAGCAACAAGATCAAGAATGGTGGCTGGACATTTTCAATCAAAATAATAGTATTAATTGATATAATTTGAGTGTTATGCTAAACATTTTACATGTGGTTTTAATTTAATTCACAAATGAATCCTGTGTGGCACATACTATTATTATCTCTATTTTACCTGTGAATGAATGGAAGTATAGAGATTAAGCAACATCCCTAAGGTCACTCTGCTGGGATTTCAATGCAGGCAGTCCAGTCCAGTGTTTGCATTCTTAACCACTGCACTGTCCTATCTCACCATAGGATAATGTGTGTATTTGGAAGGTCCAGACTTTCCACTATGGCTTTGATACTCGGGTTCTACCTAACTTCTTGCTACTCAACCTTTCTGAGCTTGCTATCTGTGTATGTAATGCATGTGTTGATGGATGTGTGGAAAAGAGGAAAAACTGTACAAAAAAATGTTACTGTTTCACAACACCTCCATTGGTCATGAATAGATTAGAAACTTAGGAACATTTCATCCATTTCTCAAAAGAAATAAATAGATATTTCAAGAATTCTAAAGACCGCACTTTTTTCTGTCCCTCAGAAGGCAAGGAGAAACACAGCCTCACATAAAGGAAATGATTCTAATAGAGATAGAGCATTCCAGGGGGATCTGGTTGAAAACACTTAAAGTCAAACATGATGAAGTTCCTGAAAAAACCTTGAGAAGCAACTGCTCTGACTGAGAGAAAGAAAAATGACATAATTGGGGTCCCCTGGGCTGGAGCGATGTTATCCTGGGATGGAGTGTGACAGGAAGATAGAGAGCACAGGGTCCTCTTCAAGGACTCTGTGAGTGCTGCGGGAGGGAAGCTTGGTCTTGTGGGTCCCACGTGGTGAGGACATCAAGTCCTTTGCTTGGGATTCTGAAAGCATTCAGGCCTCTGCGGGAGAAATAGTATTCTAGGCTGGGAAACTACTCCCCGGCAATTTTAAATGACTCCTATCTTCCTCTCATATTACTGTGATGGATGTAACAGAAGGTGTTGTTTTAATTTAATTTTAAGAATGAAATATCACTTATTCCATGATGGCAATAACTTTCTAACTTTTGCAGTTATAAGTCACAGGAGTCTTGCCTCCAATCTTATCTCCTACTCTTATAGTCCTATGGAATAGAGCCACAAATTCATACTATAACGTATTATGAAACCCAGATATTTGATGAATGAGTATGCACTCTTTATAACATGGGTTTGGTCTACATTTTCAGCCTCTCCATTTGCTACCCACTTCTAGGTACACAGCTCCAAATCTAAACAGGTACTAGAAGTTTCCAAATGGGTTCATTTCTCTGATTTATGTTGCCTTTGTGTATTGGTCGCTGTTGTCTGCTTAGCAACCTTTCACTCATCCAGTGAAATGCAGCTCACACATCTCAGCTTACCAGAGGCCCTCAGGAGCTTCTTCCACTGCTCTCTTGGCACAGTTCGGCATGTTCCTGGCACGGCACTTTCTGTTGAGAGCAGAGATTATACCATATCCATCTTTGTGGCACGAAGGCCAAGGCAAAGTGTGCAGGATATATGTGACCAGTACATGGTTGCTCAATAACTACCTTGTAAATGGCGAATCCAGGAACACAATTCAACATCTGCTGGTGTCCCCTAGTCCTACTGTGTTAAGGGCAGCATTCTAGGAAGTAGGAGTGTTTTAGTTAGGGTCGTACATGAAAGACGTGGCACATGTAAATGAGGTAACTAAGAGTCGAAAAGGAGAACTTTTTATGAAGGAGTAGGCAGAGTTAAGGGAAATCATCAAGGGGTCATGAAACAGGTAGGGCACCAATAGCAGGGCCAGTAAGGCCAAGGTAAGGGATGGGTTACCAGAACTGGAGAGAACCAAGTGTGAGCGCTACCTGAGAGGAGCTGTGGCCTTAGAAGTAAGAAACCAATCTGCTGCCAGGCAAAAAGGGAAGCCAAGAGATCATTAGCTGACATGTCTCCTACTGCTCTCTGTTCTCCCACAAGTGCTTTCCATTGACCAATCCCAAAGGGAAATCAGAAGGTAAAGGATCCAGTTGTTGTAGGCTATAAAATTCAGCCTCCTGAGGGCTCTGAATGTGGTAGAGGCAGACAGAGATAGATTGAAACAAAAACATCCACCACAGAGAGTGAAGTCCAAACTCTCTTCTTCAACACTCAGAGGCAGATGCTGGCATACTAAGGCATCTGGGAGCCAGGATAAGATAAGGAAGTTGAAGAGCTTTGAAATTAGAAAGGCAGCAAGCAGTCAAAAGCCAGGCTTAATATGGGCAGTCCTAATAAAGCATCAGAGGAAAGAGCCAGACAGAATGGTGGAACCCAGGTGTGGGGCAATGGGCCACGAACCTGGGATTGAGCAAAGGAGTTTGAAGGAAAAATAGAAGGTGGGGCCAGGAGAAATTCTCTAAAACAACAGAGTTGGTTGTAGGGACTTTTTACAAAATATCTACAGATTTATTTACAGGTGAGGGAGGAGCTGCTAAGTCTGCAGAGCTGGTTTTGGCAGATACAAAGGGACTAAGATATGATTCTTAACTTTAAGAGCTTTCCAAATGGCTAAAACTAAAGGGGCCAGCCGTAATTCCAGAGTGCAGTCCACCCCTTGGCATATCCGAGCATCTCAGGTCTTTGAAGACTCTCCTGCGATTCCTAATCCTTGAGAACCATTTTTGAAACATTTCCAGAAGACCCTGAAATACTCTGATATCACAGGCATCATGTTTATAAAAGTGTGTGTGTGTATATATATATATATATACATATAGTATATAATATAGACATAATTACATATAATAAATATAATAATTACATAATTGTTAATATTATACATCAATTGACAATATATTAATTATTGATTAATTATATAATTATATATTAAATATATAATTATATTATGTCTATAATATTGCTATGTCTATAATATATAATTATATTCTCATGTTCTTCAAAAGAATTAGAGTAAGCTGGTATTTTTGAGTCTTTTAAATTCTAATCAAATCTCAACACATAGGACATGACTCAGAACTTTCTTCTCAATCTCAATCAGCTCAGTGAAGAGAAAGGTCATTTGCACAGGTAACAGTCACACTAAATATGCATCTCCGTAGTCCCTCTGTACCACCAGTTCTCCTTTCGTGCTGCTGTAGCCCAGAATCTTTTAATGGTGAGGAAAAGAAGCTCAGTTCACACTCACTGAAGCAAGGCTGAGGTGACTGTGGCTCGTCTGGATCCACGGCCTGAAAGGGCTCCGCCTTATCTGGGTCTCCTTCCCCTTCTAGGCTTCTTTCTCGAGACTCTCATCCTGTGATAGGAAAGACGGTCACCTGCACGCCCAGATTCTCCTCCGTCCACTTTACCAACTCCAGGGAAAATACATTGTGCCCTGCTGGCTGTGATACAATGTCCTGTTGTCCCCCAGGAGCTTGTTCTTGGTCTTATGCCCACCCCTGTGGCAAGAGAATGAGTGGGATGCGGGGGAGTAAGTGACACCTCCATTAACTCATGGAATCTCTGTGTCTCTCTTTGTCTTTCTATCTTTCTATCTATCTTTCTAGAAATAGATATATCTTTGTATGGAGTAGTAGTCTTTTGAATTATGTTGATTTGAATTGTACTGAAGCACAGAATGGGAAGAAGGGAAAGAAACAAATAAGGGGCATAGGTGTGCCATCACTCTACCTTCGTTCTGCCTGGGAGACATCACACATCACAATTACCTGCAACACTGATCCTTAGAAGTCCTAGACCTGAATTTTGTTCTTCTATCCAGTGGCCTAAGACCAGAAAGGATTTTAGATATAAATATCAGGAGGCACCAATACCCGTCTTGTTAAGTTGTAAGATGCCTCCTACACCCCTTCTTTCTTCTGTTCCCTCTCACCTCCCAGTTTCTCAGTTAACTTAGGCATATGCACTCGTTCCTGCCAAGTGATTCAACCCAGGGAAGCTGAAGCATGCCAAGGCTGCAAAAATAAATTTATTTACAGTTTCATATCTTATCTCAAAAATTCGTCTAAATGTCGCAATCTAATCCACAATGTGTTTATTTTAATATGAAACAAAATGTCTACCAGGCACTTAAGTAAAACTGATAGAGAGAAATGCAGGCCATATTTCTCCTTTGCACTGTACCTCGCTGGCACGCTGCTCTGAATACCTCAGTCCAATAAGCCAGACTGTGCTTACTGCCTCACACGAAACCCAAAATCGGGTAAGGCCTTTAGGATATATTGCCAGCTAGAAATCAATCCTACTGTGCCAGTATCACTTTGATATTCACTGAAATTTCAGTTTCCCCAAGTGTTTTGACGATTGCTAGCAATTTCCCAAATGAGGAACTCGCAACCATAGTTTTCTAAGAAGCAACTGCATCGAGGTATTTCAAATTGTTGTAAAGTACATGGCAATCTTATTGTCTATTTTTTTTTATCAAGTTGACATTTTTGAGGTGAAAGGCCTTTTTTTTTAACGATTTAAAGCAACATATTGCTGTTAAATTGACACATTATACCTGGCAATTTGACAGGGCCATCAGCCAGTTTGAGAAGGTGGAGTTGTTCAGGCTGCGAGGGTAAATGCACGCATGCTCTTCCCTTCTGCTGACCTGTCACTCTCGTTCTGCTCCTGGGAGAATGCTTTTGGCCATTGTTCTCCACCACCCCTGCTTCTATCTTCAGGGAAGCCCCTCCTCTTTCCTTATCCTCCTTGGCCACAACTGATGTGGGTGTTAGAGACCGTGCCTTCTTTTGGGGTTGTATAGCCTTTGAACTCTGATTTTTTCTTCAAAAGTTTGGGACTTAAGGATTGTTTTAGGTCTCACACAGTCAAAGGATTTTTTAAACCAGAGTTGTGGTTTCTTTAGCAATGCAATCCCTTCAAGAATTAGTAGCTTCTGATCTCCTTGCTTTTGGTTCCATGTGCCAGCAACCGCACACAAAGTGCTTTGATGGGAAGAGTTCTCAAACCTGATGTACTTCTCTGCTTCCTGATTCTCTGCTTGCCCAGCCCTCTCTCAAGTCAGTGACCATTTCTCTGAGGCTCTCTGGAACTGTAGGTGGGAAGTCTACATTCTTCATCTAATCTTTGCCCCACATCACTTTATTCAACTGAGGAGTTTTATTCAAACTTTTTCTTGAATGTCTTCTAACATCTCATCATTAACTATTTGGTATCCTCTAACATAGAAACATCCTAATTTCTGGACTCTATTCTTTTTCGATTCTACTTATATATTGGTCAGTTCTCTTCTGATTTTTTTTTAATAATAATCTTTCCAAAGGCAGACAATAATAGCCAATAGACATCAGTGCTCTTAGCCTAGTCATCCATTTCTACTAAAACTGCAAGTTCAAGGCTCCTGCCTGTTCCGTCTCCTGAGTTACTAGAGGCAACAGTCTTTCCAGCTGCTCTTCCATAGTATAAAATGGACAGCTAATTTCTTATATATCCTAGCCTCTGATATTGGCCTTCTTGTTGTCTAACAATGAAGCCAATGTTATATATTATAGCTTTTTTTAAAGCAATATGATTCAAAATACCAATTTCTTTATTAATTAGGATACACCAAGCTTTGTGTAAATAAATGTACCCTCAAAAGTGGTTTAACACAATAAAAGTTTGTTTATCATTCGCATCACAATGGAAAACAAATTGGGCAGCCTCTCCATCTTGTAGTGGTCCCCATGTGGAACCCTTGGCTTCCTAGGCCACCACAGCAGACAAAGAGAGAGCTGGAGGACTGCAGGGTGTGATTTTAAAGGCCAACCGTGGAAGGGGGGTTATATCATGACTGCCTACATTCTTCTGGCCAGAACTCAATAATTGGACCCTATCTAGTTACAAGGAAATGTAGCCTTTCTGTGAGATCTGGAAGAGGAAAT
This sequence comes from Equus quagga, assembly GCF_021613505.1. NCBI lineage: Eukaryota > Metazoa > Chordata > Mammalia > Perissodactyla > Equidae > Equus > Equus quagga. Next base: position 21,347,395 of record NC_060282.1, on the reverse strand, counting down.
GTTGGAGTAAACACATAACATTTTCTCTGCTACAGGCAACTACAAGCTAATAGTAGGTGCACAGGTTCTGATTTCACCATGTATTGGCTGTGCGTCATTAAGCAAGTTATTTAACCTCTATGAACTTTTATTTCCTTCTCTGTAAAGTGGGGATAATGAAAGGATAACTACATTAGAGGGTCATAGGTTTATATATATAAAGTAATTAGAACAAGGCTGGCATACAGTCAGTGCCTTATAAGGTTATATATGTGCCACATAGTAAATTGTTGGGATGTCGCTACACAGCACACCAGGATAATTAGCAAATGTGCCATTTTAGAGGAAGTAAGATATTTTTAAACCCTAGCCCACGTGACTCTACAGTCGAAATAATGTGTACCTTCATGTCTCATTTTGTGTCCTTTGATTTTTAGCTCATTTCAATTTTACATGATTTATTTTAGATTGTCTACTAAGTCAATGGGATGAGACACTAGTGAAAGCTCTTCAGATGGGGCTAATCTGGTTCTTGTTCAAGGAATATTCTTCCTAAGACTGTAGAGGAATTATCCGATTAATGACTATCAAATTTACCAGAAAGTGAGTCTGTATGCGAAAACATTCTTTCATTCATAAAATAATTTATTCATTTACCAAAACTGAATAAACATTTAATATGTGCCAGACACTGAGTTAAACAAAAAAGCTACGAATAATTGATTCTCTCTGTGGCGGTTGAAGCAGATTATATGCTTATGAGTAGAATTTACAATTATTTACATTTTTATAAATAAGAATTTGGAGTCTGAAAAGTTGCCATAGATGCTCTACTTTCTCCATTTAGCACAGGAAATTATAGAGTTAAGATTTACTTCTAGGACTGTCTCATTCCAGCACCTTCACTTTTTTTACCCCTCCAGCACGTTAGTCAGGGTGCTGGCAGGAAACAGCTAGTACACTCAAAATGGGTAAGTCACGGCAAGTTCTAAAAAGGAGCTATGAAAGAAATGTAGACAAAGTATGGGGAAACACAACGGCTAGTGTAGTACACTAGGGCTAGTGACAGCTGGGCACTGTTAATACTTGTAGTCTTGAAATGAAAAGAGGAGGTATCATTACCAGAAGACAGACAGAGAAGGTTACCTGTCAGAAAATGAGAATTTTGGTCCAGGGCTGTATCCAGCCCAATGTGATCCCACAGGGAAGAAACTGAGGCAATAAATACTCAGTGCTTCCCTCCTTTTTATCTCCTGTCAGTTACTCTCATTGGCCAAAATGAGTGGAAGCAGGAGAGCAAGGAAGCCCACTGATGAATAAGTCCTTATAGTGTAGCCTCCTGAAGAACAGAAGAAGGTGGGAAGAGAGGAAAGAGTGAATTTATTGGGAACATCAAAAGACATCCAACACAGAAAATGAAAGAGAATGAGTCTGAAGCGGCCAAAAAGATAACCATCACAACCACTTTAAAAATGGTGCACTCACCTAATTATATAGAATTTTTTTTAAAAAAAGTTATGTCAGTCAAGATTTTACAAAGGATTTAACTTAATTTTCACAGAAACAACTTTCTTTTACTATACATATTACCTCTGTTTATTAATATTTAGTCATTTTTTGTAGTAATAATTGAACTGGCAAAAACGGGTTTGGGAACAAACACGTTTGACTCTTAATAAGCACACATATCAATGAGTTGTAAAAATTAATAAAAGAAATCCCAACTAAAACTGAAGTCACAAAGGCCCATAGAAGGAGCTCTCACACTCCACAACTTGTCAATTACCCCAAACAGGAAGACATCAATTACAGCGTCGGTTAATTACAGTGACAGTTACAGACCCCAACAGGAGGAGATGTACCTTGTACTCCCAAACAAGAAGTGCAGCTACTTTACTGCTCCAGCTGGAGGAAAGAAGACTTCCTTCTTGCCCAGAAACGAGCCCAGCCAATGGAAAATGCTGCAGCTCAGCCAATGAGAAGCCATCATCCCCTGAACTTTTACTTTCCTCCAATGAATTTTCATTTTTTCCTTGGGGATGACTTCGTTTCCTTGTCCCCACCCTCCTTACTATAAAAGCCTTCTACGTTGTGTAGCCCCTCGGAGTATCTCTCTGTTTACCACATGAGATACTGCTCCATTCATGAATTGTTTATTAAAGCCAATCATATCTTCAAATTTACTCAGTTAAATTTTGTTTCTTAACAGAATGGTAGCTGAAGCAGCAGGCATAACCCAGATTCCCACTCCGCAAGAACTCAGTGGCCAGTGGAATAGGTCATTGTGATTTACCAAATGATGTAGCACATCAGTGAAACCAGCAAATCAGATTTGAAGGACAGAGAAGAGAGCTTCTAGTGAAGTTCTATGCTGAGCATCTGACTGTTTTGCTTGGTACCTTAAATAGAAAACATTTATCCGGCTAGAGTATTTGAAGTCATTTTTCCTAATCTTTTGTTCCTTATAGTATCAACAACAAAAATAATAAAATAAAAGATTTTAAGTATATATAAAATAATATAATAAAATAAATTAATAATGTAATATAAATATATAACTATAAAATAATACAAATAACTCAAATTAATATAATAAATAACATAAATAAATAATATATAAAATAAATAAATATAAAATAGGATATCAAAAATTATAGATACTCATCATAGATCTGATATTCTTGTGGTTGCACTATTTATTTACTTTATTATAAAATATTAATTGTAGAAAGTTGAAAGTGTAAAGAAACAATAATATCAATGATTTTACCACTTGAAGATAACTCTTGTTCATAAGCCAATTTATCTGGTAATTTATGAAAAACATAAAATATACTTAAATTATTTAAAATAAAACTAGAATAATGCTATATACTTTGTGTTATTATTTTTATTTTAAGTAAAATTAGTATACACTAAAATTCACACATTTTAGAAATGCAGTTCAATGAGTTTTGGCAAATGTGCATATCCATGTACCCAAGACCCTCAGCAAGATATGGAAGAGATCCATTACCCCAGAAACTCTCCTTATATTCCTTTCCAGTCAACCCCTTCAGCCTGTGGAAACCCCTGTTTTGATTTCTATGGATTAGTTTTGCCTATTCTAAAGCTTTATATAAATGGAAGCATGTAGAATATACTTTTTCTGTAATGCTTCTTTTGATCAGCATAATGCTTTGGAGGTTCATCCGTGTAGCTACGTGTATCATGTACCAGTAGTTACATTGCTAAGTAGTCTCAATTTGTTTATCCATTCACCTACTGATAGATATTTGGGGTGTTTTCAGATGTTGGTCCTTCTGTGAAAAAACCTTCTTTGATCATGTTTTTACAAATTTAGTGGACATGTGCTTTCACTACGTCTGGTTTTCAGAACCGGAAGATAAATTTATGTTGCTTCATGCTACTGAATTTAATTTGTTACAGCAGTAATATGAAACTAATACATTTTCTTTTATTATTTGTAGAATTGGTATATTCCAATAGCTCCTGGGTAGACACAACACCTTGAAATTTCTCTAATCTCGTTCCAAATTGCCACAGAAATCCATATCAGTTTACCTATAATCCCCAAATACAAGACACCTTAGGTCAGACATCTCTCCTAAACACAGAGTTCTTAAATAAAAGGGACAAAAAAGATGTGTGTTTCCAAGTGCACTGGGAGGCAGACAGGAAAAACTACTAGCAAGTATATTTCTGCTTTAAAATGAACAAATATGGTTGATACAAATATTTCCAGTAATCTAAGAACATCTACTATGATGAAACGCTCAATTTTATAAAAATTAAGGTATAATTGACATACTGAGAAAATCGTCTTGTTATTTCACCGCTTTTCAGACAAGTCTAAGCAGCACCAGAAGCTTCCGCTTGCCCCGGTACTGAACACCACACCTGTTCCCTTGGCATTCACACCTAATTCCTTTGTGCAACAGCTTTAGGCTATTCCCCCTCTTAAACGATGTGAAGGGCAACCCACTAACATTTTTGTGTTGCTCCTTTTCTCACTTACACTAAAACTTTACCTGCGTTCAGGGGTGTAATCAGCGTCTCCGTTGAATCAAGTGCACGGCTGAAAAAGAATATGTAGGAAGAAAGAGAGAGTTTTCTGATCTTCGGTCTCAAATGACAACATAAGCAGTCAGGTACATGGCCTTGGTCCAGCATTTCTACATATGTTATGTATTTTTACTTCCTTGTGTCAAGGAACAGGTAATGCTTTACCAAGAATGTAGACTAACTGGCTTGATTAGTTTTACATATTTTTTAAAAATTTAATGAAAACGAACAAAAAGTAAATGATTTCTTTAATTTTGGTTTCATTAAAACCTACTTATCTAATCCTTCAGTTAAACATTGAAAAATACATTTAAGAACATTTCCTTAAAGAGAGAAAAAAAGAAAAAAGGTGGGCTTAAAGGTTGGCTTTCTTATAGCAACACTGCAAACTCTAGCTCTGATTAAGAAAATACTTTTATTACCAAGCTTTTGCACCCTGGTTCATAAAACTTTCTGCATCAGTCTTGCAATGAAAAAATTCTCACACTTTTTTCTCCCCAAGATAAATTTTATAAAGCATAGATTATAGGAATTTTTTATTTTCATGTAAATCTGAGTCAGGGGCCTAGAGAAAGGAAAAACAGCTCTTATATTGTGCTTATCACTCTCTCTTTTTATTTCCTTGACAAATCAACCTGTTAAACCAATATGTATAAATTGCCCATTGTGGGCATTATTCTGAGATGCCAAGCATATGAAGAGGATAAGACAGAGCCCCAGCTTGAAACATGCCTTAAAACGGACAAATAAAATCTATTAGAGGGGCTGGCCCCATGCCTGAGTGGTTAGGTTTGCACACTCAGCTTTCGTGGCCCCGGGTTCATCAGTTCCGATCCTGGGCATGGACCTGGCAGTGCTCATCTAGCCATGCTGGGGTGCTGCCCCACATAGAAGAACTAGAGGCACCTACAACTAGGATAAACAACTACGTACTGGGGGGCTTTGGAGAGAAAAAAAAGAAGAAGATTGGCAACAGATGTTAGCTCAGGGCAAATCTTCCTCACCAAAAAAAGTGGTATAAATTTTAAAAAATAATAATCTGTTAGATATTTTTAAAAACCTATTGTTTTAAAAATCTCAATCAACAGATTCAATTTTCAATGATTTTGGAGGAGAGGGGCTCACAAAGGTTAAAAATACATATATGTGAAGATAACACTTCCCCCTACTCAAGGGCCATAATTAACTAGACTCAGTAAAAGATGAACAACTCATCCAGGTTTGCTCATAAAAGTCCCAGTTCTAAAACTGAAATCTCGTATGCCAAAACCCCCCTCAGTCCCAAGCAAGCTGAGACAGGTGGTCGCCCTCTTTATACATGACCAGATTCAAGTAAGTCTAATTTAAAAGAACTCACTGGCTTTCTCATGTATTCCTAGCATGGTGCTAGGAATAGTGGAGAATAGTATATGCACTAATTATTGCTCAATATGAGAGTCTGAACTTTTGACAAGGTAATACATGTAGTCAAATAGTATGTTTTAGTTCTATTTATCCCTTTATTTGAAAAAGCAACAAGAAAATTCAATGCCTTATACTACTCAAATAATAAAGAAATGCAAATCTTCAAATTGTCCAGTTTCAGTGACATTCCCTCTAGCAGTCACGTCACTCTGGTTGTACCAATTCTAGCCTACTCACACTAGAAATGTCATCTGAACATAGCAATTTATAATTACCGAGGGAACAATAACTTTGAATTATTTCCCGTTAGGGCTTTGCATCTATATTTTTAAGTGACAGTGTGAATGAATATCTGTTTTTATACTGATTTAAATATTTCAGGACATGAGGGAAAAGTATTATATCATTTGCTTTTTCAAAATTTCTGCTATTGAGGCCAGCCCAGTGGCATAATGCTTAGGTTTCGAGCACTCTGCTTCAGTGGCCTGGGGATTGCGAGTTGGGATCCTGGGTGCAGACCTACACACTGTTCATTCAAGCCGTGTTGTGGTGGCATCCTACATGCAGAGTGGATTAAGATTGGTAAAGGTATTGGCTCAGGGATAATCTTCCTCAAGCAAAAAGAGGAAGATTGGCAACAGATGTTAGCTCAGGGCCAATCTTACTCACCAAAAGAAAAAAAATACTGCTTTTAGAGTAATTTGGAACCTAGAACAAACACATTAGTTCAATCCAAGTATGATATATTTTCTTTTCATGCAACTAAGTTAAAACCTGGTGAGCTATCATTTGGCTTTCAAAATTGCACAATTTTATTGACTGAATAAAGTGAGGTCTCCATTTCGATTTGGGCTCTCAGTATTTCAGATTCATATTTTTTCTATTTCTATGATTTTTTAAATCACAGTTTTCAAAAGGTAACAGATTTTGACTTATTTATCACACTAAATTTAATCATGAAAAAATGACATTTAACTTCAATAGAATCCTCAAATCTTCAGGTAGTCACTTATGATTACCTTAGGTTCTCAATAAATAATTGCTGAGGAAACACTCCAACAAAGTAATTCCATTCGCTAAAGATATGAAGGTTAGTATTAATAGTAATAAATAATACTTACTTGTTCCCACACTGGGATAGAGTATCTATGTTGATTATCGCATAGATGTCTCATATTTAGTGTCCTGAAAAGAACTGCTAATTTGATTTGGTTATCTCCCAAATCAGCCCCTCTCCCTCCTCCTGTCCTCTCCTCAGCTCTGGAAGTGGCATGACCACCCCACTTAGTGAATTAGCTAGAAGCCTAGGTTGCAATCATGAGTCCCACTTTTCTCCTCTCCATTCCCTTGCACCAATTGCCATCAAGCCCTCTCTATTCTGTCATAAATGTATCTGGATCCATCTCCTTCTCTACATCTTCACTCCAGCCACCTTAGACCAGACTGCTATTGTCACTTTCCTGGATCACCGCAGGAGCCTCCTAACCATGCACTCTCCACTCTTGCCTGTTCTAAATCCATACAACCTTGAGAGTATGCTTAAAACATACTTTCATACTTGAAGTGACTTTGGGGTCACTTAACTTATCCATTTCAAAACCGTGCAATGGTTTTCTGTTGCACGTGGAACAAAGTCCAAATTTCTAACACTAGCCTATGTTACCTTGAAGGATCAGGCTTTGCTTAGCACTTCAGATTCGTTTTCTGCCACTCTTTTGACACACTGCTGGCTTTACCTCCACGGATTCTGTCTTAGTCCATTCAGGCTGCCATAACAAAAACAGCACGAGCTAGGTAGCATATAAACAATAGAAATTTATTTTTCACAGTTCTGGAGGCTGGAAAGTCCAAGATCAAGGTGCCAGCAGATTCGATGTCTCATGAGGGCCCACTGTCTTTTTCATAGCTAGCCATCTTTTTTCTGTGTTCTCACGTTATGGACAGGATGAGCAAGCTCTTTGGGGTTTCTTTTATAAGGAGACTAATCTCATTCATGAGGGCTCCATCTTCATGACTTAACCACCTCCCAAAGGCCCCACCTCCTAATACCATCACACTGAGGGTTAGGTTTCAACATATGAATGTTGGGAGGTGGGGGGCACACAATCATTCAGCCTGTAGCAGATTCCACAAGGAAGAAAAGGTTCTTCCCAGATTTAGGGCCCTCACACAGACATTCTCCCTCCTATGAAAGATTCTCCTTCTTTTCGCATTCCTTAAATGTCGCCTCCTCAGAGATGCCTTCCCTGACCACTCTATCCAGAGTAAAAAGTTACTGTCCTTCTGACACTTATTATGACTTATAATCATTTGCTTTTTTGCCTCTGTGCTGTGTGTGGTATCTTCCCATGACAAAAATGTAAGATCCACGAAGCCAGAGCTTGGATGTCTTGCCCACTTTCTATTTCTAGCACCCAGAACAATGTGTAAAACAAACTGAGTCAGGACCTGTTGCAGAGTAGGTATTTCATGACTGTTTGTGAATGAATGTTAAACACTATGTCTTATATCACTTAATCCTTAGTGAGAGATAGATACTATTAATAGCACCATTTTACAGATGGGAAAACTGAAACTTCAACTTTCGGTGTAATTTGCCTGTGGTCTCACAGGTAGAAAGTGGTGATGTCAGAATTGAACCACATCAGTCCACTCTGCAGCCCAGGTTATCACTGGCCTGAGACTCTGGAACTACAGGCTCTGAGGAGCTGGAGCAAATCAAACATGAGCCCTAAAGACCCCTCTTCGGGCAGATTAGGGATTATAGAATTGTGATTTCTCTAACTTTACCATTCCTTCTGCATTTCTTAGCTGGAATTTCTTCTAGTACAAAGGGAGACTTTATACTGCATGTGTTTCATATACTTCTTATTGTGGGCAATTGAAATGACTAAATAACATGGATTCTAAAACTCAGGTAGGAATTTTGAACAGACTTAAAAAATATTCTGTGACTACAGAGAGTAACAATGGGTACCTCTTTCTGTTTTCCCTCCCTGCCGTTATTGGTCAGGATTCTTCCTCTTATCTAGCCAACAAGCAATTATTATCTCCTTAAAAGCTCAGTGACAAGAGAGATCATGCATTTTCCGTTAAAACAAATTATAGTTATTAGAAATCTCCCTGCAGAGATATTATATTGAAATATCATACATTGAGTTGTTTAAGTCTTGGGAGTGATGGGTTTAAGGTGACTTTAGCAATCATTGGTAGAATAATCATAAGCTAAAACTTCCCAAAACACCAAAACTGATTCACTCTCTCACTCCTACAACCTTCCGCTCTTTTCTTCATACCCTTTCTAGATGGTCTCAAAAGAGAAATTTGGCGACAGTATTGTGGAAGAAGAAATAAGGGAAGAGGTTTCTTTCCCACCTAAATCCTGTTATCGTATCCATAAATTAAGTGGGAAAAGAAGCAACAACAACAGTGAACATAAATACAGCTCCATCAGAGATCCAGATGAGCCAATTGACCTCAAGCCACGACTCAGGAAGAGCCAGTGAAAACCAGAGATCACCCAAGATAGAAAACAAGAGGATTGATGGTCAAAAAAAGGGCTCAAGCCTTGGAAAGAAGTACATAAAAATGACTGCTGCCATCACACTCACTTGGGTTTAGTGTCTGCTTATGGGGGACTTTTAGTCTATTTGGTTCGGAGTCACTGGGCATGGGGGGAAGTGCTGATTCTCCTGGTTGGTGGGTAGAAAGGAAGAGAGATATGCAGGGAAATCTTAAATTTTGATTATGGAATTTTTGTCATGGGGACCTGATTCATCCACAGGTCTACAATGGTATATGTCCCCAACAGGAATTTATCTGTGTAAAGAATAACCTACTAGGAAACAAGGTAACCTAAGAGGAGAGGAGAATTGAGCAACATGAGAAGGAGAGAGTGTTACTTGGTATCTCTCTAGAAAGCTTTCTCAGCATGGAACACAGAGTGAATTTGCCCATTGTAGGCTACAGAAAATCCAATGACGCTTTGTCACACTTAGGGTTCCTGCCCCTTGTGGCCTTGGTAACCTTGGTTCCTGGAGGGAAGCCCTCAGAGTATTCACAATCAATGGCTCCAAAATCGAAAGGAGTCAGGACCAAGGGAAAGAAGCAGCATGATGTGCTTGGAGAAAGAGGAAGCAGCACCCTTGGTATTTTCAGTCTTTTCCATGATGGATGGCGCCTGCAGCCAAAGTGACCGAGACGATGTACAAAATACCCCCAGGCACTCCCAGAAATAATTCAGAGAGCTCAAGGTCCTGAAAAGGAAATGAGACAACAGAGCAAATCTGTGCTTTACAGTTAATGTGACTCCATTAGCTCCTCAGACAGGTATAGCCAAGGAAAACATGTACCATAGATAGTGCACATGTGTATAAAAATTTTAAATCTCCTGCCATCACGATTATTATGTTTCAATACAGGGAGCTGAAATAAGAAATATAAAAGGAACTTGAAAATTATGTCAATGTTTCATATCACACAAAGGACATATTCAAGGTAATTCTTGAGAATAAATAAGATAAGTGTGTGTGTGTGTGTGTGTGTGTGTGTGTTTTCTAAAGGGAAATAAATCAAGTATTCCACCTTTCCTGGTGTTATCTTCTTTCTTTAGTTTTATTCCTATTCAGTTTGATTCCACAGTATGCCATGCTAATATCCTAAACTCCCTTATTCTTTTGTTCTTTCATGGCTACCCCGTGGCAAATAGCGGACCAATCACCAAGAATCCAGCTACCCATCTCTTCTGTGACTACATCTGGGTTGATGAGGACTACTTTGAAAAGTCCCATTACTGGGAAAATTGACATCACTATGAATATGCATTCAGCATTCTCAGCTGAGCCCTTACTGTGGATCACAAGGACAACCCTATTATTCTAGTCATTGTGCGCATCCTCTCCTTACAATAATTCTTTCTCTACATTTCTCAAACATTTCATGTCTCCACGTTGCCACTCCCTCTCAGCAGATGATCTCAAGTAATTCCCCAAATTCTCTGGAGAAATTGAGGCCATCAGATGAAATTCATCTCAAATTCCAGTCTTGAAATCTATAAAAATACTCAAATTTACTCCCAAATTTTACGCTTCATTGTTTTGATGACCTTCTTAGGAATCTAGCATGTTTAGTTATCTTCTCTCCTTTCCATCATCAGTCAAATATATTCAGCTGTCTTTTACATATATGTATGTGTACATGTATCTATGTGTGCACTGCATATGTATGTGTGCATGTATGTAATGTATGGGTGTATGTATGCTTGCGTGTATATGTATGTATTTGTATATGTGTGTTTGTGTGTGTGTGTGTGTATGGATTCTCCCTGAAGACTAACTACCCTTCCAGCTACTATCCTAACTCTTTTCCTTTTCACAACAAAATATCACGGAATTGTCTACATTTACTCTCTTGCTTCTCATTCCTCTCTTAACCTTCTACTTCTACCATTCCACTAAAAGTGCTCTTGCTGAGTCACTAATAATTTAAACATTACCAAAAGGTATACTATTAAAAGTAAACATTACTAAAGTATACTTTTCAGTGCTCACTTCATCTTATCGCTTAGCCTCATTCAACAGAGAGTTCTTTTTCTTGAAACAATCCATTTGGCTTCCCTGATGCCTCTGTTTCTGATTTTTTTCTCTATTTCTCTGGCCACACTGGTCTCCATTGGTGGGTCACACTCCTCCACGCAGCAATGGGATATTGGAGTTCCCTGGGGCTCTGTCCAGTACTCTCTTCTTAGGCAATCACTAACATTTTCAAGGCTTCCATTACTATATGTATCTTCTGCCCAAATCTGTGTCTGAGCCCATGACTTATAGATACAACTGTCCACTCAGACTTTCCATTTGGATTTCTCATAAGCACCTAGAACTCTACTTTACCAAAGAAGAATTCCTGAACCTTCTCTGTTTCTTATGGGCATTCATGAGACTATGTATTCATTCTTCCCTGATCCCCACCTTCCCTGTATCACTTTGCACAGCCAGTCATCCAGGCCTGCCGATTCTGTCTCTAAAATGCTCTCTGAATCCATCTCTGGTGGCACCACCCGAGTACATGTTTCCATCATCTCCTATCTGGAATAATATAATAAAAATAGAACAGTCTTCCAATTGGTCTCCTGCATCTCACATTGCCACTCTTGGGTCACCACTGAATCCACTCTCCTCATAGCAGCCAGTAAGATCTCTTTAAAACCATAATTGTGATTAATGAAGCTCCTCTGTTAAGGTCCTTTAATAATTTCCTATTGTCTTTAGGATAAAATCCAAAATCCTTAATAATTCTTTTAAGACGTTTCAAGAATTGGCCCAGTCTTCCTTCTTGCCCTTTTTGTACAATCGTCTTCTTTTCAGACCTATTAAGCTTTCTTAAGACCCTTGAACACGACAGGCTCTTTTCCTTGAGTCATCACACAGGCAGTTGCTCCTGCATAGAAGGCTCTTGCTCTTTTCTGTGCCAGCACACTCTTCCCGTCCCAGATTAATGATCTCCCCCTTGGGGAAGTTTTCCCTCATCATCACCACCCCCTCAGATCACGCCTTATGCCTACCTGTATCATATCCTAGTGCATAATCAGGGTTCAAAAATATTTGTTCACTGACTTTTTAATTCACTCCCAGTTCAGAAAGGCCTGAAAGCTACTAAAACTTGATGTGAAGCAGGAGAAATGAAGGACTATTCACCCTAGCACTTGCCCAAAGTCAGTCTTACTCAAAGGAGATACTGTAGGTGGAAATGGAAAACGCCTTACCGCCCAGCTGTCAAGAAAGGCCCTGATAATTTGCTACACGGCCAATTGCTGTCAAAATTCTGTTTCTCCTTCTATTGAAATGTGGTAGTAGGCAACTCCAATAACATTTGGAATCCAACCCACAAATATCTCACTCCAAGACAGAATAAAGTGCTAAAACTCATTAGTTTTCCTTGAGTGACACTCTCCCTAAGGCCAGGAACATGAGCCAAATGTCTGTGAAGAGGTTTTTATAACTACCTGTACCTTAAGCATACACGGGTATTATGTTTTATTGACTTCATTGTATGATATAGTCAGAGTATCTGATACAATATGTGAAAGGCTTGGATTTTCCTACTGTAAGATGAAGTCCATATGTAAATAATTATCCTGTTAACATGGCACTTATTTGGAAAACTGACTGCATATTGCAACACTGTAAATTAAGCAAAACAAGCAGTTATTTCAAGCGGACTTTTCCTAGCATGAAATCTTTGCTGTAAGATTTGTCCCATAAGTAACAAATTTAAATGAAGTAATAAATCAAATGTCTTGTGTATACATACTTTGACTGAAGAAAAAGGCCTTAGCAGATAACCTTACCAGATAATGATTTTAAGACGGAAGCAACTATTACAACAGGATTATTCAAACCTTTGTCTTTTCACAGATTCGAATTAGCTGAAGATTGAACATATCCACGAAGGGACTCTGAATATCACCAACATTAATATGATTGAATTATCATGGATTTTAAAGATGAATAATGGCTACTTAATGCTCTTTCCTCTCAAAATTCTCTAGTGGAAAGTGACCAGGTGTTTCCTTTTATTTCTTTTTAACTTGTAAATGTGTATATAAAACCATCATGAGAAAGTATTAAGCCTAAAGATATTAATTCCCTGATACAGTGTTTTAATACCCAATTAAAACTTCCCATTTGGGGAATAGAAGTGAGATGGTGGAACTGGTTGACTAGAGAAGATTCTTTTTTTTTAGTTACTTATTAAGCAACCTATCAACTATTTTTGTATTCCCAATTTTTTTCGCCTGGAATTGTAAGCACATTCTAACTTTCCCTAATACTTTTGATTAATACAGAAAAGTGTTTTATTTCTAACAATGTTGTAATGTTTTGTTCTTTCCCAAATCTGTCTGTCAAGTAAAACAAGACAATCTCATTATCTTATATGATTATTCTTAGCCTGTAAGGAATTTTTAGCCTGAGATTTTCTCAATAAAGCAAACACATTGCTATACAAATAATGACTGTATATTTCTCAGATTCACAAAAAATATATATTCATGGTGAATATATAAACCTTTAAACATGTAATGAAACTTCTAAAAAATGAAATAAAATATCCAAATATTTAAATACAGATTCAATTTCTTAAAATTCTTCTCCAACTTATTCACGCACAATTAACAACCAAAAGTTCTCTACTTTAATCTGTACTTTAGCTGGTTGTAGAATAAACACATTTTGCTCAATCAGTTTAACACAGACAAACAGCAGTAGTTAATCTACCAGAGAGAAATTGGGGCACGTCTATCAGCTATCTGACAGCAGAATCATGTCCAAAAAAAGTTTGGTGACAAGTAATTGAGAAACCGCCTGAATGCATTTTGGACTTTGATTTCTGAACAATTTTCAAGAAGTTCAGTACTGGCCAATTATGCAGTAGCATGCTTGGAAAACAGGAAACTGTCTTGAGAGGAAGTTATTGCTGTCATTTGTAAGATATCTCAGACGGCTCATTCAAGGACAGGTAAGGTATTTGGCTGTGAAGCAGCTATACTGTACTGGAAAGCAAAATAGTCACAAGAAATGGATATGGATCCTGGCTCTCCCACACTACTCTCGTGTATAATCTTGGGCAAGTCATTTAATGTTCTAGTCTCAATTTTATCATCCTTTAAAAGGCTATAATAGCTGCTTCAAAGGATTGTAATAAGGCTTTATAAGATTATAAAAGGGAAAGTGTTTTCTGTTCTAAAGGACTGCTCATCTAAGAAATGATGATTATTATTCCCCATACAATAGTCCTTGCCATGGCATTAGTAAACTTATGACCTTGGATGTTGAGTTCTAAAGACTGTACAACCTTTTCCTCTTGATTGTAGGTGTGAATGAATCAACGTTTAGAGAACATCTGAGAACTGTTAAAATAGTAAAGTAAATATGACTCATCTGGAATGAGATGGGTTTATGTCCAACCTTTGAACTCTTACATATCATCTATAGCTGGCTAAAGCTTGCGATATTAACTGGATAGGACAATTTATTTGTGCTTTATAGGGTTGTCTTCCTTCATATAAGAGATATAACCTGAAATGCTACATACAAAGTGACTCATATTGGAAATAGGCTATTATTTAGATTAAAGAAATGCTGTGGCAAATCTTTTACAGTATAAAGAATCCTTCAGTGTAGAAAAATAATGGTCTTGTGAATTGGATTTTTATGTGCCTAGTATTCTAAAAGTAGGAATATACTTCACCAGGATTTTCTCTTGACTTGAGAGCCTCACTCATGAACTAGACAAAGTGTCTACACTGGACCAAGAGACAATACAAATGAAGAATTAAAACATTGTTCTTTGAATAGCCTCTTACTGAAATCATTGTCTTTGGTGGATAAAATTCTGTTCGTATCCATATCACCCATTTAGCGGTAGCCTCTCCTTCTGCAACTGGAGTCACAGTCACCCTCTAATTGGAGTACTACCCTCTTTGTATCAGTCCCTGAACATCAGCATCTGTATCATAGATACTGACTCTTGACTACCCATCCTGACCTGTTTGCTCCATTTGATTATGTCCAGTCAGAGCTTCTGCTTTTGTCTCCCTCTGTTTGTTTGTATCTTTGTCATTTTTGTTGTTTCCTATGTGATAGGGCTCATTAGAGTTAAAGGATTCATTTGGATGACATCTTAGTTCCCATTGTTCCTTTGCCTCACCTTGAATCCCTTACAATTTAGTTCTGCTTGGAGCCAGGCAACGGCAACATTCACTCCTCAATTAGCCCCAACTTCAGGCTGGCTTTCCTATCTGGGAAGATCCCAGGACCTCCTGTTGGCCCTGGAGTGAGGGTTTATGGAGTCTTAATATGTTTTTAATGAAGTATAGTTGATAGACAATATTATATTTGTTTCAGGTGTACCAGATGTGACTGGACATTGGTATACATTATGAAATTATCACCACTACAAGTCTAGCAACCAAATATGACCATACAAATTTCCTACAATATTATTGACTATATTCACAATGCTGTACATTACATCTCCATGACTTATTTATTTTATAACTGGAAGTTTGTACCTCTTAAACCCCTTCACTTATTGAGTCTTGATTTTCTTAAAAAAGATTTTCAGGGGCTGGCCCAGTGGCTTGGTGTTTAAGTTTGCACCCTCCACTTCAACGGCCTGGGGTTCCCAGGTTCGGATCCTGGGCGGGGACCTAGGCACAGCTTGTCAAGCCATGCTGTGGTGGTGTCCCAAATACAAAATAGAAGAAGATGGGCACAGATGTTAGCTCAGGGACAATCTTACTCAAGCAAAAAGAGATGTTAGTTCAGGGCCAGATGTTCTCACCAAAACAGATGTTGGCTCCGGGCCAGTCTTTCTCACCAAAAACAGTAAAAAGATTTCCAAAGTCAGGTTTATTTTGAGTTGAAAGTGACAGCAAGCCAACAAAAAACTAGTTGAGCCAAAAAATGAAATTTATTGGAAAACTTGTAACCACAAAAAGAGCAAATAAAGTCCAGGGGTCAACTGGGAATAGAAACTCTAATGTCTCCAGAACATACTACATGTCTTCTATCCACATATTGACTTCATTTTTTTTAGGAAAGATTTTCCCACCAGCAGGAAACAGAATCTGGCAGCAGTTCCAGCTTCAGTCTTCCAGAATCGTCACCAGAAAATGACTGATTCTTGATGCTTCTTTCCCCAAATTAAAACATCAGGGAAAAGTTCTCTAGTTTGTCCGGTTTGGGCAAAGATTCATTCCCAGACCAATCAGCTAAGGTCAGCTAGTGCGTGATGTTGCTTTGGATTTATTTACCCAGCTTAGATCATTAAGTGTGGCTGGGACTTATAAGAAGTGGCAGCTCTTATTCAAATTAGACGGCTATAATGGGAGAAAGACCATTTCCCAGAAGGAGGGAATTAGGGTGGAGAAACAACTTCCAGAAGAAGGAGGGGAGAATGACTGGACAGACAAGGCAATGACTGTTCATTGGGATGGATATCCAGTTGGCATATTATTTTTTGATCTTTTGCTTTCCCTGTTTCCCCCATTAACTCCCTGCTTTTTGTTTATATCAAATTTTTCTTGAAGTCAAGGTGACTAATGGATAGGAAAAGCAAATGAATTTGAAAAATGTTCTACTGGAGAATTAACACTTTCTGAGTGCTGGATAAATTTCAGAAATATCTTCCATAATCTTTTTTTCCCCTCCCTCAAACAACCCTGAAGTGAGATATCCTCATTCCCAAACAAACATAAGAATAATCAGGGATGATCATTAACTGCTTCAAGATGACAAAACTTGCATGGGCCAAGCTGCAACGGAAGATCTTTCTATATTCAACGGGAAAGGGGAAAACGCATCGCGGCTGGCGCAGACATGATTCGTGAGGACACTTGTGAGGAGGCAGTACTTGGTGTTCAGGGTTCATCTTTACACATCTACCCCACAAAAGAGATTTGTTACTTTTCAGGTATCAAGTCCAAGAACAACCCAGGCCTTCTTCCTGAATTATTAGTAAGGGAAGTATAAATAAATAATTGCTCTCCATTCTTTTCTTTGGGATCTGTTTTACTCACCATCACAGGATTGAGATGGAAAGTTGAGATTAGGGTGTAGACCTAGAGAAATGGAGCCAAGGAGGCCAGCTGTCCTGCTGAGTATAGCTCACGCTAAAGGCTTTCTCACGGCATTAAATGATAAGAAGACTCTATTGGGATTTTGTGGAAAGTCTTTAAAAAGTAAATAGGATGATTTTTCCTAAAATCTCCCTTTGGCATAATGCCTTCTTGAATCTATGGAGGTGTTAGCCAGCTATTGGAGGATTCCTGGGTCTTGTGCTTTTGTCAAATGCCATTGCATCCTGAATAAGAATTGACAAGAGATGACTATAGAGAGAGAGCATGAAAGACGATAGGATATTCACAGAATACAGTTGAAGCCCTTCTTTTCAACTGATTACAGTTAACACTCACCCACTATATACAGGCCTTGTGCTTGGCTCCAGGCATACAAAAATGTGTCCCTTCCTTCAAATTGACAGTATAGTGCATGAGCTTTGATGTATTCCTGAGTTGAAAACTTTAAATTAATTCTAAAGATAATTCTGTGATGTGAGTACCAAGTGTGGTGAGTACTTGGCATAAATCACAGGCCACTTTGACAACAGAGTCACAGCTAACATCACTCCCATACTGGAGATAAAGGAACTAACATGAAAATCCATGCAGTGAATAACTGGCCAAGGCAGGATTTGAGTCCATCTGACTGGCTCTGGAGCCACATACCTGTCCCATTCCTCCATGCTCCCATGCTGAAACTGCAAATGGGAGATGAATTCTTGTCTTTCCCTTTCCTCTCTTCTCCCCTTATGCATTTGGCAGAGAACTGGGAAATAAATCTGAGATGTGCTCACTGATCTGAGCATGACACTCAATAGAATTAATTTGCTTCTGACAGTTCACTCCATGTTTGTTTAAGCTTATATTTAATTTATGATAAAGTTGTAAAACAGCATGACCTGGAAAACTGAAATGAAATCACAGAGCTTTTACCTACCTAATTTCCATGCCTAGAATTCCAACCAATTCTGAAGAGTCAATTTGGTTATTAAAAGAGCTCTTAGATGGAAAAGTATTACTTGAGAGAATACTAATATGCAAAAAATGATTCTGATGTGAGAACAGTTTCTTGACTTTATTTTTGAGCTCAGGTACATTCTATTTTAACAAAGATCTTCTCAAATTATATGGATCAAGTTTTCATTTTACCCTCTCAATATTTTTTATCACATATTTCTCATCTCTGATTACCATTTAGGCAGGCAAAATTCCATCTACAACCAACATCATTTGAATTAAAGTCTATAATCACTTGAAGACCCTGACAAAAATAATACCCTAACAAACATATTGTGAGTGTATGGGAATTCAGCAAAACTCTTTATTTAATCCTAAATGAGACCAGTTTTAGTGGATGATATTATTGTCACTAGTATACAAATGAGGATTGAAGTGGTTGAGTCAACTGGTCAACACTCCATCTGGTGCAGCAGGGATGTGAATTGAAAAGGCTTGTCTTGGCTTTCCCAGACTTCAGTGATCTTTCTTCCACTCATCCTCGGTCCACGGTAAAGATGAGATGATTTCTTCCTCATCCTCTGTGCAATATTTTTAACATTTCATGGATCTCTTGGACACTCATTTAATATTCAGTACTTACTACTTAAACATCTGTTTCCTGAAAGGCACTATGCCAGGCAGTGTTTGGGATAGAGATCCACAAGACCCAAACTATGCCCTTGTGGAGTTTCAACTTTAGTCTGTGAACAAATGCAAATATCCCAATATGCAGAATTCCAGAAAATAGATCATTTTAAAAGTACCATGTGAGAGGCATGTTTTAAATGCCATGGGATTTAACAGGAAAGGGAGGTCACATCTAGTGGTGGATGTGAGATGATATCGTGGAGTAATGGCATCTGGGCACCTTGTTGAGCCCTCAAAGATGGGGAGGATTTCAGCAGGAAGGAGTGGGAACGACGGAAGAGGATGTTACATAATCAAGAGCATAAAAGTGAGCCTGCACAGGAATGTTAAGGCACTTGTGACGTGTCCAGTTCAATCTGGAATGTGTAAGAAGGTTGTGAAAGGTAAATCCTAAAGACTGAATTAGGAGCCGGATGATAAGGTGCAGGAATATCAGTCTAAGAAACTCACTATTGGGATCACATATTTTCCATGTTAAGCTAAATTGATGTTAGTTATTTATGAACACTGTTATATGTAGCCGAATTTAAAGCAATCTGTTGGCTGTTTAAAAAACATAATAAAAAATCAACCTAAGGAATTGCTGCTACACTGGTGCTTACTTTTCGTGAACTAGTCTCATAATTACTCGTCTAAAGTTGATCTAGGTGTTTTGTTACAATCAGGTTAATTTTTATTTCTCAGTCTACAGTAAATAAGGACAATCTACTCTTAGAAGAAATTTCTTTTTGAGTTACCAGTCTATTCAGATGTAATGGTATTTTAAAATAAAATACAAAGTTTTTAATATATAGTGCTAAAAAGAATGTATGTGAATAGACAGAATAATCTAACCTTAAAGAACATTGTGATTGTTTGCTTCAGATTATTGTGCTTTATTTAGTGTTTTAAACGTCAGTCTTTAGGACTGAAAGATTCACCACCTAGCCAGTCCTAAGTTTGTTAGTAGCTTTGATGAGCTCTTTAAGTAGAAAACAGAAGTCGGCGAGGCCTAGATCAGAAAGAAGTTTGCATCCATGGCAGAAGTTTCCTACACAATAGCATTACTGGCAACAAATATTCAGAGACGTGTGAATTCAGCCTTGATTCATTAAAACTCTCCTGATGTATTGTTAAACAGCACCATTTATCTCAAATAAGATACATAGTCTAGAAAAGAACAGAAGGTCACAAGATATGAATCATTTAGAAAAGAATAAACATAGATTCAGATTATTAGAAAAAAACTTAAAATGCATAAGGAATTCTTGCAAATCAACAAGATAATAGGCATAGAACCAAGCAAGGGAAAAAAGGCAAAAATAGGAATAGGCAGTGTTCAGAAGGGGATTACTAAATGGAGCAAAATCATATGAAGAGGTGCTCCAGCCCACCAGTAGTATGAGTCATGCAGGGAGGGAGGGAGGGAAAGATGAAGTGTAATTATAAGGAAAGGATACTTTCATTTCATTTAGCTAGTTTGTGTTGAATAGTTACCAAGTACCAGGCACTGAACAGTACCACTTAGTCAACAGTCTAGAAATTAAATATTCAAAAAATTGTTATCCTTCAGAGTAATCATCTTG
This sequence comes from Equus quagga, assembly GCF_021613505.1. Classification (NCBI taxonomy): domain Eukaryota; kingdom Metazoa; phylum Chordata; class Mammalia; order Perissodactyla; family Equidae; genus Equus; species Equus quagga. The sequence goes on along the minus strand of NC_060282.1, from coordinate 21,327,115 downwards.
GGAAGCTATATTCTCATTTTTCCAGGCTGGCATAGCTCAGAATATTTCTAGAATTGCTATACTTTGAAATTTGATTATTTCAAGCATATTTGAGTGCCACCAGGAAGCAGGAACAAAAAAAAAGATATCATTACTTTGTAATCATAACTTGTTTTAATGTTATATATTTTTATAATGTATTAACATATATATTTATATGTATATAAATATATATAAATATGTGTGTATATATGTACACATACATACACACGTATATATATTATACATTATACTTTGAACATTCACCTTACGCACAAAATGTGAGTCTGCATAACTTTTAGCAATTTCAAAAAAATTAATTCCTTTCCCAAAAGATTAAAATTTGCCATTCTCTGAGAGAATGTGTGGCTGACACTGAAAAGGGTATATGAAAAATACTTTGGGTGCTGGCCCAATGACGTAGTGGTTAAGTTTGCGTGCTCTGCTTCGGCAGCCTGGGGTTCACAGATTCGGATCCCAGACATGGATCTACACACTGCTCATCAAGCCATGCTGTGGCAGCATCCCACATACAAAATAGAGGAAGACTGGCACAGATGCTAGCTCAGTGACAATATTCCTCAAGCAAAAAGAAGAAGATTGGCAATGGATGTCGGCTCAGGGCAAATCTTCCTCACCAAAAAAAAAAAAAGAAAAATGCTTTGAACAATGGCAGCATTGTTGAAATGTCTTTACCTACTGGCTACCCCTACCCCAAGGAGATTACTTTAAGGGACAACATTGATTTAGCTGAGTAAATTCTTGTACATTTACTTAAAAATAAAAATTTGCAGTAATACAAAGAAAAGCTACTATAATTTACTTTTGTCTGTATTCTTATTCATTCAGTAAATGCTTATTGAGCCTTTACATTATGGTCTGAGCTAGGTGCTCAGGATGAAACGAAAAATAAATAATAACTCATGCCTAAGGCAATTCAAAGCCTGATGGTTTTACTTTAACAGTTTCTGGATTTGTGTAAATATCCATGTGGATTAAAGTGACTTAAACCAAATTTCTAGCAAAAGTTTAATTCCTCTGTTTGACTCTGCTTTATATTCTAACAAGCTTCAACTCTTTACTGAAGGAAAACAACAGAAAGGGTAGGTGAAAAATGTTTTCCAGATATTTGTCTATTCCTACTAGGGAGAATGTCAGGGCCATGGGCCCTCAGCATATTTAGCAGAAATCCCCTGAGAGGAGTCAAAAGAAGGGCATCTCCTAAAGGTCCAGTGCCTAACTGTGCCTAACTGCCTAACTCCTCAAAGAACTATTGGACAGTGGGGAAAGAGAGTCTGGAGGAGCAGGTGAAAATAGCCAGCACTAAGAACCCAGTTGACGGAGGCTCTGCTGTCTTGTAGCTGCCCCTCCGATGACTTTATTTTGTCATTTCTCTAGAATGTACATTCTTTGAAGCGTGGACCGAGACTCCGTTGCTCTACATAGAGTCCCCTGCACACAGTACAGTGCCTGGTACATGATAGGAGCTCTATAAGTACACATTGAATGCCACTGAATTAATTATTTGGAACTTGTGTTTAAAGAATGGCACAGAATAGCTACACAATAACTATTGGCCAAATTCACTTGTCTGCATAAATTCTGGAGCACGGACTCAGGTCCAGAGAAGTGCACCTCTGACTAAGCTCCGCTCACCAAGCCAGCCTCCAGGGATAAATATTCCCATGTAGTCCTTTCTATTTTTGATGCGTCCAGAAGAAGACATTGAATATAACAATCAATCACCAGCTTTAGTTACTTGCAGTGACTATCAATGTGTCTTTTCAAAAGCTGGCTTTCAACAAATAGTGCGTCTGACAAAATTGAATCAAAAGTTCCATTTAACTTGTACAGTGTTATGCATATAGTAAAGGTGGATCCTGAGTGTCCTTCATCATCTGCCTCATTTCTAGAGTTATGAGGAAGGATGTTGCAAGTGGACATCGCAATGAGAGTCTGAACAGCAGTGCTTCCCTCAATAACAAAAAGGATATTACTCCATGGTAAAGCACGCTGTGTGAGATAAGATAGAGCAGATTCCCTTACCTTTGCATCTTTCATTTGCCATGTAAACTTTGTCTCTTGCTGTCAAGAAGCTCAACTAAATACACCAGAATAAATTATCTTAGACAATTACATCTTCAAATGTTTACAATGAGAAGTGTACCAGCATCATGCTTTTAGTCTCAGAAGACCAAGTCCACAGCCTCCAGTATAACAAAAACCCAGAGTTCTCAATTAGTGCATTCGAGTTGCAAGTAAGGCAGTGATGCATTTACACCATTATTATTCAGAACTCACCTGCCATATTTTTGCTAAACCTTATTTGATTTTGCGAAATGATAGATCTCAGGAAATTGTCTGCAATATAAAAAACATAAAAACTTATTTGTGATGTGAGATAGAGAATGACAATCACTCCTTAATAAACTTGGGTAAGGGGGACAAACCCATCAAGGAAAATTATCCTTGAAAGAAAACCCCTTATTTAAAATGACACAATAATACTCCAAATTTGTTAGTTTTACCCTAATAATATACTAGTACTCCAAACAAGCTTTGTATTCAACTATTTTATTTTCAAACAGATCCACTTTCTTTGCCTCTGTTTCCTGTGGCCTTTCCAAATTGTTTTCAACTTATGGGTCTTGTAAAATGTCAATTTTCTGGCGATAAATATTAGTTCCTAGGCTTGCAGAAAACTTGACTTACTACCTTGCAGGAAACAGAGTTATCAGCAGAATTGGGTTCTTTTCACAAAAAGTGGGGCACATTGGAATTATGGTGCTCTAGGAAATCCTTTCATGAATTTTGAGATATTAACCCTTCCTAGCATGACATGTCCCAGAGACATCCATCCCCACCCACAAGGACAGGCAAATACACACAGGTTTCTCAAATGTTACCTTGTCCTGCTAATGCCTCTACCACAAGTCGTGCTTCTCAAAGGTGATGGAGGGTGGGGTTTGGAGTCACACTAAGCTTGAATCCCAGCACTGCCACTAGCAATAAATACAACCTTGGGCCATCTACTTAAACTCTCTGTCTCAATTTCCTTGTCTGTAAAGTGAGAATAAAACAGAATCTCCTTGTAGGACTGTTGCCAGGATTAATGAGCTAATTCCTGCAAAACACTTTATATGAGATCCAGACTCCTGTTTGTTGTCTTATAACTTTGGATTTGCTCACATTCAGTAGTTGGGTGTGGGTATTGTACTTACAGGGCAAGAAATTACAAGAAAAGTGGCTTCTAACAGTGGGATCCATGTGATCTTCCTGGCTTCCCTGATTAGGGAACTGCAAGAGGTGCAGATGAAGTTCAGGATCAGCCCCCGATGCTTAAAATACTCTTCTCCCTACAGGTATATATTCATCATACTTTTATTGAGAACCTGTTAGACTGAATCATGTGAAATTGCCAGTGGTTTAACATGGGTAATTTCATACAATCGAGCCTAATATCATGCCCCAGGCAGAAGGTTATGGATGCCAAGATTAACAAAACGAATGTGGGCCCTGACCTCACAAAGCTGAGGATCCAGCTGAGGCAGACAAACAATGTGCTAAGGGGAAAAGGGAGGTGAAGAGGGTTGTGGCGGAAAATAGCATCTACCCATGAACCAAACTCAAAGGGGTAGGAGTAGGCCAAGAGTGTGGAAACCAAGCAAGTGGGTCATAAGTAGTTTGGAGGCTATGTTAGTTTTCTATGGCTACTGTAACAAACGACCACAAATTTAGCAGATTAAAAAAACACATATGTTTATCCTCTTACAGTTCTGGAGGTCAGAAGTACAAAATCAGTTTCACTGAGCAAAATCATGGTACAGGCAGAGTGAAACTCCCTCTAGAGACTCTAGGAGGCGTCTATTTCCTTGCCTTTTCCAGCTTCAAGAGCTACAATCTTTGCATTCCTTGGCTCATGGACCTCTTCCTCCATCTTGCCAAGCCAGTAGCACAGCATCTTGCTTCAGTTGTCACTTGCCTTCTTCTGTTTGTCAAATCTCCCTCTGTTTTGCTCTTATAAGGATGCTTGTGATTGCATTTAGGACCCACCTGGATAATCCAAGATAATCTCCCACTTCAAGATTCTTTATTTAATAACATCTGCAAAGTCTCTTTTGCTGTATAAGGTAATGTTCACTCGGTTCCAGGGATTAGGACCTGGATATCTTTGGGGGCCATGAATCAGCCTGTTACACTGGGTTGAAAGCTAATTAAAAGCAGAAAAAGCAGTTAACAGGTTGTTGCTGCTGGACAAATGAAGCTTCAGTCTTGGGGGCTCAGCAAAGAGATTTGGGAGAATATAACAACCTAAACTGAGATCAGCCAAATGAAGATCAAAAAAGAGTGCTGAGGCACATGGTACAGCTAGTGTTAAGGCCCAGGAGCAGAAGAATATGGCAAATATAAAGACCTAGAAGAATTTCCCCTGGTTAGAGCATAGAATGTAAGTAATCGTGAGGGAGCAGTAAATGTTGAGGCTGTGGGAGTGAGTAGGGGATGGTTCATAAAGGATGTGATAAGTTGTCTCAAGTATCCTCCATCCTATGGGAAATAAACGCCAGCTGTCAGAAGGCTAAAGGAGAAGTGACTTGATCAGTGTCTATGTTTTATAAGGCTCTTTCTGCTTGTCATGTACAGAAAAATGGTTGGAGAAGGACAAAATTGGAAGTAGAAAGACCAGCTCAGGGGCAATTACCATTATTTATACTAGAACTGATGGGGTCCTGATTCTGTGCACACTGGCCCCTGGCCACTTGGCGTACTCATCCAGTTCTGTAAAATACCTTTGAAACATATTTAAAACTCAAATGAAACATGGTATCTCTCAGTAGAGTGATTTCCATTTACATTAAGTGTTGCTGCATTTCCTCGTATGTTGTAGTTATGTACTGGGTAACAACGCTATCAGGTGAAGTTAATAGCATATGGCAGTTCTAACCTGAAAAAGTAGCTTTTTATCCACCTGAAAATACCACTAAGCAAGAAGCTCAAGAGAACCCCTTGGTAAATAACTGAAATGAGACATTCAAACTGCTTACAATGCAAATCCATAATGACCTGACCTTCAGATACCATAACATTATTAATCATCATTATCATTATTATATATCTAGAATGTAAGATGTCCTTCAGCCCAAGAATAAATAACTGGACAAAACGTGGTTTCATTGTATAAAATCATTAATCACGTAGATCCATTACACAATTTAAAATGGATAAGTATATTCTCTCGCGTTTCCCACAAAATTAGAGCCTACAGCAAAGACTGGGTAGCAGTGCTGTATTTGGTGGTGATCTCAGGAAGCAGAAGAGAAGGAATGGGAGAATGAGACAGTGAAGAAAGAAAAAGCAGTATCAGTATGTTTTCAAGATCACTGCTGTGAATGTCTGAGCTGGATTCTGCTGGGACCCTTTAAAAGCCTGCAAGGTGGGAGGCTGGGGAATTTATCACTCAGCTCCAAGACTTTATTGGTTGAGGATTACTTCCGGGAGTGTTAATTCTCTTACATTTCTGGGCTGCACTTGTGCAGGCTGAGCAAGCTCCCAAGAATTAGGAGAAGGCCCTGGGACAGAATGGCAAAGGATGCCAGGCCAAGTTGTGGAGTCTGAGTCTGAGCTAGACAGACAGCAGCTCCTCACATTTGTGGCTGGTATTAGAGGTGGACCAAAGCACTGTGATGTGGGTACCAAAGGTGCCTGCTACAGTGAGGAATCCACCCTGTAATCATTAACAAAGTTTCAGCAGGTATATGAACTTTGCAATCATTTGTGTTACAATATTTCAAAATTCAACTCTCATAGGATTATTTCCCCCTCAAAATCTGATTCTGAAATTTTAATATGATGTCAACAAATGAGAATACAGTTCCTCGGGAATAAAGTCAACCTGCAGTGAATTGCATTGTCCAGATAATGGGATATATCATGCACGAAAGAATAAAATGAAAAGACAGCCTCAAACTGGGGCCAACACATGAAAGGGTCTAGGGGAAAACAATTACAATGAAGGATGTCAGCAGTTCAAAACAAAGCACAACTCGACTATGGAAAACTTGAATCCTTTTTGGGTGAAGTTCAGTGGCCAAGGAGTAAGGTTCCTATACAGAGGACGGTCTAAAATCACCAAGATCTCAGAGTATTTGGTGGTTCTTGATGTCAATCTATTCTTCTATTCCAAGTTTATTGAGGTTTGGCTTTTGGATACCATGTAGTGGCAGAGGATGACTCACCATTTAGGGAAGTCTGTGTAGAAACAGCCTAAGAAAATGAGTCATTATCTAATACCGGGACCTCCAATGTGTCCACTTGTATTGTTTTTTCTTTACAGTGATATAATTCATTTATTCATTCCTTCGTCTATTCATTCCTCATAACTTTATCGCACCCTTGCCGTGCACTAGGTATCATTTAGGTTCTAGAAATATAGAGATAGGACAAGTCCTTGCTCTCTAGAAATTCCCAGTTTAGACATGAATAATTATAATTCTATGTGATATGTGACAGTACAATGTTAGTGTTTCACTCTAGTCTCTCATTTGGGCTTCATGAAAACCTCTAACATTCTGAGTAATTTTAACAACTTTTTTTCATAATTCCGACAGGCTTATAGAAAAGCACACACACACATATGAACATGTATATGTAAGCTTGATTCTATAATGGTACTCCATGACCTTGTAAATAAAGGCTTTCTTTAGCATTAGCACAACTTTAAATTAGATTTATTCAAAGGTTACTTCTGCTCCAGCATGTGCTTTATTATCTCCAAAATTGCTTCGAGTTATTTTTGTTGTTGTTGGGAAATTTTTTGCTCAAAGTCAGTTCCTTCTTTCCTTTATTTAAAAAAATATTTATTGAATATCTAATATGTTTCAGGTGCTCAGGATACAGGGTTGACCAGACAGCTCTTGTCCCTTAAACATCCATAGTATTGTAGGAAAGAATGATTAGTATGTGCCTAATTACTACATAGTGTGATTTTCCTGCTGCAATTGAAATAAGCACTGGGGACTGTAGAGGCAAGCACGTGGTGAAGAAGACAGTTGGCCCAGTCTTCAGAGATTCAGGGGGAGACTTCTTGGAAGAATTGATTTCCAAATGAGGACGTAAAGCATAAGTAGGAGTTTGGAGATATACAGGGTGGAAGAAGAAGAATATGGCAGGTAGAGTGCAATCATTCACAAAGATCCAGAGAGAACATGGGATGCTATTGAAACCTTAAATAGTTTGTTTGGCTTCAGACTAGTGTGGGAGGGGTGGAGAAGTGACCAAGGAGGCCACACTGCATCTAAGGCTAGGTCATGAAGGTTTATCTGTCATACTAAGGAGTGTGGGTTTTATCCTTGGGGCATTGGTGTGTGGAGGAGGGGATGTGGGATCATTGAGGATTATACATCATCAGAGTTTAATGTTAGATCAACTTTTTTGTAGTGGAAAGCTATCTTCATCGACCACCCACCTTGACAACACACCCTACATAACACATTATGTAAGTAAAGACAGTATATTTGCTTTGCACACACAGCTTCAAGACGACTTTTCTCTCTCTCCATACCTGCCATTGCACATGTATACGCTCTTCCCACCAGACTGCCATCTCCTTCTAAAAGAAATTTCACTGACAATGGAAATCAGGTCAGGGGAGCACCAACAGAAACACACTAGGATATTTTAAAGCAGTAAGTTATTTTAGTTCAAAATAGAAAATATCCCACAATCTTGTCCTAACAGGAATTTCCAGCTGGAAGCTGCTTCTAAAAGGCACCAACGATTTGAATATACCACATTCCCCTGGCGAGTTCCCAGCCCTGGGTCAGGATGGGCCTTTCTTTCCTGCTTCTCACTTCCCTTTCAAGCTCCATGAACCACCGACCTTTACCTGTTACTATTTCTTGTCTTCTGCCCCAGCTGAAAGTAGATATGGAAGATCCTCAATGAAAGGAAGAAAGAGGAACCAGTATTTATGGAACACCTGTTCAAGGCATGTGAGGTATTTCCTGATACCTTTACTACGTTCGTTTTGTCCTTAGAGGAATCCCGTGAGGCAGATAAAATTCCTATTCTGCACACGAGAAGTTGGGCCTCACGGTGATTCATTTCTCCTTTCTCTGTGCCAGGCACTGGGGCACTGGGTTACAAGTTCAGGATGACAGGCAGTGGTGGGGGAGGGATTTGAAGTCAGATCAGATTGTTTTGGCTCATGCTTTTCCAACTACATCATAAATAGGGCTTGGCCCCTTATCACGGTCTTTTGTTACTGGTGCCGGTGTTCATACAGCTTGCAGAGTTTCTGGTTCCTTGGTTTTCCACTCCCTGTGGCAATGTTGGTTTATGGCTTCCTGCCCACTCAGACTTTGGAATCCTCATATTACTTTGCCCTTGGGCGTCTGTAGCCTCCTGATTCCTGACTGCTCACTTGGATATACCCCATTTCCCCTTAGATTTGTACTCAGCTCTGAGCTACTCACGCTTTAGCTCCCCTCCGTCCCCCAAAACCTCTGTCTGCCCAGCACTGCCCAGGCAAGACCCAGTTTCTTCCCAGGTTCCAAGCACCTGTAGCGCTAATGCAAGGCCTGCCAGTCCTTTGCATCATACCCCTCGTTAAGAGAGATCTTTACAAACTGCTCTTTTTCCTCCATCTTCTACCATTGAGCATTTAAAAAAATATTGCCTTATTTTTCCAAATGAAGTCATAAAGAGCTTAGTGATGAGATACTAATGCTTTCTGTTTCTATTAAAGACTTAGATCCCAATTAGACCCAGTTATTTCTCACAAACTGAACACAGGCAGTAAAATCAGTTTTATGAATAAATTTGATCCAAGCATATAGTTAGAGAATCACAAGGTTATGAGACCTCTGAAGGGCCATTTAGCCTACCTTTTACCTTCAGGTAGGAACATGGGCAAACATTAAAAGAGAGAGAAAGAGACAGAATCATATTTAAAAAAAAAAAAAACTTCAGGGGATGATCTATTCAGGATATCCTTCACCTACGGCCATTCACACTGAAGATCGTATTTAAGAAAGAGAGTCTTAGCTACATAGAAAACAGTATTTGAATAATTTTTATAAAGGGATGGGGGTCTTTCTACTGGCAGCTACCCAACTTGTAAAATTCAGTATGTAATGGCCAAAACTGCAGGGCATAGTGCTGGTTTGCTACTTTTTAAAAATGTGGATAACTTTTTAACTAATAATAATGTGTATCCTGATCCAAGGTAAGATATTAATGATCAAATCTCATGCTTCAGGCTACAGAGCAATTACTGCAGAGAACAGAGTTCCCTTGCCTGTGTTTCAAATAACAGAGAAAACCACCATGCACACTGTGCAAACCCAGCTTTCCTCCCCAGAACCCCCACTGAGCCACTCCAATTTCCCAACCAAGGTGCCCTGACTTTGAAACAGAGTTGATACAACTTTAGCCATAGTATATAAGGCTCCGATTTTTGCCAATTTTTAAAAAAATTTTCGCTTTATTTGCCAAGATTAACCTCCTCCCTCCCAGTAAATGTATTGTTTTGCTAGTAAATATGAAGAAAATAACACAATGCCTCTGTTAGTATGTGATTTTTTTAAGCAGTGGAAGCCTGGTTCAGAGGCTCTTGTTTAAAATTGATTGTAGTGAACTCACAGCAGTACAGGCACGGTGGCAGGGGGCATGACGTGGAAGCCATGTTTAACTCAGATTTGTTACATTAATCATGGTAATCCAATACATAGCAAACTCATTTGTGTTTCTTTTTCTTCTTAAGATGGTACTCAAACTACAATATTAAAGCAGAACAACAAGCACAAACACTGTAGTATTGGGATTTAAATTTCACAGACATAGATTTAAGTAAAGGCTTTACCAGTTGCTCACTGGATGGAATCAAACAACTAATTTAATCCAAGTTTCCGTGGGAGAGATTAAAGTAGGAAACATAAAAAGTGAAAATAATGATACTGACCACCTAGGGCTCTTGTATTTATAGAAATATTAGGCAATGTCCAGCATATACAGGCATACCTTGTTTTATTGCACTTCACTTTATTGTGCTTCGCAGACATTGCGATTTTTATAAGACCCTCCACCAACAAAAAGATTACTACTCGCAGAAGGCTTGGATGATGGTTAGCATTTTTAGCAATAAAGGTATATTTTTTTAATTAAGGTATACACATTGTTTTTTCAGACATAATGCATTGCACATTTAATAGACTACAGTATAATGTAAACCTAACTTCTATATGCGCTGGGAAACCAAAAAATTCATGTGACTTGCTTTATTGTGATATTTGCTTTATTGTAGTGGTCTGAAACCAGCTGGCAATATCTCTGAGGTATGCCTGCAATGAAAATTTTCAGCAAACGACATTATACTGTCATACACCACAAAATGATGTTTCGGTCAACAATGGACCTCATATATGATGGTGGTCTCCTAAGATTAGTATCATACAGCCTAGGTGTGTGGTAGGCCATACCATCTAGGTTTGTGTAACTATGCTCTATGATGTTCGCACAAAGACGAAATCACCTAATGATGCATTTCTCAGAATGTATCCCCGTCGTTAAGTGACACATGTCTGTATTCTTATAACTAATTATAATGTGTTTCTCATACTTGTACTTGGATTTAGGAATTAAGGGAAATTCTTCTACTGCTTCCACCTAAAATATATATTTTTGTAGACCATCAATACAGAAATTCCAGAATGGGTCTGCTTATCATTATGCAGTTATTTAAAAATTAAACATTCTTATGCCATTGAAATCAGACTCCTTGGCTGAAAGTAAGGTCTCTAGGTGCTTGCTACTCAAAGTGAGGTCAAAGAATCAGTAGTAATCGCAGCATCTAGGAACTTGTTAAAAATATAGAACCTGAGGTATTATCCAGAATACTGAATCAGAGAAACCATTTTAACAAAATCCCCAGGTGATTCATAGGTACATGAAAGTTTGAGAAGGATTGCTCTAGTAGAGTGGTTCCCAGACTTTAGCACGTACCAAAAGTACCTGGAGAAGTTGATAAACACAGATGGCTGGGCTGAACCCCCGAGTTTCTGATTCAGTAGGTCTAGAGTGGACCTAAGATTTTGCATTGCTAACAAGATGATGCTGATGTTGCCAGTCCAGGGACCACCCTTTGATAATGACTAGGGCATTCAGTAAAGACTCCAGAAGGGTCATACTTGAGGAGTAGGAATAAACTAGACCTAGAGAAAAGGGTGCCCTAGACCTACTCTAACAAGGCTTAAGAATAAGCCTCTTAAGTATTGAATTAATCTGCATGTAATAAAACTACCTGTCACACACACACAAAAAAAGCCCAACACTCCTTAAAGGAAAATAACAAAATCCAGACACTCAAAAATACAACATTCAAAATGTCTACCATTGAATTAAAAATTACAAGCCTTGTCAAGAAGCAGAAAAATATGACCCAAAAGCAGGAGTCAATTAACAGAAACAAACATAAAAATGGAAGAGGTGATGGAATTAGCAGATAAGAGTATTACAACAGCTATTATATGTATGCTCAATATGTTCACAGATTTAAAGGAAAACGTAGAGGCCAGCCCATTGGCATAGTGGTTAAGTTTGCATACCCCACTTTGGGTGCCCAGGGTTCATGGGTTCGGATCCCAGGCATGGACCTACACACTGCTCATCAAGCCATGTTGTGGCGGCACCCCACATACAAAATAGAGGAAGATTGACACACATGTTGGCTCAGGGACAATCTTCCTCACCCCCCCACCCCCCCCCCCGCAAAAAAAAGAAAAGAAAGAAAAAGATAAACATAAAAGGAGAGAAATGGAAAATATATTAAGAATTAAATTAAATTTCTAGAGATGAAAGAGATTAATGAAAAGTTTACTGAGTGAGATTAACTGCATGTATATATTCAAGAGAATTAAAAAATATGTCCACATAAAAACCCACATACAAATTTCAAAGGAACATTATTCATAATAAACAAAACGTGGAAACAACTCAAATATCTATCAACTGATGAATGGACACACAAAATGCGGTATATCCACACAATGGAATAGTATTCAGTCATTATAAATAAAGTACTGATACAATATGCTACCACATGACTGAACCTGGAAGACGTTATGCTAAATAAAAGAAGCCAGTCACAACGGCCATATTGTATAACTCCATTTTTGTGAAATGTTGAGAATAGGTAAACTTATAGAGACAGAAAATAGATTAGTGGTTGTCTGGGGCTGGGCAGGGAGCCTTGCGGGGAAGTGATTGCTGAGGGATATGGAATTTCTTTCGGGGGTCATGAAAATAGTCTAAAAGTGCTTGTGGTGATGGTTGGATAACTCTTTAATATCCTTAAAACCATTGCAGTGTATACTTTAAGTAGGTGAAAATTACGATATATGAATTATATCTTAATAAAGCTATTATAATAAAAAAAATAGAGAAGAAAAGTTAGCATTAGATTTCACACCTAGGAAGTCATTAGTGACCTGGGCTTGAACAACTTCAATCTGAGTTGGGAACGGGGAAGTAGAAACCAAGTTATGTTGTGTGTCGTGAGGGGAAAAAACAAGGGAAGTGGTAATGCATAAACAATGAGTATAGACCACTCTCTTAAAAAGCCTATCTGTAAAGGGAAGGAAACAACACACTTTAGAGGAGTCTGTGCTAAAAGGAATGAGATAACAGGAGGTGAGTGAAAAAAAAAAGATACAGAAGAGTGGGGGTGAGAAAGAGAGTTGACTGAGCAATGGTGTGAGAGGAAAGGGAATCTGGAGAAGTAAAAGTGGTTAACCTTCTGTAAGAGAGCATCACTCTTCAACTGATAAAGGAAGAAATAAAGACAAATGCTCTGCCATTGAGTTGCTCACAATCTAGGGACAGCAGCTGAGCTGTCTGGCTGAGGAGACACTGCTCAGAGATCTCTAAATCTCTCCAGCATTCTAGTACTCTCCATCCTGACACCTGGTGTGGTGGTAGTGGTGGTGGTGATGGGGTGTGTGTGTGTGTGTGTGCGTGTGTATAGTGGGGGTGGCCATCCTTCTCAATGAGGTTCTCACTGAGAAGAAAGTGACAATTCCCACAAAGAAGCCTGATAGTTTTGAAGGCACAGCATCTATGGGGGATGCTCAAGCCAAATTTAGAGATTTTAAAACAGAGGCTGCAAACTCAACTGTCTACAAGCTCCAGGAGTTAATAATAACACCCAATGTTTATTGAAGATGTATTATATGCAGGCATCGGTCTAAACACTTTACATTCATAAACACACCTAATCCTCACAACAGCCTTACAAGGTAGGTGTTCTTAATCCTACCTGACAGGTAGAACATTGAGGCACACGAAGGTAAAGGCATTTACCAAGGAGGACGCATGGTTAAAAAGTAGGTAGAGCCGGGTTTCGCAGCCAGGCAGTCTGCCTGAGAGCACGTGCTCAGAATCATGAAGTTATATTGCCTTTCTGGAAAGACGTATGAACAACAAAATGGGGCAGGCCCATGGGGAGAGAACACAGGACCACACGGAACGGACCAGCCATTACTCAGGTCCAGCCCATACTGAACATGCGAAAATCCTTGCTTGGTGTTCCCCAATTATGAGACTTTTTTTTGAAGAGGAAGCTGAAATCTGAACTTTTTGATAAAATCCCTCAATTTTTAAACATTGGCAATTTATTTTTAAAAGTTTAAATGTTTTATGGCAAACACATCTACAGGCCAGTTATGGCTTATAATGAGCCAGTGTGTGACTTCTGCTTTATAGAGACCTATAGGCTTCTAAGGTGTCCAAGAGAAGGAGGGATATACACACAAATATAAAGTTTGATAAGCTCAGAAATCCAATATGCCTACAAAAAGCATTTTTAAATGTACAAGTAAAGGGAAAATATACACAGCTAAGAAACACGCAATCAACAAATATGCATCAAGAAGAAAATCAGGTCATACCAGTCCAAATGCAAAGAAGAGAAGAAGACAGACATTTTAGAATAACGAACAACAACAGCGATAAAAATACTGGGCTACTGACATTGACAAGGACAATTGGAGTAAGACATCATTTTCCAACAAAGATAAATGTGATCTGAAAGAATAAATCTCTTGCTGTAAAAATCTTGTCCCACTTACATCAGGTGTAGTGTATTCAGTGAGATATTTATTAACAAATAAGGGGCAAATCCATCACTACCTCACAAGGTCATTGGAAGAAAAGGAAAAAATAAACAGCAGATAGGTATGGGCCTGATCACCTGATACACATAGGGGTAGGCCTCAATACATCCCTCCCTTAGCTTTATCAATCACTTCAAGACTGTAGCAGACTTTCTCCGAGGCAGATACAGCCATGAAATGTAAACAGTTCTAAAAACCCTTACCCTCAAAATAATTTAAAAGTCAGAATAATTTAAAAGTTTTTGGTACTCATGAGGTTGAATATTTTTCATCTGTTTATTAGACCTTTTTTGTCTCTATTTGGTGAATCATCTCTTTTCATCCTTTGCCATTCATACATTTAAAATACCATTTAGACTATTACGTTAGCAATTCTTAAAATGGCATGATATAATACTAGTTAGCATGCAGTGAAAGAGCATTTTCATCCATGACTGGTGAGAGTCTGTAACCCCTGGAAAGCAATTCGACATATGTATCAAGACAACTGCACACACTTTTACTTGATAATATCACTTTTAGGAATATATGCTAAGAAATTCACCTGAAACACGGAAAAAATATTTTATCAACAACGATATTCAAAGAGGTATGTATACTAGTGCAAAACTGAAAACAGTTTACAAACCCACAATAGGAGAAAATAATCTCTTATGAGTTTTCTTTAATAGCATAGGAAATGCTTAAAATACCTCATAGAAGAAGAAAGAAAAAGTTAGTTAGATGGTGTTATCACTACTACTGTGCAAATAGGTATAGAAAAATGACTGGAAGAAAAAAAACGCAAGTATCAGCTGATAGGATTATGGATGATTTTTTTCTTCTCTATTATGTTTTTCATCTTGTGTCCAAATGAATGTGTATCATTTTTGATCACACACATTTTCTATCATGAAACCTGAAATGCCATCAATAGAATTGTATTTCTATAGAGCTTAAAGAATTTGATTTTCAACACCTGTGTAAAGATGGCTTGATGACCAAAAAATGGATGCCTGAGTAATACAGAGGATAAGTGGAAAGTGGTAGGTGGTAGGTAAGTAGCAGAAATTTTGTGTTACAGGTTGTATCAATTAAGGATCCTGTTTGCAACTGAGAGAAACACTCTGACTATTTTAAACATAAAGTGGTTTTCTTAAAGGATGTTGAGTAACTCACTGAATCTC
Source organism: Equus quagga (assembly GCF_021613505.1). NCBI lineage: Eukaryota > Metazoa > Chordata > Mammalia > Perissodactyla > Equidae > Equus > Equus quagga. The sequence goes on along the minus strand of NC_060282.1, from coordinate 21,311,766 downwards.
CAGGAGAGCCCAAGGATAAAGGTGAGAAGCAATGCACCCAAAAACAACTCTGAAAATGACTCTTAATCCCTGGTGAAGACACCGCTGCCGCCTCCACTGGGCTGGGCCACCACTCTTTGCTTCACAGATGATGCACTGCAGCCACTGGAAGTTCAGAATTTGTGTTACAGAGATGGACTCCCTCATCAGGATAGATTCTGTGTGGTCTCAGCTTCATTTCAACACTAGCTTCTCTGTCAAAGTCTGAAGCGGCACATTTGATATGTGGGTCCTACGTAACACGCTCAATCCAAGCTGTAAGGGAGATTAGAAAGTATCTAGCATTTTTAGCTTCAGTATTGGGAGGTGGGCTCTTTCTCAAGGTGGGAAGGGATCCCCAAACTTAGGAAGGAGGTTCCTGTACTACTAAGAAAAATAAGGACAGATGTCCACTACGGAAGATGTATTACTCAGGACTTAAGAGGGAACAGCTCAATCATGCTATCCTGGAGACCTCGCATGCATCCATAGAGGCAAAGCCGTGAACTACAGCTTCTCTGAGTCTTGGCAGAAGAACTTGTAATTCCCCGGGAAAGGAAAGGTCTCTAAGAAACAGCTATGAGACCATCTACCACTTGCCTTCCTCTCTCCCCTTCTTGGCTCCTGGGTTTCCGATGAAGTATAGGGCTTTTGTCCACTCCCCTCAAAACTGAGATGCAGAACATAAAATTTTTTAGTTTCCATCTAGAATTAGATCCTCAGCAACAGGGTATCTCACAACTTGCATTTGATTCATCTGGTTCCTTTTATTTTGATGTCATCCTTTTTGGTGTGTGGGACAAAGACAGCTCTGGCACCTTTGGCTTACTCTTCTGATTGCTCTCTGTATAAATAATAAATTGTCCTAACCTAAAAGTGGCTCATTGTATCTTTACCAGTCAAATCAGTCAGGCCTAGGCCTTCGCCTTGCCCTGTCTTATATGTGTGTCAACTCAAACAGAAGAACGCGTATTGACCCACGTAAACGAAAACTAGACCCAGGAGCTCAAATGAAATTATCATGACACAGACTCCCTCCCCATTACAGAGTCCATTTACCTCTGTGTTTTCGCTTTGCACTGGCTAGCTCTGCAAGATGATCCCTGGAATATGCAGGCTCACAAAATCCTTAGAGCTAACAATCAAGTGGAAACAGAGTTTCTCTTTCCCAAACATTCCAACAGGAGCCACAAGATGGACTGCCACAGCCCTGATTTGAATTGTGAATGGAATAGGAAGATGGACCAGGCCTCTGCCATTTTCTTACCCTTGGAGTCAAGAATGGAATTATCCCCACCCAAGCTATGTGGACTGAGACTTGGGAGGTGTGGCCCATTAAAAGAAATGTAATAGGAGATTACATTTCATAGTTTAATCTCCTATTACCAGAAGGGGAAAAATAGATGCTAAGCAGTCAACACTATTGATGTTCTCCTCAGAGGATAACTCCCAAAGGTGTTAGGAGCTCACATTGTGTTCAGGAGGAGTTGAAAGACAGATGGTAGTGAACATTCCAGGAATGAGATCTGGTAGAAATGGGTGGGCGGGTGAACATGAAAGTCCTTGGAAGAATGAGAAGGAGGGCCAATGGAGAAGTAAAAAGCCAGAAAACACTGACTGTGAACCTCCCAATATCTCTGCAACAGAGGCCAAGGGACCACTCAGCCCATGACGCACATATAAGAGCCTACCCTAATGCAGTTAAATAAGTAGACAGGAGAAGTCAAAAATGAAACATATGTACCATACAAATATTTGTAAGAGATGCATTATTATCTTTGCATGGAAATTACCTTTGCATGGAAATTAATTTGCATGGAAATGAGATCTTGGATAAATGCAGACCTGATTCAGTAGGTCTGAGATGGGCCCGAGTTTCTGCATCTCGAACTAGCTCCTAGGCAACACTGAGGCTGCTGCTCCACACTGGTAGCAAGAATCCCGGTGGCATAAACTGAGGATGGTCTAGTCACAGTTTCACAGGTGGTATGAATCAAATCCTGGCTTTTGTTGTTGCTGGTTTTGGTCTGTAGGCCAGGAAACACATACCTGATTGGTCAAGCTTGGGTCATATGGTCACCCCTTAGCCAAGGAATGTTAACCTTTGCGTTGATGGGAGAAAGGCAGTTTCCCAAGAGCAAAATCAGACTGCCGGTACCAGGAGAAAGGACAATGGATGCCGAATGGTCCTGCAGGGCCATAGGTAACAAGGTGCACAGCTGGAATCTGAAAACAGGTTGCCAAGTCACGTGTCTTCCACAGCTGCCCGGGAACACCATATCTAGAATGACGTGCTGCACAACCTATTCATAGTCCAATTTCAAACACTTCAGTCTGCATTGAAAGGATTAAAAGGCACAAATTGACATGCAAGTATCCAGCAATCATTACAACACAATCACTACAACAGGACCAAGGGTATCAGCAGCCACACGAGTCCACTGTTATCCCTACTCACTGGGCAGCCCTTCAGGTCTCGGTCCCTGCCTGGGAGAAACTGTTCACTGCCCCAAGAGAGCTCTCTTTTACACTCACAAGGTAAAGTTGTCCTTTGTTGCTGTAAAGAAACCCATTTTGCATGTTTAATCCTATGCTACACCTCCTATGTCTTCCTCACAACTCTTCATCAAATCCCATGACCCTCTCAGCCCAAGGTTCCATCTGGTAGAGTTGCTAAAACAACAAAACACCAGCGACACTAAAGAATGACCATCTTATGAATGTGTATTGTGTGTAGGTACTGCCCTAAGACTTTACATAGTTTACCTCATTTACTGCCCAATGTGGGGTTTTGTACTGGTTGATTTAGCCCAGCTGGAACTTCATTTCCTGGGGTCCCTTACTTGTATACTTCTAGGTTGTCTGGCCACAAGAAGGATTTGAGATGAAGAAGGAGGTGAGATTTGGTGAAGCGGAAGTGAAGTGGCAGCCACTATGCTGTGGTCATCATCGGTTGGACGTGATGAGGGACAGAAGCAGAGGTACTTGTGGGTTCCAATCTATTCTTGATTTTCCTGCTCTATGCCCAGCTCTCCATCCCAATGGCTGGCTCTGTTGACCAAAAGTGACCACAGGCTGGGGTTGCCAGATTTAGCAAATAAAAATACAGGAACATTGAGCTAAATTTGGATTTCAGATAAGCAGCAATTTTTTAAAAGTGTAAGTATGTCCCATGCAATATCTAGGAGATATTTATACAAAAGAGTACTCACTGTTTATCTGAAATTCAAATTTAATGAGCATCTTGCAGTTTGTCTGTTAACCTACCATCAAAGTCTGGTAACCTACCTCAAGGGTCCTTACTGAGAACTTACAGAGGCAGCAGCCACAAAGGGCCAACAACCTTCCACAGACTGCTGTAGCAGCTGGATGAACCCAGCCTCCAGAAACCTACTCATTCATCCATGCCAGGGCTGCTGGTTAGCAACATTTTTCTCATCTTTTTAGGCCTTTATTTCCGCAGATTCCTCCCATGGTTGTGTAAGGTTGAATTCCTACAATGCATTCTTTATTCCACAACATTCACAGGCTTCTGCTCCCAATTAAATGCTAACTTAATCCTCACTCTGACTTTAGGAGGAAGGTGCTTTTACTATTCCTATTTCACAGGCAAAGAAACTGTGACACAAAGAGGTAGAGTGACTTGCCCAAAGTCACATATCTGATAAGTAGTGGAACTGAGATTTAAATCCAGGCATTTTATTTAATAGCTGGCTGCACTACCATGATATTGCCATAACAGAATATATATAGAATGAGATATTATATAATTGCTTTAACAGTATATAGAGAGAGCTATAATATACATTACGTATTAAGCATATATCATATAGGTTGTATACACTACATCACATATAGGGTACTCATTATAAGTAGTATATAGCATTTGTACATAAACCATGTAACTGATTAGATATAGAGATATATATATTCAAACTTATATAGAGAATTTAGCTCCAGGACTTCATAGAAACTGATTTTTCAACTGTTTTCACTGGTGGATAACAAAATGCCACCTGTGTGTAACTGAAAATATACATACACACATACATATTCTCAACTGTATCCATTCAGTATGTTGATATCCATTAGCGACAACAATTGAAAATCAGTTTCTAGAAAATCCTGGAGCCAAACTGTCATATAAACAAAAAGGAGTAGGTAAAACCGCTTCTTTGGATAATATTGGTGACTCCAAAAAAAAAAAAAAGAGAGAGGAGAAAAGAAGATACTGAGCTCACTAATGTTCAAATGAGCATGCATTTGAATAGAGAAAGTTAGTAAGGACTTCATGTGCAAGGATCCCTGAGACAGTTTAAGGCTGTGAAACAAATTCAAAGTTTAGAAGAAAACGATAGATAATTCCACCTAATGAGTACACAGCAGACTAATTATAGTAATGAAATATGTTTAATTAAAAAGAAGTCTGCTTTCTAATGATTATCCTGACTGTAAATCAGTTTGAAAAATGCCATAGCTAAAGACAATAGACATAAAGGCTGCAAGGAAAGTTTACACAAGGAAGGTAAATAGATGTGTTTATTATTGTGCTTTGAAGCTAGGATTCTAGCAATCCAAGATTGCTTTTAATACACTATTCCCTGATTTCTTATGGCAATGTGCAAAGAGTACTTGGAAATAAAAGAAAGTCTTAGGATACTCATTTAAATATGAAAATTAAACTTTAATATGAATTTGGAGAAAATACATTTAAGATAAATTTGTAGAAAAATGTGAAATTATAACAAATTTCATTCAGGATATTGGTGTTAAATTCCATTCATGGAATCAAAATATCAACCAAGCCCATACAGCTCCAGTTTGTAGTGGGACTTAAGAATGACATATAAAGCTTATTTCATGTTCTACTTTAGTCACACAGCCATCGGTGGCTTACTGGCCCACAAACAACATAGCAGCTGGAGGAGAGGAGATTTGGAGTTTCAATCCAGGGCTGAAAAACTTAACCCCTTCCGCCCCTGGTTCCTGTGAATGTTGGAGTGGTAGCATTATCAGACATATCTTCAAGAAAATTTCAACCTCGGAGAAGATCCATAGCAATTCATTTTCTGGGCATATTCTGCCCTTGAACCATCCACTTCTCTTGCCTCTTCCCAGACAAATGGTGGGATGGAAGCGGGGGTGTGCTGGGGCCAGCCTGTGCCAGCTCATGCAAGCTGTCAAACTTTTGAGAAACTTGCAGGCTGCTTACTAAACATAGACATTATTAAAATTTAAATTATATCAGCTTACAAGTAGGTAAAGTATACTAGAAACAAAGTAAGAAATACTCAGCAATTCCTAATTATTTCCTTTTTTTTGTTATCTATACTCTTGAGGTTGTCTACATCTGTCATATCTGTATAGTGGATATACTATATATTGCTGAACACCTCTTCATAACTCCACTTTTAGTGACTTCACGTTGGTAGCGTGAAATTGATCGCGGTGGAAATATTTGCACCACAGAAATCAGCCTGTGCTACAAATTATCATTCCCTCTGCCCTACATAGTTAAACATTTACCAGCACACCACTGGATAGAGGTCGTTATGGGAACTGAGTCATGCTGTATAGGAACTACATTTGGAGGGTGGAACTTGAGCTCTGGCTGCTGTGTGGAGCAGAGGAAAGTGATAACAGTGAGTTCACAGAAGAAGCCAGACAGATGCAATCTAAATAGGTTGTCACACTGTGGAAGCTAGGCAGAGAGAAACTGAGATTCTGGCTGGAATCTGTTGAGATGAGAACTTAGAAAAGCAAACAAAAGCAAGAACGTCTAAAGAAGTGGGTGGATGGTGAAACCACAGAAAAATTATTGAATTAAGAAGATTAGTAGGTTTTCTAAGGTGGGTCCTAGGCATGGACAGGAAAGAAGAATTTAAACGCAGGAACACTGATTTCCACATTTATGTTACATCACTTCAAACAAAACCCAATTTTTCTGAAATTATCTCTTCTCCCTCTATTCAAATCCCTAAACCTTCAATGTCTGATCTCACATTAAAAAGGAAAGAAGCCAGATTAACATTCTTTAATATTAGAGCAAGTGTTTATACACAAACACACACATACACACTCTCATATTCACATACCCCCCACATACAGGTTGGCTAGAGTGGCATTCATTGGGAAAAACTATTGGAGATAGAATTTCTAGCAGAAATATAAGTTCCCAGTTGCTCATTCATTAGGCAGGGTCAGACATAAGACTCAGACGACCCCAAACCTTGAGCTGTGAACTTTAAGCTGCATGATTAAAGAAGCACTGGCCCCTCCCTAGTGTGATTCCATCCTGTGACACAGCAGAAACCTGGCTCCAACTGTATTCTGCCAGTTTAACATTCATGGAAGGCGGGAAACAGTCCCTGCCCTGGGCACTGGGTCCAGACCCTATAGTTTCAGTTATATGATACGCCAAACTAGCAGTAGGAGTAGCAAATTGTTGGGGAAGCACCAGTCCTTCATTAAGGGTTGGAGCCCAAGCTTTGCATTTGACTGGGATTGCTCATCCTGAGAAGTGGGCCAGCTCCCAGGGAGTTTACAGAAAGCCAACTCCTTTTCTTGAAGGCCAGTCTGCAGGTATTGTTCTCAGACCCTTTATCCTTATTTCTCACTGACATATAGCCTTGATCCTCCAAGAGGTTCTGGAAATGTAATAGATGAGTTCATCAAAAAGGATTAATTAGCGCTATTTGATGGAAAGTTCAAAGATTTTTTGTTAAAGCAAAAAGGTCTTCTGCCTATTTCCCAGTCTTCTAGAATATCTCATCCTCCTAGAAAAACAATTATTATCAAATTAATACTCCTTTTTTGAAAACTTAGAATAAGGATAAAATGTTTATTTTTTTTCCCCAAGTGCCAATTGCTCCAAGAGAAAGAGTGCTATGATTTATTACTGACGTCTGTCATGGGTGTGGGGTAATAGAGAGTGCAATACCTGTCAAATATTTATCACTTTACCTAACTTTTTTGTAAATTATTTTCCTCACTTCAAAACATGTATTTTTGTAGGCATCTATTTGTCTCCTTAAAAGCCACAAGCTACTGATTTCTTTAGGATCTTCTGAAGGGCTATCCCTACAAATATGAGATAATTAGAGGAAAATTAACTTAATAGTCTGTATCTATCCTTGGATAAATTTCTAGTAACGTCAGATCTGATTATATCTAATGTTTGAAGAACAGTTATAACACAAATTCCACGGGAAAGATCTCTTTCTTCTGGTGTGATGAGGTGCTCAATGTAAAACTGACCATCTGAAATGTATTTTTTTCTGTGAAAGTAATGGCAACACCTGCTCTCTCTTGCCTTGGTAAGCATCAACCCATTTCTTTGTTTTATGGATTGTAAAGTCATTTTCGATTGGATAAATTTAAACAATTACCAGAATGAAGAACCAACATTGTATATATTTCAGGAATAATTTCTGTGCTTCATGCAGTATTACTAACGACATTTAACATTGATGAGGTGTTTACTATGGTTTAGGTACTGCAGTTAGAGCTCTCTATATAATGTGTACACTTAGTCAATTGGCAGAATAATACTGCCTCCCGCAGAAGTGTAATTAAAAATAGAGACTGGGCTCCACGAGAATAAATGACATTCTGCAAAAATGTGAAACTAGCACATTTCCTCAAAGTCTAATAAACTTGTACACTCTCCACCATGCTTAGCAAAATAATTGAGCACTCACTAAATATTTATTACAATATCATATTTGTGAGCATTCTACAATTAAAAATCACATCTATGTCACTTCACCTCACAATAACCTCAAAGGTGGAGAAATACAGGAAAATAACTCCCATTTTAAGGATGAGGGATGCGTCTTAGAGAGGTTAAATGATTTGATCAAGATAAGCAAGTCTGCTCTCTCTAAAGTTTCTACTTTTGCCCCCTCCTCACACTGCTTTCCCATTCATTGTTGGAAGGTTTCAACACTAGTGCCAATTTATTCTTCACAAAGAGTCCTGAGTTATCTCTTTAAAGCTTGTGCTTCGAAAGTTCACTCCACTGCTCTAAGCTTGCAGTGTCCTTATAGAGTTCCTAGGAGAAAGCTCACAGACTTAGGCATGACCGAGAAAGCCCTGGGAAATCAAGGCTTCACCTGATTCCCTGGCTTTGCCTCAAAGTACACGGATTTCATTCAGTTTCTTAACACCAAGCTCCTTCTTGAATACAAGCCTTCACATATGCTCTTCCCTTTGTTTATAACACTCTCTTCCTCCTCCACCCTTCAGTCAGGGTGACTTTTATTCATCCTTTGGGTCCATGACTAAGCCACTGACTCATCAACTCTTTCCCAAACTTCCCACATTAAGTGAAGACTTTTTAGGCTGTGCAGCAGATGAACCAATTCCTTACTTGGTCACTTTTCCCAAATATGAACTATAGAGAGAGATGGGGCCCACCTTCCATCATGGAGGGCTAAAAGTAGATACTCATGTTCCCAGCTTTCCTTTCAGCTAGAGTACCAATGCCTGGGCTAGTTTTAGCAAATTAGATGCACCTGCTTCCAGGTTCCAATGAGAAAGATTTATTCCCAAGGTGATGACATCCAGTTTTGAGGCAAGTATAGAGGTAGCCATAGCATTAATGCTGATGGTAGAATCCTTGATCTAGTTCTGGCAGTGTAAGGACTGCAAGTTGTGGATTCCATTGATTAGTGGAGTTGGAAGTAGTGTCCTCACTAGACTAATTCTGTAGCTTAATTTTGGGCATGGCTTTGGCTATGAATCTTCCCTTATTCCTATCCACTTTCTAAGCTTGGTTTCCCAAACTTCCTGCCAAATCTATGAACTACCACATGTCTTTTCAATAAATTATACTTCTCTTTAAGTCAACCAGGTTCAGTTTCTATTGCTTACAACTTAAAGCCCTGAAAAAACTATTCTTGCCCTTTATAACCTTACAATTTAAGATGAATACTTATTTCAATGATGTCTGCTGAACTATAAACTTGAAGACGACTTGTGCTTTGTATTTTGTGTGTGCCACTGTATCTCTAGTGCCTTGCACAGGTTTGTCACATAGCAGATACATAATAAATTTGATGAATGAAAGAATGAATTGATACGCGTAAAGCACTATGCCTAAATGATGGACAAGGTAGGGGACTACAGGGCATACAAAGGAAAAATTGAAAACATGATCCTCAATAATAGGAAAGAAATGTTTATAATGAATTAATATGTGTGTACATAGACATATATGTATATATCCTATATGTGTGTATATATATAACAGAGTTTTTAAAATAAGTGATACAAACATAATAGAATGTAAGGAGAAATAAGTGGTGCAAATGTAGTAGAATGGAATGAGAAATAGAGAAATCCATAATTAGAATCAGAGATCTCATCATCCCCTCTCAATAACTGATAAAAGGAGAGAGAATGTCGGTGACAATATGGAAGACTTGAGCAATACTACCAAACTCTCTGTCTTCAATCTGGATCCCCAGAGGCAGACCCTGAGATATGGATTCATGTGCAAGTGATTCAGTAAAGAAGTGCTCTCGGAGGAGACTGCAAGAGGCGTGAGTAAAGCAGGACAGGGAAGGAGGGGAACTAGGCAAGGGCGCTGTCTCAGGCAGAAGTCAGCCTGATCCTGCAGAACAACTGGAGGATAAGTTACATCTCAGTGTTGCACAGTTCAAGGCACGGCTTTCATACCTCTTCACCTGACCATCACTGGGAAAGGCTAAGGAGGGAAAGAAGGAGGAGGCGTAAACTCCAGACTCTTCCCTCAATCTGTACAAGCAGGCAACGCACTTCCAGTAGCTCATGGTTGTGTTCCCAAAATGGGCCACTGGTGCTGATGATTGAACCCACACCAAAGAGGGGAGAAGGGCACACAGAAATGGTATAAAGGGATTTGAGGGGCCCTGGGAAGCGCTGATGTCATCTGCTTCACTTCCTAATCTAGATTCTGATTTCTAACTCGATTTCTCTCTGGAACTCCAGACCTCTGCTTCCAATTGTCTGTTGGAATGCACCTGTATTTTAAGCTCATAATGTCTTACAAGAAACTTTATCTTTCTCTATAAGACTTCATCTTTCCCTTTTGTTTCTTCCTTCTGTTCTTGGAATTACCATTTTTCCAGTTACCCAGGCTTTGACTTCACTTTTAAAAACTTCTGTTGCACTTCCCTATCTAGTCAGTTTCCAAATCTTTGAAATCCCACCTCAACAGCTCATAATCTGTCCCATTCATTCACTTCCACCACTTAGAACAATGCCTATTACCTCTCCTTTGAATTATGCTAATAGTTTCTATTATCTGATTTTTTTTGCGTCTAGTCCATCTACCCTGTAGGAAATTTTAAATAATTCTGTCAGATCGAGTTTCTCATAGAACAGCCTAGATATGCGAACTCTATGTAGACAGTGTAGAGTTAGGTCTTGCTTTTTATCAAATCTGATAATCCTTGCCTTTTAAATGAGGATTTTATGGAATTTACATATAATGTGATTATTATTATAATTGAATTTAATTTTATCATCTCTCTGTTTTCTATTTGTTCCATATGTCCTTTGTTTCCTTTTTCTTCTTTGCATGACTTCTTTTGAATTAATCATGTGCCTTTTGTGATTCTTCTGTATCTGCTTTGTTCTCTTGCTAGCTATAACTCCTTCTTTCTGGCTTATTGTTATTTCTTTAGGGTGTATAGTACACGTATTCAATTTTTGACAGTCTAATTTCACATAATATTGATTATACCACTCCAAGTGGAGTATAAGAACTTCAGAACATTATATTTGACATTTCCCTCTCATGACCTTTGTGCTGTTATTGTCATGCCTTTTATTTTTACACATAACATAAATACTAAAATACACTGTTACAAGTTTTGCTTTAAACAACTATTATAATTCAAAACATTTTTAAAGTAAATTCTGTATTTACCCACATATTTCTCCTTTTTGGCCATTTTCATCTTTTGTGTTGATGCAGATTTCCAACTGGCATCAATTTCTTCTGCCTGAAAGACTTCCTTTCCCATTTCCTATTGTGTATTTCTTGTTACTATCAAATTTTTTCAGCTTTTCTATATCTGAAAAAGTCTATATTTAACAACAAAGATAAGATCCATGAAAGAAATAACTGACAAGCTTAACTTCAACTGCCTTAAAATTAAAAACACCTGCTCTGCGAAAGACAAAATCGAGAGAATTAGAAGACAAGCCATAGACTGTGAGAGAATATTTCTAAAACACACACTGATAAAGGACTGTTATCCAAAATATACAAAGAATTTTTAAAACTAAACAGTAAGAAAACAAGCAACCTGATTAAAAAATGGGCCAAAGCTCTTAAGAGACACCTCACCAAAGAAGATTGACAAATTGTAAATAAGCACATGAAAAGATGCTCCACATCATATGTCATCAAGCAAACTCAAGTTAAAACAACAATAATGAGATACCACTACACACCCATTAGAATGGCCTGAACACTGACAACACCAAATGCTGGTGAGGACGTGGAACAAAAGGAACTCTCATTCACTGCTAGTGGGAATGCAAAATGGTACAGCCACTTTGGAAAACTATTTAGCGGTTTCCTACAAAACACTCTTACCATTGGGTCCAGGGATTGTGCTCCTTGATATTTGAGCTGAAAACTTAATTCCACACAAAAAACTGCAGACAAATATTTATAGCTATGTTATTCACAATTGCCGAAACGTGGAAGCAACCAAGGATGTCCCTCAGTAGATGAATAGATAAATAAACTGTGGGACATCCAGACAATGGCAAATTACTTAGAGCTAGAAAGAAATGAGATATCAAGCCATGAAAATACATGGAGGAAAGGCCAGCCCCGTGGCCGAGTGGTTAAGTTCGCGTGCTTCACTTCGCAGCCTAGGGTTTCGCTGGTTAGGACCCTAGGGGCGGACCTGGCACTGCTCATCAGGCCGTGCTGAGGCAGCATCTCACATAGCACAACCAGAGGGACCTTCAACTAGTGTATACAACTATGTACTGGGGGGTTTGGGGGAGAAAAGGAAAAGAGAGAGAAAAATAAGATTGGCAACAGATGTTAGCTAATATGTCAATCTTTAAAGAAAAGAAAAAACTGCTAGGAGTTAAAAAAAATACATGGAGGAACATTGAATGCATGTTACTAAGTGAAAGAAGCAAATCTAAGAGGCTACATGTATGTTACTGTATGTAACAACTGTCTGGTATCCTGGAAAAGGCAAAACTATGGAGACAATGAAAAGATCAATGGTTTCTAGGGGTGGAGGTAGGGAGGAGAGAGGACTAGGCAGAGCACTGAGGATTTTTAGGGCAGTGAGAATATTTTGTATGATATTAAAACGGTGGATATATGTCATTATACATTTGTCCTAACCCATAGAATGTGCAAAACCAAGAGTGAACTCTGGACTTTGGGTGACTTTGATGTGCCAAAGTAGGTTCATCCTTGGTATAAAATGTACCGTCCTGGTGAGTGACACTGAAAATGGGGGAGCCTACAGTTGTGTGGGGGCAGAGGGTACGTGGGAAATCTCTATACTCCTGTCCCAATTCTGTTGTAAACCTAAAACTGCTCTTAAAAAACTGTCTTAAAAGATAAACCAAAAGATTTTAGATGTCTATATTTTATCTCCATTTTTGAAAGGCATTTTTACTGCATACAGAATTTTAGGTTGACAGGGTTTTTTTTTTTTTCTTTTAGTACCTTAAAGATGTGTTCTACTGTCTTCTTGCTTCTACTATTTCCAACGAGAAGTCTGTTACCATTCTTATCTTTGTTTCTCTGTATGTCATGCATCTTTTTTGCTGATTACTTTGAAGATTTTCTCTTTATCACTGCTTTTAAGACATTTGATTATGATGTGCCTTGGTTTGGGTTTCTTCGTGTTTCCAATTCCTGAGGTTTATTAAATGTTATCTCTCTTGGTATAATTTAGATCAAATTGGGGAATCTTTCACTCATGAGTTCTTTAAAACTTTTTTCTGTCTCTCTCTTATCCTGCTCAGACTCTATTTACAAATATATTAAAGCACTTGAATTTATCCCACTGCTCCTATGCTATTAATTTTTTTTTGTCTTTTTTTCCTCTGTGTCTTTCATTTTAGTTTCCATTTCTATGTCTTCATGTTAACTAATCTTTTCTTCTGCAGTATCTAATCTTCTGTTAATTCTCTGCAGAGTATTTTTCATCTCAGAGATTGTAGTTTCCATATCTAGAAATTCAATTTTGGTCCTTTTTACATAACATGCTCAATCTTACTCTATTTTTTGAAATACGGAATATATTTGTAAGAACTGTCAATGTTTTTTCTACCAACACAATCATCTGTATCATTTCTTGGTCTGTTTACAGTGGCTGATTATTATCCTTGTTATATTTCATATTTTCTGCTTCTTCACATAACGGGTAACTTTTAATTGAATGCTAGACATTGTGAACCTTATCTTATTGGTTGCTGGACATTTTTGTATTCCTTAATATTCTTGAGCATGTTCTGTGATTTAGTTGAGCTAACTGGAAATGATTTAAGTATTTTGAGGCTTTTGAAAAGGCTTTCTCAGGCAGGACCAGAGCAGCCTCTTTTCGAAGGTTGATGTTGCCTCAATATTGAGACAATGCTTTTCTTAACACTATATCCAGTGCTCCATTAAGTAGGAGATCTTCCACTCCAGATGGTGGAAACATGAACTATTCCTGTCCTTGGATGAATTCCTAGGATTGTTTCTCTGCTCCTTTGGAATGCTTCTTCCCTGGCCTCAGATAAGTCACCTACCTTGATGTGCTGATAAACATTCATCTGAATATTTAAGGGGGACCATTTGTTCACCTTCAAAGCTTTCTCTGTATGCAGCTCTTTCCATTCTCGTACTCTGTGAACTCTAGCTCCCTTGGTCCTCCTCAAATTCCCAGGTTCACCACCTCTGTTCATGGAGACAGCTGCCCTCCACCAGAGTCTCCCTCACTTGTACTCCAGAAACTCTCTCTACACTGAGAAAATAACAGGGCTCATGTCATTTCTTTCCCATCTCTAAAAGATCATTATCCTGCATTGCCTGATTTTCAATGTCTGAAAACCAGTGTTTCACATAGTTTGGGATTTAGTTGTTTCAGCCAGACAGGTAAATCCAGTCCTGGTTATTCTATTTTGGGCAGAAGTCAAGTGTTGCTGTTTTTGATGACAGGGGAAACTTGTATACATTCATAGAGAAGGAAAAATTGAGTGTGAACTGGAAATTGAAAATTGAAGAGAGAGAAGGGAAAATTAATGGATCAATTTCATAAGGGAAGTACAAAGGTGAAACAATGAGAAGCTGAGGCAGGGTTCAACTTTGGATAGGGAAAGAAACACTTCTTATGAAACAGGAAGAAAGGAAGAGAGTAATGATGAAGCAGAGAAATCTACATGCAGAGTTAATTTGGTCACTTGATACTGCTTGAGCTCTTATTACATAATGTGAACAAATCTCAGCTGCTTCCTTCAATATGGGAGAAGGGATGAAGGAGGAGGGGAGTGAAGTGAGATTCCCAGCACAGCTCTCCCATAAATCACCCTCTTTCTAAATTCTCATTCCTGAGCATTCCATATTCTTGATGGAAGTGAAGGGTTTCTAGATTATTGAATAGGTTCTCAAACAGCCTACTTTAAAACTTCTGGTGGTCTGTTTCACAGCTCACATTATCTGCTATCTATCATCTCTTGATGCCTCCACTGAACTTTTCAATTTAATATCCTGTTACACAACACTAGTTAAGGGATGTGAGACAAATGAAAATATAATTTCAATTTAGTGAAGTAAGTGTTCTGTGTGAAGTAAGCACATCAGGTTATAGAAACACACTGGGTGGGAGGGAGCCCTACATGATCTTCAATGGCAAGAGAAGGGCTGCCATAAAGAATTGCCCTTATAGGGGCCAGCCTGGTGGCTTAGTGGTTAAGTTCTTACTCTCCACTTCAGCAGCCCAGAGTCCAAGGGTTTGGATCCCAGGCACGGACCTACATTTTGCTTGTCGAGCCATGCTGTGGCAGCATCCCACACACAAAATAGGGGAAGACTGGCACAGATTTTAGCTCAGTGACAATCTTCCTCAAGCAGAAAGAGGAAGACTGGCAACAGACGTTAGCTCAGGGCCAATTTTTCCCACCAAAAAGAACAAAAAAGAATTGCCCTTATGACCCAAAAGAATTATGCAGGAAATAGATCTGAGGTAGAGGAGTGGTAAGAAGAAAGGGTGTTCCATTCGAGGGAGGAGAATGTGTAAAGGTGTGGAGGCAGGGGAGTTATTGGACCTTTAGGTGGATTAATAGGACTAGTGAGGTCAGAGAGTTCATTTGAATCTGCACCCCAGAAATTCCTTGAATGCATTCCAGGGTGTTTCAAATTAAGTAGAGGAGTGGCTGTGATCAATTTTTTGCTTAGAAATCATTGTGATAGCTGTGTAGACAGCACAAGGGAGGGAACAAGACTGTTAGAGTATTTGTTGTGAGAAGGAATAGTATCCTATGACAGAGTAAGTACAGAGGGAAAGGAGAGAAGTGGACACATCCCAGAGAATAAGATGGTAGAACTGCCCGACCTCATAACTAACTAAATATGTGGCAGGAGAGGAGGTACTAAGGGAAACTCCCAGATGTTCGTCTTCGATACCTGGATTGATGGTCCTGTTTTCAAGGAAACAAGTATTACTGGTTAGATGTCCTAAAACTCCCTGAAAAGTAAGAGAAAGTAGGATTGAGAATGAAGGAGAGTTAGATGAATAGGAGATAGATATCATAGAGAACGTTAGCATTCAAAAGAATGGCAGTAGCAAAATTCCAAGTGATAAGGTAGATCCAGACGTGATTTCACCTCACTGAACGTAGTGAGTGGTTGTGAGGCAAGATTGTTGAAAGTGTCATGAATATGAATGATGACATTCCAAAAGATGAGATCCAAAAGAAGTCCGTGAGCAAGGTAAAAGTCATGCTGGAGGTCAGTAAACCATGGAAACAAGATGGGGAAAGAACAGAGAAGTGAAACTGTTAAGAGCTCACACTCAATTATGTAGAGGAAGAGACAGAATGGTGGGGTGGGGGTGGGGATGAGTGCTTTTCTTCCTTTGATTCCAGAAGTGTTACCTTCATTAGAAGGAAACTGGTACCACCAAGAGAAAAGAGTTTTGGGTAGTGGTCATAAGAGAGGGAAACTGTTCTAGGCAGGAATTCGCTTTTAAGCAAATAATACCTTACAATAATAGAAGAGGCTTCGATGACAATCTTTTTCATCCCACTGGTCATTGTGGAAGCAGGTAGAATGAAGAAAGCAAGGATGGTCAGGGACACATGGTATAGCGAGGAGGGTTCTGGAAGGGACACAGTGAAAAGTTTTCCCCTTGGTGGCAATTTTTTAAACAAACACAGCTGAGGTTCTTCTGAGTCATTAGCGCTTCTGGAAACTCCAGAGTCATTTTTAAGTTTATTCACCGAAATTTGGGGAGCCCATCATAGTTGCTGAGCACCTCCATGATGAAGATCTTGAAGAAATCTTCCCCTCAAAAGTTCTTTAGGTGCTTATTGAGAAATGTTAGGCATAAAATAAACCAGACTGAAAGATCTTTCTATTCCAATCAGATTCTGAACAGAGTTCATTGATGAAATAAATCAGTCTAGAAATCTTTAAATTTCCTTTAATAAATACCACACATTACATATCAGAAAGTGATGACTAAGAGGTGGAGGAGATAGGCAGTATGTACAAAAGGTTTCACCCACACCCTGTTTTGTGGTTTCTACCCTGATGCTGCCACCACACCTATGAGTTTCGCTTATTAAAATAATAAAGAGGTAGAATGACTAAAATCTGCTGACCAGGGCATAGAGCTAAACACAGTTCCTCAAAGGCTAAACCTGACAGACAAGATCAGTAGTCAATTTAGAGAATGTCTGATGATGTTAGCGAATACTGTTTCCAACCTGGTCTACATGTATATGCTGGTGTTGTACTTTATCTTCAGCTGATCTTTGAGAAAAATAATCTCATTCTCTTTATTTCGTTTATAAAATTTTGACATTAACACCGAAGATAGCAAGGGGATAAATTGGGCCAGAGAGTCCAAACTATATAGAATAGCCCCCTTTTTATCTTAATCCTTTTAAGTGTTTAAAAGACAACAGCAAGGAGAACTGTTTCAGACAGGTGAAATCAATAATTAAAGTTTTATGTGGAAAATATAACCTATGCAACATCATGTGTACACACGAGCGTGATATGTGCATGTGAAAAAATTAGAAAAATAGCTATCAGCTATCATTTAAGGAGCGGTTATTATGCGCCAAACTCTTTTCATGTTATATCATGTCATTGGAGCATCCATTCGAGGTAGGTATGATCCATGTTCATCATGTGCATCCCCATTTCACAGATGGGCACACCACAAAGCAGCCGGTTCCCTCCCGGGCAGCCACCACCAGCAGGTGTTGGAAGTGACTCCAACGCGCGACGCCGTCCTAGTGGTGATTTAAAAATCCCACTAGAGTCCCATTTAAAGCAGATCCACTCCACTTTTTAGTTGGGACTGGTGACTTTGATTTTACCTTCTGAGTCACAGCTCCAAGGAAGACCTGTTCTCCAGTGAAAGTGAGTAAAGTTGATTAGAGGAGCTGTGAGAGTTGGGGGAAGGACAGGTGGAAGAAAACAGGTGAAAAGGAAGAGGAGGGACAGCAAGAACAAATAAAGAGCAGGACAGGGGGCCGGGCGTTGGGAGGCTCCAGGAGCGCGGGGCGCTGGCCCAAAGCGGGGCTACGAGACCGGAGCAGGAAGGACCGCGCCAGGTGACGGCCGCACCTGTGCACGTGACCGGCCAGGGCGCCAGGGCGGAGGCGGCGCACCTGGGCCACGTGACGGGGCGGGGCCCCGCCAGGCCCTGGGCAGCGCGGCCACGCCCCTCCCGCGCGGCGCGCCCGGACCCCACGGACCCGAGCGCCGGCGGCGGCGGCGGGATCCCGGGCCGCGGAGGCGGGCGGAGGGAGGCGGCTGCGCGCGGAGACGCAGCAGCGGCAGCGGCAGCGGCAGCATGTCGGCCGGCGGAGCGGCAGTCCCGCCGCCCCCGAACCCCGCCGTATCCTTCCCGGCGCCCCGGGTCACCCTGCCCGCCGGCCCCGACATCCTGCGGACTTACTCGGGCGCCTTCGTCTGCCTAGAGATTGTAAGTGGGGCAGCCTCGGCGAGGGTCGCGGCCCGGGAGCGAGGACGGGCAGCGGCATCCTTGTCCCCCGGGCGGTCTCCCTCTGCGCACGCCTCCAGCTCCCTTCCTTTCGACGTGGCCTCTTCTTGCTCCCCTCCCGGGGTCCTTTCGATGCCCAGCGCAGCCCGAAGCTGGGCGGCGGCGCAGCCACCCGGGCCCTCTGTCCTGGCACCTGTTACTCTGGCACCTGCTTCCCCGCTGGCGACAGAAATGGCCACAAGAGAGAGAGCAGGCGGCCCGGTGGGGCCGAGGATTGGGGACTTTGAGAGGAGAAGGGTGTTCGGGCTTGGGGGCGCCGTCAGAGACGCCTGCTGGCTTGGCCCGGGACCGCGCGGGGCTAGAGCCAGAGCAGGCGCTCACGGCCCCGCCTGTTGCTAACCTGCCATTTTGTTGGGTGGTGCAGAGGTGTAGCCCATGACTGGCGACCGGGAGGCTGCCACCCTAGGAAGGGCGGGGGCGGGAGGTACCAGGAAGAGGGGGAGGAAGGCTTGGGCATTTTTTTTGCCCTTGCTATTATTAGTGTCCTTTGGATTGCGGAGAGGAGCAGGGCTCTGGAAACAGGGCAGGGGACAAGGTGAAGTCTGTACCGTGCCCTTGGTAGTTTCTAAGCAAGTGGGCGGGCCTGAGAATGGAGGGAGAAAGGTACAAACCTGGCTGTCAAGTTCCCCGCTGGCTGCCTTCGTGCCTTCTCCCTTCCTGGGCTCCTTCTGCAACTGCCAGCCTTCTCAGCACGCTTTCTTGGGCCTAGGTGAAGATGAGGTCACCTGGCCTGTCGTGCAACCTTCTTGGGCTAGAGACTTGAGCTTTTTAAGAGGAATTTTATGGAGTTGGAAGCTTTCGGAGCTCGTTGTGGACAAGGGGAAAATGTGCAAATATAAATTGGGCAACCTAAGGTTGCATCATGCCTGAGAATGGCAAATACAGGGTGAAATGTTAGCGAGTCGGTGCTTTTCCTGCAGGCTGGTTTTGTTTGCTCGGCGTGGGGTTTTCATCTCTTACCCCTCACCCCCTCCTCTGAGTTTGAATAACCTGGATTTGAGTTGCTTCGTTTCACTTTTATGCTTGTGGGGCTGGAACGCCTTGTGAGCGTTGGTTTTCTGTTCTATTATGCTAAGGGTGGCTAAGACACCCTAAGTTAAGTTTAGCTCAGATTTGAATATGAAAAAGGAAACAAGTGAGCTACAGTTACGATCGGATCGTGACTGTGAGGCTAGAAGAGGCTGGTTTGAGTCTGAGGCCGTTTCAGAAGCATCTGAGTGCTTGGGATGAGGCACGGGCATCCATGAGGAGAGGGAGGAGAGGATGGCGTTGGGCCGGCTGCACTGCTGTGCGGAGGGAGACACGTTTGGAAGAGAAAGAGGTGGGGACAAGATTTTATAGATTCTGGGTTGCTTTAGTTCCGTGTTCACCAAACTCCATTTGTTTGCATACCTCTTTTAGAAGTTTTTGCCATATCCGCATTCCACCTGTACAAGAGTTTACAGAATGTTCATTTAAATATATTCACTTTCTAAACTTCAGTACCTCCCTTAGCCTCACTCTAAGCGATATTATACATGAATTCTCAAATTTGATATGCTGGTTGTATTTTTTCTAATATTCAAATATATGTTTATATATGTATGTGTATATGTAAAGATATATATATATGTATATATGGAACTATATATGTATGTAAACGCCAAGAAGACTTATCCATGTGCCGTCAAATCATATACCATCTCAAGAACCACCTGCAATCATGTGCTACTTTGGGAAACACTGCTTAATTTTGAGGGAAAAAAGGCAGAAGGTGATTTATTCTCTTTCCTCTCCCCCGCCTCCGTATCTCTTTATCTAGCCCAGTTGTTAGTTCTCAACTCCTGCTGTACTTAATTACTTGGGCGGCTTTTAAAAATACTGTTGCCGGCCCAGACTAATTAAATCAGAATCTCTGGGGGAGCGCCCAAAGTCGGCTCGCTTTTTTTAAAAGCTCCCTGGAGGTTCTAATGTACAGTCGTGGCTGGGAGCCACTGAGGGAGGTCTTTATCGGGGCTCTGTGGGCAAGACAGCTCTTCACATTCAAATGTGAATTCTCTCTCTCTGCTGGAATTCCTACCACTCCCCAGTCTAGGACAGATTCCAGACTCACAGAAATATCCAGTCTTTTCCCTTTATCTCTTCATTTCCTCTGGCTTCTTACCCCCGAAACATGTCTAGGACCCATATCTAGATAGAACGGCATCACTTCCAAAAGCTGAACAGTAAAAAACAGTTTACTTTTCACTTTTTATGGCCAAACATCTTGATAGGTTTCAATCTTCGCCCTCCATTACCTCTTCTACTTAAATGTCAACCTTCCTCCTCCTCACCGCACACCCCCAAAAATAAAAGGGTCAAAATATTCCAGTAAAACCAGTGACCTTAGATAAAGAAGATACCACATTGTAGCCAAACTATAGCTCCTTCTTAGCTCTCATCCTTCCAGACCACTTAGAGATATTGGATTGTATGCTTTAAGAGAGCAGAGATCAAGACCACTTTGGTACCCCTCTATCGAGAACTCCCGCGCTGAGCAGACACACGGAGAGGAGCTAAGTAAACACTTTTGATGCCCCTTTGGTCCCAGCTTTCTTAATTTCCCTCTGATTTTCTGATTCCTTTAAAGTGTTCAGCTTCCCATGGCTCCTCTTCCGAAATCACTCCCTGTATAAATTAAATGTGAGAATTAGCCAGGAGCAGTTCTGAACTCAAGGTCCTTTCTGAGGACCCATGATTTTAGCCTCTACCAGTGTTTCTAGAGATTCCCCAAACTCAAACTCCTTCTTAATTTTGACCTCTTCTCCAAATCCATCTGTCTTCGTGATTTCTCTATTTATGTCCTTTTGCAGTCTAAAACTTAACACGTGAAAACTGCATCTGACAAAGATAGACTGGGCTATCAATAGTTGGCTAAGCTAATGAGACCGTGATCTTGGAGTTCAGTTCTCACGCTAACCAGTAACTTTGCTTAAAGAATTTGATTCCAGTCCCCCTTATTGTACCCCATTCACAGTCTCTCAGGTGTAAGCCATTTGTTGGGGAGCTGATTGAAAAGATACAAATAGTGCCAGCCTAACAGCAGCAGGTAAAACCATTTATAGCACTGGCTTCCTAGGTGGAGAATGTTGCAACCTCGCGTGCTTGGTGTGGTTTCTTGAGGTAGGTGTGCTCCACTCCTAGATACCTAAGTTGTCAGCACCTCGGTTTTTGGAGTCAGCCAGAGTTACCAAGTCATGCTTGCCATAAGGAGTTTAATACTAAGTTAGTTTTGCCAAGTGAAGCCTTTTAGTTTGGAAAACATCAGCTTCAAAAGTTATCATTTTCAAAATCTCTCAATGTTTCTTGAATTAATGCTTTATGTCATTCATCAGGTATGTATTGAATACCTCCTGTGTGCAAAGCCCTCTTCTGGGAGCAAAGACTTGCTGTCACCTGAAAGAGTTTATAACCTAGTTGAGAGAATATGCACAAAAATAACTAGCATTCAGGGAAGAAAGACGTGGTATGGAAAGTGAACCACAGCTAAAGCATTTTCCAGGCATGTCTATCTATAAGAAAATAACATTGGAGCATCTGTACTATTGGTCTGAACAAGATATTTTGGGTTCCTGTTCTCAATGAGCTTATCTTGTATAATGCACAGGAAAGCTGGTATTAAACATGGAAAAGAATGAAGGTCATAATTGAATTCAATGTGTTTCACAGTTTCAGTGTTTAGGAAACTATCTACATTCCCCAAGGTATATATCCACATTTCTCTTTATTGGAGATATTCTAGGACTCTTATTCTCATGCTTCTAACCACAGTGTTTGGGATGCCACAATAATTTTCATTTACTCAACAAATAATTAAGAACCTGCTTTGCATCAGGTCTTATTTTATGCCCTTGGAATAAGATAATTAACATAGCTCCTGCCCTTAAAAGAAATTCCTGTACAGTGAAGTATAAAGCAAGAAAGAATTACAATGTTGTGTTTGAAGTGATAAAACTGATTTATGAAAAGTACTATTAAAAAACAGGGTAGAGTACATCTGGCCACTGGGGAGTCCAGGAAAGGCAGCCTTAATGGGATGGTGACATTTGAGTTTAGCCTTAAATGATGAGTAGACACTCAATAGACAGAAAAAGTGAGAAAGAGAATTCCAGGTAGAAAGAAAGGCATGTGCAAACCTCAGAGACAAGAAAGAGCATGGCATGAAGAAGGTTCTGGCAATTATTAGGTTTTTTTTTTTTTGTTAACATGAGTTGTGGGAAGGTGGCAGAAGAAGGAGAAAGGGCAGGTAAAGTTCAAGTTGTGATTTGCTGAGAAATGATAGACCAAGGCATAGAATTTATTCCGTCTGTGATGGGGAGCTGCTGAAGGACAGGGATAAACTTGATCAGACTTGTGTTTTAGAAATCTTCATGCAGTGAAATTTGGTTATAAATCGGAGAGAGTGGAGGCAGGCAGACCAGTTAAGGGGCTTATGGCAGTAGTCTGGATGAAGGGTGACAAGAACCTGAACTAGGACAAAGGAAAGAAGCAGAGAAGAGAGACACATCTGACGTTTGACGTGTCCTGAAATGATGCTAGACAGAACTTAAATATAATATGTAGCTCAGAGAAATTATGCCAGGAAAATAAATGTTAATAAAAGGATGATGGGGAGGGAGGGGGAGGGGAACAGGCATGTGCAGTCGTGCAGATAAATCTATGGAAGGGATTTCAGGTCATTTTCAACCGAAGTTTTGACTTTAGACCGACTAATGCATAAATGTTCAGATGTATTGAGTTTTCTTTTCTTGCCCAGAAAATAGATTTTGATTGCAAAGGGGAGTTGTATGTTTTCGGCGCTGGAGAGGAGTTATCCATGTAACTAAGGTTTTTCCTTTGCCTCTGGGTTAAAAATCTCCATCCACATGAAAAGACTTTAAAACTTCTTAAGAGAAAATAAACTGATGTCCCTGCCATGGTTATTTTCAACAATCATTTGGCCTGAGTGGCAGCCCTGTAAGAAATATGAAGAAGTGAAATTCAGAAAACTTTAAAACAAATTCCTGAACACCTTGAGCTCCAAAGGAAGAGGTCAGAGAGAGGAGATTTGGTTTATGGAGCCCTATGGAAATGTTGCATCTGGTAGTAGGAGCTGTGAACATGGCATATCTGCATTGACATGTCTGAATAGAAAAGACTGTGTAATGACAAAGGGCAGGAACCGGTCTGGCATCCCCAATATCATGCACATGCAGTACTTAACAAATGCTGTTTGATTGTTCTGCAGGACAAACAGAACAGTGTGCGAAAATATTCTAGAGAAGCTGGATGGAGTGAGGAGGGCACCCTTGGAGTAGACGTCCTCTTAAGTCTTGCCCAGCTCTTAAAATGTCATGATTCTTCTCATCTACAGTTTGACCTGAAGTTCCTGTGTCCTATTTTATATGAAAAGAGCCATGTCCTTTTATCATCACCATATATGACATTTTTAATTTCTGTGTAATAACTTTCTAAAGGAGGGAGGTGAAAAGAAAGAAAAGAGACGAGTTGTACAGTGCTTGCTGATGTCAAGGCATTGACATAGATGAACGTTGTTAACCCAGGTGATAGCCAGTTACCTATAAATGTGAAAAGAATATTTTAAAAATCAAGGAAAAATATAAATAAGAATAAAAAGGGGCCAGAACATATTTCGTCCCTGTAAGATATGCTTTCCATTTTATTTATTTATTTATTTATTTTTTTAAAGATTGGCACCTGGGCTAACAACTGTTGCCAATCTTCCTCTTTTTTTTTTTTTTAACAACTGTTGCCAATCTTTTTCTTTTTCTTTTTAACCTCTGCTTTATTTCCCAAACCACCCCCCACCTCCAGGTACATAGTTGTATATCTTAGTTGCAGGTCCTTCTAGTTGTGGGATGTGGGACGCCGCCTCAACATGGCCTGACGAGCGGTGCCATGTCCATGCCCAGGATCCGAACCCTGGGCCGCCACAGCAGAGCGCTCGAACTTAACCACTCGGCCGTGGAGCTGGCCCCTGCTTTCCATTTTAGAGTGACCATCAGCTATTTAAGAAAGTGAAATGGCAGTTCGGGTCAGATGGGGAGGAAGAAAGTGGAACTTATAGCATCCTCAAACATTTTTAAAGCTTTCAAATTTTAGATTTAAAATGTAAATCTAAACAGCAAAGCTTCTTTTGCTTTAGTGTATGTTGTACATAGGCCTCTTCTACAATATGGCATCTCATTGCTTCCCAGAATGCGGCTTGTTTTCCCTTCGTTGATATAAAAAAACAAAACACCTTGCCATCTTGTACCTCTAATTCAGAACTGTACGAGGGCTAGTCCAGGACCAGTCTGGATGAAAGTCAGCATGGTGAGATGACAGATGGGCATGGATGGAGGCGAGCAGGAGGCGGTGGCATAAGGCACAAGATAAACAGTACCCTGGTCAAAAGTTCCAATGGCAATTGTAATAAAATAGGTAAATTGAACAAATTTAGGGCCCTAAGACGATTGAAAATGGGATGTCTTGAGCTAGACTGGCAAAAGGTGCCAACTTCCTCATAACTTCCCACCCTAGCCTCCTGAGATCTTGTACTAGATGGTAGGCGTTGCCAATAATAACTTGAAAATTGAGAAGTACATGTTCTGACTTCACTAGTCTTCATGCCTATTTTTGAACACCCACCATGTTCCGGGGAATAAGCTAGGTTCCAGACAGCAGTGTGTTCCTAGTGTCCCAAGCTGCACTTCTGAAGCATTTTCTTCTAGAATGATTCATTACACACACTGGTGGTTTGTGTTCAGTTCAAGGAGAATGCAACTGAACATCTTCTGTAGAAAGCACCATCCTGGTTTCTGAGCACACAGAGCTGTTTAGGGCAATGCCGCAGACTCTGACCTCACAATCCAGTGGGCCAAACAGGCACATGAATCCATGATTTCAAACCAGCTGTTGTAAGCACTGTGAAGGATACATGCATCAGTAACCATGGAAGCACAAAGGGATGGCATCTAGCCAGGGAAGTCTTTCTGGAAGACGTGGTACCAGAGTTTAGTTACCCAGCAAAAGTTTTGATGGCAGCGTGTCAGGCAGAAGCACGGGCCAGTGTAATGGACTGTGCATGCAGGGAATGAGGGACAGGCTGGAGTGCAAAGATAGGTTGGTAGGGACTGAGCTTGGAGAGGCAGGCAGCGCTCTTACCACTGACTGCAGTCACACTGTGAATGAATTGACGCTTCTATGGGCTGCCTTATAAACACGTCTATCAGTTATTGTATTTGTTGATTGAGTATGTTCCCAGTGAAAGCAGTCTTTTGAAATACAAGTTCTGTATAAAATGGAGTTAAGTGTAGGTAATCTATTCACTGGATGATAAATAGTCTGAACGTGTTAAACGTTGAACATGTTAAACGCTCTTTAACCGTGTAGTTTCATTTGCAGGTACCCAATAAGTCAGCATCCATTAAAATAGGAGGGGTTATCAAGGAGACAAGGTATTCTGAAGTTTCCCAGGGGGAGGGTCACAAACCCCTTTGTGACTCTGATGAAAGTTAGAGACTGTGTCTTCAGAAAAATGCATATGTACTTGTCTAACCAATTGATATGATTTCAGGGAACCAACCCCCGCTCCCCCAAGCCACTCCATGGCGAAAATATAGAAACCGCCGTCCAGGGGCAAGCCTGGTGGCGCAGCAGTTAAGTTCACACGTTCCGCTTCTTGGCGGCCCCCGGGTTCGCCGTTGGGATTCCCGGTGTGGACATGGCACCACTTGGCAAAAGCCATGCTGTGGTAGACGTCCCGTATATAAAGTAGAAGAAGATGGGGCACGGATGTTAGCTCAGGGCCAGTCTTCCTCAGCAAAAAGAGGAGGATTGGCAGCAGTTAGCTCAGGGGTAATCTTCCTCAAAAAAAAAAAAAGAACCCGGGTCCAGGCCTATGGCTGAGTGCTTAAGTTTGTGCGCTCCACTTCAGCGGCCCAGGGTTTCAGTGGTTCGGATCTTGGGCGTGGACGTGGCACCACTCATCAGGCCATGCTGAGGCAGCATCCCACATAGCACAACCAGAGGCGTTCACAACTAGAATACACAACTATGTACTGGTGGGCTTTGAGGAGAAGCAAAAAAAGCAAAAGAAGAAAATTGGCAACAGTTGTTAGTTCCGGTGCCAATCTTTAAAAAAGAAAAAGAAAAAAAAAGGGTAGAAACCCTGCTCTAGAATGAAACTAAACTTTGAGGGTGGCAGAATAGCGTAATATTAACAGCATAATCTCTAGAAGGCAATCGCCAAGTTCAAGTCCCAGATCTAACATTTGTTAGCTCTGTAGCCTAGAGCAGGTTGTTAAGGGCTCTCTGCCTCAATTAACTTATCTGTGAAATTGGAATGATAATAGTAATTATCTCTCAGTGTTTGTAAGGATTAAATTAGTACAAATAAAACCCTCAGACTAGTGTTTGGAACATAAGAACTCAATGAATGCTAGCTAATATTTTTGTTGTTCTCATTAACTTCCACCTCTTACTCTAACTCTGTAAGTCAGACTGGGAGACTTTTTTTTAACTCTAGGCTTTGTGGTTGGTTCATTCTCCCTGCTGTAGTGATGAAATGCTCAAAATGTAAATAACAGGAGAATTGGAAAGAGAGGGTTATGTGTTATATACAGAAAGTTTAAATAATGAAGTATTCTTCCTTAGGGGCTGTCTAACAAGTCCTTTATACCTTCAGATTCACTTACTTTTCCCTGTTCTCATTCCAAACATTGACTGAAAATAGGTCAGAGTCAGAATTGGCCGTTTATGTAGTGAATAATAAGAGTATACTAAGATGAAGATGTCAAATTGGTTTGAAAATTATTAGCTAAGAGGTCAGAGGGCATGTTTAAAAGCAAGCTATTAGGAAAAAGGTGACATTGGAAAAGAAAAAGGATACTTGCAAAAGGAATCCTTTGGGGATATAAGAAGACATCCGAATAAGAGACAAATTGGGAAGTCTGTAATCCATGCAGCCAGAATTACAAGAGTCGCCGCTTGCTCAATACCATGTTTTCCCATGGGGTTGTGTATTTTTGCCAGTCTACAGTTTCTAGTGAAAACATGTTTTAACTCCAACTCTGAGGGTTCGGTTCAGTGTGATGTGTAGATGAATACTTCCATGGTTTTCTTATGGGAAGGCCTCAGCCAAGTCATGCCCTTCTGGCTTGCAGGGGCCAAACCAAAGTGAAAAACATATGGTAAGCCACAAAGGAGATCTGTGGTTTTAGGAATGTGTGGCAGTTTAATAACTACAACTCAGAATATATTTGAGCACTTGAGGCGTGTGCCAGGTACATCTAAATCTGCGCTCAGAAGGAAACAGGTAACCGTGTCACAGGGGACACACATCTGTCTATTTGTAGGAAATGTTTACTTTTGCATCATCTGGAAGTCGGGTTGGTCTTCTTTTTGTAAGAGCGTGAGGTTTGGAGACATGAGTCCTGACTTAGTTCCTGAAAGAAACTTCAAAATGCAGCGCATTTGGGAGTTTTATACATAATTATCAGACTTTTTCAGACACCAGAGAGCAATGGAAGGCAGTGTTAGACAAGAGGTCAGAATGTGGATTCAGATCCCAGAGGAGAGCAACGTGGGTGAACGTGGCATTCCACTCTTCTTCCCAGTGTGTGTCCTCTGCAGTTGCTACGATACTTGACCGACTGGTCTCCCTCAGATTTTAACCATTTTTGTGCTCTTTTCTCCTCTGAAAACAAGCCTTCCTCCAGAGTCACCTCTACTGATCAGGGATGCTGAGAATTACAGTGTGTCTGGGAAATACTCAGCTAAATAACATCCAGAATTACATGAAGCGAGTATACTGAGTGGTGGAATGTTATGAAAAGCTCAGTTTTTAAAGTTGAAGCTGGGTTGGGAAGCTTGGGAGAGAAGGGAGCCTTTGGCAAAAGGAAATCCTGAAGTAGAGAAGAAATAACCGTGTTGAGCCCCGAGTGACCTGTACAGCAGTATGACAGTCTTGCCGTAAGGAAGGTGGACCTCCAAAGTGGGCTTAGTTGTGTTCTCTGGCCTCTATCTTCCCAAGCGACTGTGAATGGGACCTAAATCTGGATTTCCCCGAATCTCTGATCCAGGCATCGAGTGAGTGTGTCTTTGTGAGGAAGGGCTTTCATCCTCCTCCAGCCCCTCCCCCTTCCATGCACCGCACATACCACAGATGGGGAGGCGAATCTGTCTTCTTGGCATAGAAGCACTTAGTTTTGTTTCCAAGCCTTTGAGGTGTTAGAAGGGCTGTAATTTTGAGTATAACAAGAACAGTTTATCTGTACTGTTTCACATTGGCATCTGCTATCGAAGCCCTGGTCTGCCTTGAAAGCCTGCTTCGAAACCTGCCTCCCCTGATGACCTTTCTGGATTTTGCTCCCGTTTTTCTTCCTTCTCCCAGCCTCTCGGAGCCCACAGTGTTGAGCTCTTTTTATAGCACCCACTGAAATCTGCTCTGAATCAGATTTAATGGTGTCTATGTCTCCCTTATTTAGAGCTCCTGGAGACGAACCTTGCTGTTTTTCTTTTTTCTTGAGTGTTCTTCTGTGGTGCCCGGCAGTAGATTTGAGACTGACCAGTTTGAGGTCCAGTCCAGGTTTATTAAATGGTATGCTTAATTCCAAGGGATTAGATAGCCTCTTCTTCACAGGTGTCAATTTATCATAAACCCTGTATCATATAATTACGCTTATCTATTTAAATCTGCCTGCCGCTAATAAATAGTGACCAATTGTTTGTTCTTACCCTTTATACTTGCACGTAGGTTCTTAATAAATGACTCTTGAATTAATAGGTGTTTCATAATGATGTATATTTCTTAAACAGTATTTAAAGTAACGTAGATTGATTGTAGTGGGAGAGTAAGAAAAGGCTACCATGAAGAAGAGCCTGAGAAAAAAGGGAAAGATTTAAGATCTTATCACCTTCAAATATTTATTAAACAGTCTGAAAAAGTAGAGAATCTTTTACCAGGAACATGATTTTTTTCATAGCTACTAACAAGATTATGGTTAAATTTTTTAATATGCTTTAATATTCATGACTTAGATTTATTTTATAAAACTTCCTATGTTGATTGGTAATTTTTTATTTCAAGTTAGGACTTGAGGTGTACCACCACAAATATGAATTTATTAATTGGTGCTTTAGCTATCATTACTTAGGTGATAATTTGTTATGCTTTCAAAAATGGTTTTCAAAGTAGAAATAGTTGTAAGACTGGGTCTTTAGACACTTGAATTAAAATTTGTATTTGTAACTTTTGGTGACTTGTGCCATTTGGACATTAAGCAAAATACAAGCGATTGTTGGTTTTTAATATTTGGAGTTCCAGCTGTTTTCATATGGGAACTAGGAGTTTATTTGTTCACTAAGCAAATATCTGAGAGTCTTTTGCATGCCAGATGTACATGCTCTTATGATATTACCTGTGTGTGTGTGTGTATGTGTATGTTTGCGTTTGTGAGAGTGTTCGGAGGGGGCAGTGAAGTTGATTCCCATTTGCCTGTAGGTGTCTTCAGGTGTATAGCCTAGGTTTTTGTGTTACCAAATCTAGCATAGTGCCTGACTGATAGTTAGGAAAGGATTATTATGTAAATTAATAAATGGCTTCAGATGCAAAGACACGTAAGGCAGCATACTGCCAAGAAGTCTAATAGCGCAGGTGGACTGAAAGCCATGGAATTACAATGTTTCTCGTTGATGTAACATATCACAATAGGGAGCTGGTCCAGGGGAAGGAGGGGTCCCTGAGCCTGGGTGGAACTCAGGAAAGACTTTTTGGATGACATGCTATTCAAAATGAGCTATGAATGGGAGTTTCTCAGATACACGTGGGAAGGGAATGACATTGTGGGCCAGCATTTGTCAGGCCGCTGGGGTGTGGAAGAGCTTTGTTTCTACTGCAGATATTTTTTTCTGTAATGTAAAATATGAGGGGCTTAGTGGCAAGAGACAAGGATGAAAAAGACAGGTTAGATCATAAAGGGCCTGGAATGCCATGCAAAGGAGGCATAGCCTTTATTGCTTTAGTGGTAGTATGGAGGAGACCGCTGTTGTTAGATTCATAAAACTGACTGTCTTCAGCCCCAAACAGTTTCTCCTCCTGTGTTTTCTCACTTACTCCTAGTTGCCTAAGCCAGAAATCTGGGTATTTTCCTTGTCTCTTTTGCTGTCATGTCCCACATCTGATCAGTCACTGACTACCATCACATCTACTTCTAAATTTCTCTCTGATTCATTCATTTCTCTCTGTCCTCAGTGCTTTGAATCTAGATTATACTCGGTTGTTGTAACAGTCTCCTATGTGGTCCGTCAGCCCTCCGTCCTTTCCTCTCCAGTCCATTGTCACACTCTAGCCAGAGAGAAACTTCTAAATACAAATCTGATTATGCTAGTTCCTGCTCAGGGTCATCTCTGGTCTCCCATTGCCCTCGGGTGAAGTTCAACTCCTTGACTTTGCCTTCAAGACCCTTCAGCTCGGTGCCCAGCTCACACCTCTGGGCCGTTGCCCACTTGGTGCCTGCTGCTCTCATCAAGCTGAGCTCTGACCTTTAGCTCTGCAGGGCTCTCTCTCAGCTCCCACCAGGTCATCTTAAGACTCACCTCGTGCCCTGAAATAGCCATCTCCTCCCTCTGCTACTCTCTCTAACCATGTCCTTCAGATTGTTGCTTCCAGGGAATGTTTCCTGACTTGTCAAATCTGAATTTAGAGCTCTCACTGTGCGACATGCAGTGCCCACTATTTGCCCAATTGTGACATGTATGAAGCAACGTTTTCATCACTTGCTCGTCTCTTTTCTATGAGAGACTGTTAATCCTGTGATGATGAAAACCAAGTGTAGCTTGTTTACCATTTTACTTCCAGCACTTGGCACGATACCTGACGGGCAGTAGATATTGATTGAATATTAGATCCATGAGTATCGAAAGTACCTATTCCCCTGCCCGGAACATAGTAGAGTGACAATAAATGATGGTAGATTTTATTGTTTATTATCATGTACAACAGCTGCAACTATTATTCTATAGGCAGTAATCTCACATGTACAAATAGGTCATGATAAGGACTGAAACGTGGCCCTTAGAAGTAACAAGTTAACAAGTTATGGCTGATCTTTGCTAATAAACTCCCTGAGAAGTGGTGACAGCAGAAGCCAGTGTACAATAGTCCTCCTTTATCTTTAGTTTCAGTTACCCATAGTCAACTGTGGTCCAAAAATAATGCCACGTCACAGTGCCTACGCCATTCCCTTCCTCTCATTGCAGAGGCACTGTATCATCTTATATCATCACAAGAAGAAGGGTGAGTACAGTATAAGATATTTTGAGAGAGAGAGAGAGACCACATTCACATAACTTTTATTACACTATACTGTTATAAATGTTCTATTTTATTCTTGGTTATCGTTGTTAATCTCTTAACTGTGCCTAATTTATAAATTAAACTTTATCATAGGTATGTATGTGTAGGAAAAAAACATAGTATATATAGATGTCAGTATTATCTGCAGTTTCAGGATCCCCTGGGGGTCTTGGAACCTATCTCCTGTGGATAAGGGGGGACTACTGTAGAGTGGTTTGAAGAGTAACAGCAAGGAGAGGAGGTGGAGACCAAGCAAAGATGAATTTGTAAAAATGGTTGACTGAAAAGAAAAATACTTCGAGCAGTTGCCAGAGAGGCAGCAGGGCCAAAGGAAAATATTTTTAGAAATGAAAGAATGCTGGGCCTGTTCAAAGGCTGAAGACAAGAGTCCAACATGAAGGCAGGTGCAGAAACAGGTGTGGAGTCATATTGGGCCTGCAAGTAGAAGCACTGGCCTGCACCTGAGGGAAGAAGGCATCTGGCATAATGAGAGAGAAAAGAGGGTGGGCGGGGTTGCAGGAATGTGCACAGGGGCCTGGGAGAAACAAAGGTGTGGTAAGGGTGATACAAGAATGTTCGCTTCTGTTGCCCAAACCGATTACCGTCTTTCTCTTTTCCTTCAGGTGTTCGGGGGGCTCGTCTGGATTTTGGTTGCCTCCTCCAACGTTCCTCTACCTCTGCTGCAAGGATGGGTCATGTTTGTGTCCGTGACGGCGTTTGTCCTTTCCCTTGTCTTCCTTGGCATGTTCCTCTCTGGCATGGTGACTCAGATTGATGCCAATTGGAACTTCTTGGTAAGGGGTTTTTAAGTCTATTTCAGGAAAATGTGAAAAGCTTATAAATATCTTCTTCTGTCCCGAAATGCCTGATCCCCTGTTCTATCTGTTGCCTATAGTGGGAGAGAAAAGGTCAGACCTCAGGTCGGCTGTGCTGCCATGTGGCTGCCTTGCTGGCCGGCAGGTTCCAGTTTGTGAAATTCCTGTGCTGATAGAGCTGAGCAATCTTTCTGTTACTCCTTTATGAGTTAGATGACCTTTACTCAATGACTGTTTTATTTCATTCAACAAATGAATTACATTACAATTATTGAACTATTGACTAGATGCCTTTGTGAGATGGGTGCCATGACATATATCTTAAAATTTTCCATTGATTTCTGCTTCATATTCTCAATACATATATTCTTTTCAGAAAAGAAGTAGCTATATCTTCTACTCTCCAAATACTTAGAAAAGAAAAGGGGATATTTTATATTTGTTTTCAACTTCTGTCCTCAATTAACAAGAATTGGTAAGTTTTAAGAATTGAATTTGTAGTCAACACAGTTTTTTAAATTATGACACCATTATATTGGATCAACTTATTTTCCCTTCCCTCGTATAATAGAGGGGCCTCTTTCATGATTGTGGTTATTCTTGCTCTAGGACTATCTCAAACTGGCCCAAGGGAGCGTGAATTCCAGTCCATGGTGGACAGCACTTTGATGAAGTTCATGGAGAAACCCTCATTAGGTTTCAGTCACATTTTAGTAGTTACAAACTTAGATTAGGCCTTTAGAGGAAAATATTTGTTCTTGTCTTATTTACAGAGCGTAAGAAGAACTATCATCCCAAGTGTTATCAGCACCAGTGATGTGTAGCAAATGTGGCTGCCCATTAAACCAGCCCAGGGGCAGGTGGCCTGGGTGAGTGTGAGGCTAAGGAGGAAGTGCAGAGCAGTGGTTACGGTCATGCACAGGCTTCCATCTTGGGTCTGGTTTGCTTAATAACTGTGTCACTTTGGGCAAAATATTGAACCTCAATGAATTTCAATTTCTTCCTCTATAAAAGGGTAATAATAATACCTACCTCAGCAGATATTGTTATGGAATAATAGAATTAATGTATTATAAAGTGCTCAACTTTGTATCTTATTTATAATAAGTGATCAATAATCATCATAATTCCTTAAACATGCTGACACTTGCAATATAAAACTTTGAAAGTCTGTTTCCTGGGTTGCTCATATGGTGTTTTCCTGCATTTTTGCCTTGATTTCTCATTAATGATGAGAAAATATTTCTAATAATTGGTCAAGTGTGAAGATCAAAGGCCCTATTTAAGTTACAGATAGATGCTTAATCTTGTCTTTCTAAATGGCTGGGTCTCCCATAATAATGTGGGAATGAATCAGTCAATCGCTAATGTTGGTAAGCGCCATCAAGCTCTTTTAGTATCAGGCCCAAAGATGATATTTTGCCAGTATGTACATATAGCCCTACTGCTTGTTAATACATAGTCGTTGCCCCAACCTGCTACCTCTCCCCACGTGTTGTGCCCATCACCCTGACCCTTCCTCTGGGACCTTCCTGGACCTCCTAATAGCCCAGCAACCAAAGGGTTAATACCTGGAAAAGTACTGAGTCTCTAGGATCCTGCAATGCCCAGCATTCTTTCTAATTGGTTGATGCACATGCCTAACCAATGTTTAAATATTTTTTCAATATCACTGCTGTTTTATTAGACATATGTCCCTACCATTTTTTTTTCCTTTTGCTTATATCGAGTCTTATCTTTGGTGTTGAGGATCCTTTAGGATTCCTAAATTTGTATTTCCCCCCAGTTTGAAGCACTAATATCTGATGTTCAGACAATAAAATGTAAGAGGTGTTTTTCCTTTTTAATTAAACCACTTTATGAAAAGGACAATTGAAATTGGAAAGACCTACTGGTCTGTCTGTGCCATAAGTCACCTGCAGAGTTTATCCTGTGGTTTTATAGCTGGAGCAGTCTACTCTTACCGAGGGAAAAAAATGGTGATAGCAACACACAACACACACAGCAGTGGTTGTCACTGCACAGCTTCATCGTATGGTGGGTACACTTTCAAAGAGCCAACTCGTGCCTTCAAGGAGCTTACTTAAATCCTTGCCATATTTAGAAAGGGCTCCTTTTTTCTCTTCTTATGTGATTTTCTACATGCTGAGTCATTTTTGACCACATGGTTGCTTTGATAGGTTTTGCAATATGTCTTGCACACTGTCAACCAGGAAAATTTTTGAGCCATGGATATCATGGAGTTGTCACCAGATGGTAACAGTTTTTAATTGCTGCATTCTGGAATTGTTAGACATCAATTGCTCAAAAGACAATTGTTTCCTCCTATGATAACAGTTTAATATCGCCTATATTCCATGCATGAAGGAAGCAAGAGTGAATTTGATAAAGAATTTGTTTTCTAGGAGTGTTTGTTGTGGGATAGTAACTAAAACATTTATAGGTTCTAGCTTTTATTGATCAGGAGATTAAATTCACATTTATGGTAGATGACTTCAGTATTTTTTCCCAAGCTTTCTAGCTTTGGTGTAAATGAGGAAATAAAAATATAATTTGTAATGATGTATATTTAATGCTAAAAACTTGCCCCATTCTAGTTTGGGGAGAGAAGCAGGTTTTTATTTTGAGATGGTTTTTATTTATTGGGTTTTTTTTTGTGGAGAGGAAATAATACTATTTTACCCAACTTTAAATAAACGATGCCATATTTATTTTCCCTTCATTGGGAGGTTGGATGTTAAGGAAAGATATACTTTAGAAAAATAAAAGCTAAAAAAACCATCCTGTACAATTAAATGTTTCCTTTTATTCCCCGAAAGTTACTGTAGCTGGCACACATTTGACCATTTGCCTATTATGGACAGCACTTAACATTGTAAATGTCCTAAGCTATATTTTCTCTCCCCACATTTATTTATTTATTTGGCCTTTATGACAATTTTTTATGAAAACTATTATCATCCTCATTTTTACAGATGAGAAAACTAAAACTCAAAGTGACTGTTGTCCCTTTTTCATGTTGCTGTCGTGTAAACCAGGATCGCCTTATCTACAATGCAGCTTTTTTTTTTAAACTAGTCAGTGAAAGTTTGACCTTAACCTGAGGAGTAAGATGTGGACTTGAGATAAGAATGTAGAGGACAGTCACTTGTTGCTGAAAAAAAATCGAGCTACCCTGGAGGCTGAGTTCACCTGAGGAAAAGGTGGAGGCAAGTGGGTGGCACTCTGGGGTGTGTGAGTACTGGGAAGATTGGCAGAAGAGCAGAAGTGTGTGAAGTACTCAGAAAGGGGATGGGGTCATCTGCCAATGGGCAATACCAAGGGCTTAGGACAAGTGGTTCACAAAGGGTGGTTCCTGACCAGCAATATCAACATCACCTAGGAACTTGTTAGAGATGCAAATTCTCAGGTTCCATCCAGACCTGCTGAGTCAGGAATTCTGGGGATGGGGCCCAGTAGTCTGTGTTTTAACAAGCTTTCAAGGTGATTCTGATGCATGCTAACCTTTGAGAACCACTGGCTTAGATCTGCATTGTCCACAACAATGAGCAAAATTTGTGGAAGACCTTTTTGCACACATCCCACACATAGCAGGAATTGGAATAAGATGTCCAGGATGGCCAAATATAAATGCGGGTTAGCTCTCCAGTGATCGGGAATATTTTCTGAACACCTAATATGTGTCTGGTCCTATGCTGGGCCCTAGAAACACAATGGTGAACACGACAGGCCTGCTAGTGGCCTTCAAAGAGATTGTTGTAGTAGACAATGGCAGTAAAGAAATGATTACACAATTGATACATTAGTTAAAATTATGCTAATGGCCAAGAAGGAAATGCTCAGGGTATGAGAAGAGCACATATGTCATCTTCCCAGGTTCGCTGGGAAGCAGACTCTAAGATGGATTTAGAAGTGCTAGAGATTTTTTTTGAGAGGGAGGAGAGGAAATAACACCTGTAAAAGATAATGGGGGAGGAAGTAGGATAAGGAAGAGAGGTGTTAGAGTGTGCTGCCGATTGACAAAGTCTTGGCCAAGTCAGTGAGAAGCTCCAGAACACAGCCTTCCCTTTAAGAATCTGGTGTTGGGCAAAGCAGCCAGTATGCCCATTGTGCCATCATTAGCTGGATGCTACCCAGGAAGAATGTAGTCTTGGCCCCAAAACAGCAGTAGATCCCAAATCCACTGAAGCCAAAGCTGTCAGCTAATGATACTCCTCACAGTTGAATGTCAGGTTCTTTCTTGAAGGGAAATGTATGCAGTGCACGATTATGGATGCTACAGTCCACTTCTTGCACCGTGCAGGTCCACTTCTTCACACATGACTGGGGAGTTGCTCCTCCAAGGTTCCAGTGTGCCTCTCTTCCTGAAAGAGAACTTGAAAGAGAGAGTCTGAAGGGACAAACTACAACTCATCTAACTGGAGTTGATCTTAGGGTCATGACTGGTACTCACTGTCTCCCTCTTCCAATAGCTGTCTTAAACTCCTCTTGTTCAATGCTCCTGTCTCCTGGTCCCCGTGGCTTACCTGGTGTTGTAATCCAAATCCTCCTTCCTGATAACTGTATCCTTTCTAGGCCATTTTCACTGCAGTTGTCATTTTTAGTCACAGTTGGGCAAGAGAGTTCCAAGAGGGCCCCAGATAGATCACCTGAATTCCACATATATTCCTTCCTGCCCTCCTGTGTGTCAGCATCCCTTCCTTCTACTGATGATAAGAGTAAGCTACTCTTGTCAAGATGGTGACTCCTCCTCTTGCCTTTTGGTCCCTGGACACAAGGAATCCAAAGTGCACAGGCAGCAGCCATAGCTTATAGTTCAATGAGATGCTTGCTGTACCCTCTAGCAAGGGTACACCCCTTTGGGGACCAGGACTTCTGCTCATGCAAAGCCCAGAGTTGCAGGGACAGCAATCACAATCTTCTGTCAGGTCATTGGGATGATGGTAGATGGAGAAACTCCTATTTCCACCCCTTGATTCCCATTCTTCTAATGAGGACACAACACCATGTAGAAAACTCTTCTTCACTGCAGCTACTGCATCCTGAAGGATGGCTACACATCCTCACGGAGTAGTGCTCCAAGCTGTGCCTTCAGCCAGCCATTCTATCATGCTATCAGGTCAGCAGCTTCTAGATGGTGCAGTATATGATACGACTCATGGTCCTGGGCCACTTCTCACTCTCCCTTTGCTAAGAAGTTATTCTCTTGG
The DNA here is from genome assembly GCF_021613505.1 of Equus quagga. NCBI lineage: Eukaryota > Metazoa > Chordata > Mammalia > Perissodactyla > Equidae > Equus > Equus quagga. Next base: position 21,274,112 of record NC_060282.1, on the reverse strand, counting down.
TCAGATGCTGTGTTGAGTGGATGCCTCTGAATCAGGAGTTCTGTAAGTCCCTGGATAGTGTGGTGGCTTAGGCTGTGAGGGAAGGAAGTCAAATCCATACTCAGAATGAGGGTCTGTTTTTGTGAGAATTAACTATTATGCCTTCTAGGAAGGAAGGAGCTCAGTTTCATCAGTTGGCTACTAGGTGAGGATAGTGCCATATCAGGGTCTCAGAGTTGGTCTCTGTTGCTGTTAGGGTCAACATTCAGAAGAGGCAGTAGCTAGATCAGCTTTGGCAATTAGGAGGCCATGCTATTGGGCCTTTACGTAGCCTCCTCTTCCCAACCATGGCCTCTCTGTTCATGTGCCCATAATGCCAGTCATCAAGTGGCTGATGACAGAGTCTGGCTAGCATGAACTGGGCATGTCATTTTCCCTGTGTGGAATTCCAAGGTGAATGCTTCTAGGAGGCGTTACCATCGGACAGAAAGATCACATTTCGGACTTCCTGCCTAATTCCATATGTCCATCTCCCTGCTCCATACTTCCTTGTCTCTGAACTTTTAGTCTCTTATTTTCCCAGGGCCCTGAACAACCTGCCAGACCATTTACCACTAACCGTGAGTCTCTGTGTATTCTCCCCTTGGGCCACTTTGCTTTCCAAACAAAGTGCATGAAATGCTGCACCACTCATAGTTCCATCCATTAGGAAAATATTTCCTAACCACTGTCTTTCAATGCCAACCCTGAATGTGGCTACAGTGCATAAATAATGCCGCTGCTGTCCCTTTTCACCTTGCAACCACATGTTGTACCACCATAAACAAGCTCAGATTTTTTCTTTCTCCTTTAGTTAGGCATAAGGGAACCCCTCCCCCATGTGGCTGTAGGTGTGAGCTGAAGAAGGAGGCAGTACCATTCTGGTAGGTGTTGTGGGGGCTACCTGCTCAGGCAGCTGACTCATGCCCTCCAGCCCAGCTCAGATTGCTCTCAGATGTGCCATTTCCATCTTAAGAAGGCTTGCTGTTGGCCTGCCTGACTTTATGAGTTGGTGGCTTTGATAGAACTCAATTCATAATGGGAAGTTCTGGATACTTGGTCACTTAGTGTCTCGAGATCAAGTGTTCCTCCTCTACAAGGGCCCAGTAGTACACCAGGAGCTGCTTTTCAAAGACATGCAATTCCCCCCTGCATGTTACATGCCTGACTCTAGAACTACAGGAGTCTACCTAGTGATCTCTCACTACATACTACATCTCCTCCTCCAACACCTTAGGGTACATATGTTCCTGTAGATAATATGGATAACTGGATAGTATGGCCCAAACCATACAGAGTTAGAGTACAAGAAGTTTATTGGATGGTAATACCTATGAAAGATGAAGGGGGAAGAAACAGAATTGGACAAGGAAAACCTTCACCATAATTCTATTCTGATACTCCTGAAAAGGGGAGACGAGACAGAATTAGGCAGGAATAGGCAGATGGCATATGGCATGGTGGGGGGCAAAAGTAGGGGGCAGGTGCAGATGGTAATTGGTTGTGGGAAGAGGCTTTCCAGTCAGAGACAATACTGTATGTAAAGAGTATTAATCTTGTGTCTGACCAGGCAAGGGCAATAATAGGAAAAATAAACAAATGGGATTACATCAAACTAAAAATCTTCTGCACGGCATGAAAACCATCAGCAGAACAAAAAGACAACCTAACAATTGGGAGAAGATATTTGCAAACCATATATCTGATAAGGGGTTAATATCCAAAATATACATAACTCATACATCTCAACAACAAAAAGTCTAACAACCCAATTAAAAAATGGGCAAAAAATCTGAACAGACATTTCTCCAAAGAAGATATACAGATGGCCAACAGGCCCATGAGAAGATGTTCAACATCATTAACTATCAGGGAAATGCAAATCAAAACTACAATGAGATATCAGCTCATTCCCCTCAGAATGGCTGTAATTAACAAGACAGGAAATAATAAATATTGGAGAGGGTGTGGAGAGAAGGAAACCCTGGTACACTGCTGGTGGGAATGCAAACTGGTGCAGCCACTATGGAAAACAGTATGGATATCCCTGAAAAAATTAAGAATAGATCTACCATATGATTGAGCTATTCCACTGCTGGGTGTTTATCCAAAGAACATGAAAACACAAATGCATAAAGATACATGCACCCCTATGTTCATTGCAGCATTATTCACAATAGGCAAGACTTGGAAGCAACCTAGGTGCCCATCAAGGGATGAATGGATAAAGAAGTTGTGATATATATACAGAATGGAATACTGCTCAGCCATAAGAAATGATGAAATCCAGCCATTTGTGACAATATGGATGGAGCTTGAGAGTATTATGCTGAGTGAAATAAGTCAAAGGGAAAAGTCAAACACCATATGATCTCATAAGTAGAAGATAAAAACAATGACAAACAAACACAGAAACAGAGATTGGATTGGTGGTTACCACAGGGAAGGGGGGTGGGAGGAGGGTGAAAGGGGTAATTAGGCACACATGTCTGGTGATGGATCGTGATTAATTTTTGGGTGGTGGACATGATGTAATCTACACAGAACTCAAAATATATAACGATGTACACCTGAGGAAAAAAACGTATCAACCTTGAGGTATGGAGTGCTTCCTATGGACCGAAATGATGCTGAAGTGGCTGAGGTTCAAAGAGATGTGAGGGTGACATCAGATGAGGCTGGTGAAGAAGGCAAGGGTCGTATTATATCAAGAGTTGCAGGCCCTGTCATCAAACTTTTCCTGTCCCTTTTAAGATAAAATAAGCCATTTCTGAGAGTCATTTCTGAGACTCTACCTCAGTAAATTAAATAAATGCCTAGTGATCTCAAATATATTTTTCTCCTAATCTTTAATTAAGATCTAGCTCTGTTACATTTAATCCCTAAACATTGTGACATTTGGATTTTGACCTTCATCAATTAACATTTTTTGAATAACTACATGTGTTCGATCATTTCTCTTATAGATCAGACATGTGGCCAGTATGTAGCACCTCTCTTAAATCTTTTGAAAGCATTTGTGAGTCGGTTAATAAATTAGAGGTGTTAAGGAGAAAGCATTTTTAGCCCTGTCCCTTTGTAGTTCCCACCCCTGGTTAGTTAACTTTGTCCTTATTGTTCTAGGCGTGGTAAGAGCAATTCCTGTGGACAGCTTTGTTTGCTGAATGGGCATTTACAAAGGCAATGCAGTGTTCTTCTTCTGTAATATTGCTGTATCAATAACAGTTTGATAGGGAGGAAAGAAAGTGGACTTTGAAGCCAGACAGACCTATGCAGATTTGAGTTCTGCCTTCAAAAGTTCATCTTTGTGTGACTTTGGGACAGTCACCTAACTGAAAAAAAGAAATTCCCTGTTTGTAAAGTGGGAGTAATAAATAGTGGTTGTAAGGATGAATGGTAATGAATGTAAAGTACATGGTGTGTGGGAGCTGTTAACAAAGATATGCAGCAACATGTTGATGGCATATTAATTCAGGTGAGACGATGTGAATTTTAATAGGTATATTTCACGTTAGTGCCAGCAACATATGAAAGAACCTAATAACCATTGAGTTTTGTATGAAAAGTCCCTATACTTTTTATAGAAGTTTATGATATATTATTTGTTTTTTTAGAATATCAGAAGATATTGAATTCTCTGATTTCATAGGTCTTCTGTATCTTGTAGTGTATGAGGTGGCAGTTGAATGGATTAAAAACAATAATTGCTCAAAAATAAAATACCTAATTATAAAATGTGTATATGTATTATTTACCTATATAATTGCTACAATAATATAGTTATATAATAACTATAACAAGATGTAATTTAAATGGTATTTCATTTGAATTTTAAGGACAGCATATATTATTTCTTTTTTATGTTATGTTAATATTGATCTCTATGGCACCTTAATCTAAACTGAAATTATATATTTTATTATAAAATTCACTGTATTAAAAGGTTTGCCACTGTGCCAGTTACACTGGGTCGGTAGATTTTTGTTTGGATTCTAATAGCTTGACCTTGCTAGCGCAGCCAAAATAAATGGCAAATGTAGTTAAAGATCATTTGATTGATATGTTCCAATCTTCCTGAATGTAAATTTCACCATTTGAAATAAAGAATAACAACAAAATCTGAGTCTTTTCATTGTCGATGTCGCTCTTTTCCCTCCTCCCTCAGGATTTCGCGTACCATTTTACAGTGTTCGTCTTCTACTTTGGAGCCTTTTTACTGGAAGCAGCAACCACCTCCCTGCACGACCTGCACTGCAACAGGACCGCGACTCTGCAGCCGCTCCTGAATGATAACCAGTATAACATAAACGTAGCAGCCACAGTAAGTGTGTGATGAGGACAGTTTACCAGCACTTCTCTGCCACTGCCAGGGTCTCCAGGAAACTCCTCAGGCAACAATAATTTTTTTTTAATAATAGATATTAGCATTAAATATATAACAGCTATTTATCTGTACAGTAACCTTATGAGCAAAGTACTATTATTACCCCCTAGTGCTGTTGGTGATGGAACTGAAGCACAGAGAGGTTGACATTCATGCGAGATTATAGACAGTCTGTGGTAGTGGTTGGCCTTGCCGAAGAAAGTCTACTTTATAAAAAGAACTAATTGTGCTTTTCACTTCTTGTAACTTCAGACCTGGTAAGGGAGATGTGTTCTTCAGTGTTCAAGACCTATTGGTAATCCATTTTAATTTAATGAATATTTACCGAGAGCCTACCATGAGGCAGGTAATTTGCTGGGTGTTGGGGACGGGGATGAATAAGGCACAGTTGCCACCACTGAGGAAAGTCCAGGTGTGTAGGAGAGGTAACTATGCCAGCCATTATGGTAGGTGATATACAGATGAAATGTATGCCATGGGGAAATTTTTTGAATTTTTTATCCTCAATTCTTATACTTAAATGAGTTTGTCATTTTGTGTTGACATAGGAAATTGGAATAAATGATATATTATTTCTATTTTCATAACTTTTAAGGTGTCAGAAATTTATTCCCTGAAATGTCTTGATATTTAATATGACTGTGTAGCAGGTTAGTGACCCTAATGTTTTACTGTTTTATGCAACTAGCATATAAACAGCCCAGGACTCCTCATGTAGCCACTAAAATCTATCTGGAACAGTGCTGTCCGATAGAACTTTCTGAAATGATAGAAATGTTCTATATATGCACTCTCCAATATGGTAGCTACTAATTCATTCATTTTAATTAAGTTTAAATTTAAATAGCCATGTGTGACTAATGCTTATCATATTGGACAGCACAGGTCTAGAGTCGGGGTTTTGAAGGGTAGAGAACCAATGATTCTACTATCAAAAGTTTTCCAAGTGTCTGTTAGGATTTGTCAAAATTCATTGAGAATCTACAATGAATTAGACTGAAGGTGGGATTGCAACAGAAAAGAGGCATGGTTCTAGTAGTTCAGATCAGTGATTTTTATACTTTCTTTTGTAAGAAATGAAACTGTCTTACTTAATGAACTCTTACTTAAAACCCAACGAATGTAGAAGGAAAAAGCACAGATGGCCTAGTTGGAGTAGAGGAAGGGGGTATCGAATGATGCCCATCCTCCCTTCTCATAAAACCGCCTCTCTCTACCTCATCATATTTGAGGTACTGTCATGGAATCCTCGTGATCCAGAGATCACAGTTAGAAAACCGCTGGTTTTAACAGTTTTACAAAGCAGAGAAAAGTTTGACAACTTGGATTTGACTTTTTTCCATCAAATGTCCTTCCTATTAGTCATCAATTTGGATATTCCTTTACTTCTTCCATCTACTCCTTTTTAATAGTGCGGGCTAAATTCTCATTACCTCCCTTAGATACTTGAAGTGGCACCAAATTGATCTATTTATAGTTGCCCTAAGATCCTACTTTCGTAAGACTACTAGATGCTCAAGTACTTGATGGTCGGTGGTGGATGTCATTAATTTCTCACTAATATTCCCTTACCCTTAGAGCCCAGTTTTCCATGTTCTCCATAGTGTGATTCTGTTCTGGCTGTCCCTATTCTGTCACTTTGTCTCCGGTATCCTTCTTTTTCTCTCTCTGCCTAAGGGAGGCTGCCTTAGTAAATCTCTATGTGCTTCAAGTTGTACATTAGATCCCATACACTCCAGTAGAAGTAAATCTTTAGTTTCTGAGTTTTAATAACAGTAAATGTATGAGCCATTCCTTTGTGACATATATATCGAGTCCCTCACTTTTATTTTTATTTCAGTATACCTTAGAGAGAGGAAAATTCCTTTTCACTAATAATAGGCATCAAAAGTGATCATTCTCATTCAGCAGACAATGTCTAGATTAGAGATGTATCAGAGAGACAACCAGCAGAAGAAGGGTGGGGTGAACAGCAAAATGGTAATTATACTGTGAAAATGTTCTATAGATGAATCTGATCTTCCTTCTCAGAGCTATAGTTTCCTGGTAAAGGATCCCTGCACTAAATCATAATGTTTTACCATATGTAATTGCTCCATTTTGTGGTTTTCTATGGATCATAAACCCCAAAAGGGTGGGGGAAATATCTACTATTTGTTTATATGCACCAAATGTACTAATGTATACATATTTAGTGCTAAAGAAATCCTTATTGAACACTAAGGATAGTAATTCGGAGCTGAGTGTACACTTGAGGAATATCTCCCATGCCAACCTGTTGATTCATTTCTATGAGTTTTCTTAGTTCTAAAATCATTTCCATTGTCATGGAAATGATTTGATACGTCTTCAAGTCCTGATAGTTACACTTTCTTTGGCTGTGAGATCACTATATGAATAGACACCTCCTAATGAATTTTTGAATTTTGAATGTGATGGGAGATTCACATATAACTAACATGTGAGTCCAGTATGTGAACAAATGTTCAACCTAACGCTGTCCACAAATAGGAAAATTTTTAGGGGCTAGAATGTTTAAAAGGGCTAATGATGTGAGGGGATAAAACTGTAGTAAAAATCATCAAAAAATGAGATGAACATAAGCCATTTTCATGAGTGTTGAAGTAGCTTTAGGTAGGTTGGTCAGTCTTTAGATAGTTGTTCTTAGGATGAGTGTTTCCTTAAGGTCAATGTTAGAAATCTGATGTGAATTTTTGTTTCTTTTTCCTTAGATTTTTGCCTTTGTCACAACAGCTTGTTATGGTTGCAGTTTGGGTTTGGCTTTACGAAGATGGCGACCGTAACACTCCTTAGACACCAACTGTCTGTGTGTTAGTTTCATTTGTCTACTTTATATGTCTGATCAATTGGGATACCATTTTATCCAGATATAGCAACATTCCAAAAGTAATTTGTTTAGTATATGGAGAGAATCTAAGTACAAGTTTTGGTTCATTTCATGTATGGAATTTTCGTTTTATTATGATGTTAAGCAGAGAAATGGCCTTTAATTTTACATCTGTCTCTTTCTGTTTTTTTCTTTGAAAGAAAATTTCCATTTATATCTATGAAATACACAGATAGTGTTCATAAAAAAAGAAGTATCTCTTTTATTTAGTTTCTGAGTCACCTGAATCTTAATTTTAATAGGTAACTAAAACTCCCTTAAAAATCCACATTTCAAATAGGCTTCTACTTAACTCTATCTTTTAGTATAAAATAGAGATCGGCACCCTTTTTCTGTATAAGTCCAGATGGTAAGTATTCTAGGCTTTGTGGGCCATACAGTTTCTATTGCGACTACTCAACTCACCTGTTACTATAGGAAAGCAGCCATAGACAATATGTAAATGAATGGGTGTGGTTGTGTTCCAATAAAACTTTATTTACTAAAACAGGCAGCAGGCTGGGTTTGGCCCGTGGGCTGCATGCTGTAGTTTGCCGACCTCTAATATAAAACTTCAGTTATGTGTTCTGTAGTTTATTGAACTAATCCTGAAAGGTATAAAGCTAATTAGATAAGCCACATAATATTTAGTCTCATTATGCAGTAATCCCATTGCCTTTGTGTAAATGGTCAGATACCCTCAAATGGGTTTATAGTTTCTCAAGCTAATTCAGGCAGAGTCTTGGATACAGGAAAAAGTAATTTATGAAGTGAACCTTAGTTGCTTAATCAAACTAAGGGTCTCCTAACAACTGAGCAGAACTCTCCTCTGGCATCCTTAAAATGAGATCCCCAGAGACCATTAACCACTACTGGAACTGGTATCTAACTACTTATGTCGTATTTTGGATTTATTTATGCTTCAGAATACAGCTGTTTGCCCTGTGCATGAATATATGAATATTTGTGTGTGGATATGTGAGGCTTTACCAAATAGAGCTCTTTGAAAAATTAACTTTTTACTTCTAATTATTTTACATTACTTTCTGAGTTAGATTTGAATAGAATATTAAATATAACAAAGTTGTGGATTCTTACGTGTTTTGATAATAGGCCTGACTTCTATGTTGTTTTTTCATTGTTGACAGATATACAAAATCAATTTCAAAACAACAGCCGTCACAAAAATTGTCTCTATGTGAATATCACAGAAAAGTCTTTTAACCCACCTGTAGAGACCCTGGTCATGGAAAGGTGCCAAAATAACTTGAATTGGAGAACAAGTTAGAGTTAGTCCCCAGCTCCCACCACACAGTCCAAGCAGTGTGCTTATTTCTTGCTCCAAGAGGGCTACCTCTGGGAAAAGAGGGCTTTCGATTGTTCTGTACTTTTAGTCCTTTGGTTTTTTTACTGAATCATCCCCTAAGAGTGCCATGTACAAGTTAGGCTATTAGATTTCGTGGAACATAGAACAATCCTGAATGAGTAGCATGATCAGTGTTCAATGATCAAATGCTGTTTACGTAATAATACCCTAGAAAGAAGAATCTTATTAGACTTTCATTTGTGATGTAATTATAAAGATAAAAGACATGTTTCAATATGTGGCAAGAGGAAATCAGTCTTCTCATTTTATACTCACATCATATCTTTTCTATAATATCCAACTTCCTTGGTTTTTCTAGCTCCATACTACATACTTAAACCTGTATTATGAATTGTATATTACAAAGTCATAAATGTGCCATAAGGATATATAGACCATGCTAGTTGGAATCGTTTCAAGTTAGTCTGCTAGATTTAGTTTTGAGATTTTATTTTTGTTTCCAAGGGATAACAGGTCCATGCTTGGTGGCACTAAATTAAATGGTTTCATGAAACTGCTTTGATGGCACTTTTGTAAATGGATTGCTTCTAGATCATTAAGAACCAAGCCTAAAACTCATCTAACTGTGAATACTTAGATTTGTACATTAATCATGCTCTAGATTTGTGAGTTGAATGACAAAGCACTTGAACAAAAATTATGGCATTTGAGGATTTCTTTATATATCTTAGCTGTAAAAATGAGAAAGTGTTGGTTAGTTTTAAAATCTGGTAACTCCACGATGAAAAGAAATTTATTTTATAAGTGTTATAACTCTTAATAAAGTATTCATTTGATAATCTTCTGTGGTCATCTATTTTTTATACAATTCACTTTGAAATTCAGTTAAAGGTTTGGTAAAAAACTTGACAGATTTGGAACTTCTAGACTCATATAGAAGAGTTCTTTAAACATTTCTAGGTAAAAGTCTTTCAGGAAATGTCAGTAAATCTTTTTTCTTTGATGAAGGTCAAAGTGCTAAGTCTTTGAAAGTGATATTATAAAGGAAGTTTAAATTATACTCTATTTTATTTAAAAAGCATTGATAGAGTGCTTAATGTATGCCAGGTAGTGTTCTGAGCATTTTTTCAAATATTAACTCATTTAATTCTCATAATAACTCTATCAGGTAGATACTACCATCCCATTTTAAAGATAAGGGAGTTAACACGTAGACCTTAAGAAACACCCAGGGTCATGTACCTAACAGGTGGGGAAAGTGGGACTTAAACCCCAGCAGTCTGGCTCCAAAGTGCAGCTCTTAATGGCTGTGCATCCCTCAGTTCTCCCAGATTTTACATATTTTATATATCCAAAACCGTGACCCCTTTTCCCCCCAGAGAAGTTTTTAGCAGAATGTTTAATAACCTAGTTGTTTATGGTAGATGTCATCTTTTAGAACATTTTCATCATAACCAAGGACTCTTGAGTTCAGCTATAAGAATTTAGGCCAAACCTGCATGATAGAGAAAAAGCGAGGCTGCTTTGGTCTGCAAAGGTCCCCAGAGTGCTTGGCTACCTGAATATTTCTCTGGTCCATTAGTTCTGGTATGGACTAGGAGGTGTCAGTCTGCTCCATTGCCTTGTATGAGTCAGCCCTTTCCTGAGTTAGCCTGGCTTCCTCATCACCCCGGGAACTGACATTAGAAGAGTTCTCTCTTCTGAGATACACCATTTGACCTTGGCACATAAACTATGAATTTCCCCTCTGAATATGCCAGAATTTGGAATTCTAAGTCATTGTCATGAAAATTATGGCCTTAGCATTGTGCTTCAAGTTTGTTACTATGTGAGCCAGCATCTCAGGTGGCAACTTAATGTGTTTATGGGAGAGGATCCAGAGTTTAGGGGAAGGTGATCATTGGAACATATACATGTATGTATTTTTTTTACTGAAGAAGATTTTCCCTGAGATAATATCTGTTGCCAGTCTTCCTCTTTTTTGCTTGGGGAAGATTATCCCTGAGCTAACATTTGTGCCAACCCTCCTCCACTTTATATGTGAGTTCCCACCACAGCATGGCTAACGAGTGGTGTAGGTCTGCTCCCAGGATCTGAACCAGCAAACCCAGGCCGACGAAGCAGAGTGCACTGGACTCAACCACTCAGCCACGGGGCCACCCTAGAACGTATGTATTTTTTAATGTTTTGAAAGTTCAGCTTTTTAGAGAGAGCATATATTAAGCTGTGCCCCAGGAAATAGGTCAATACTAGTTTCTGGAGCATTCTCTGTCAAGTATTGTACTTGGATAGTTTGCTTTCTCACCCTCTTTGAATCTTTGCTCAGTTGTCACCTTTGCAGTGAGGCCCTCCCTGAGAACTGTTTAAACTTGAATCTCACATGAGCACAGCCTGTTCTCCTTTCCCTCGTTTTCTCCATGGCATTTATGACACATTTTAAATATAGCATATATTTTATTTAGTTAGTTTGTCCTCTTCTCCACTAGAATGTACAGCTTGTGGAGAGGAATCATCTGCTTTGTTTACAGCTCTATCCCCAGTGCCTAGAATAGAGTATAGCAAATAGCAGGCACTTAGTAATTATACATTGAATTAGTGAATGGACAAATATTAATAGCAATACCTTACTCTTGTGTTCCAATCAATATATTCTATAAAAACTGATCTTGTTAACCCTTGAAAATTTTGGTATAAAATGGCTAGGTGTTTTTCACCTAGCTCTGGATGTATTTAGAGTGAATTATAACCTTATAGGTTCTCTAGTAATTAAATATATGTGTATCGTAAAAATATAGTCAGTCTTCTATAGCAGAAAAGTTGTGCATATAAAAATTAGGCATCTCATATAAACTCATTAGATCTTTATTCCAATTTTTTTTCATGACTGAAGATACCAATATAGACTCAACTGACTTAGATAATCCTCAAAGCATCATCAGAACTAAAAATTAGTGGTGAAAGGCTGTCATTTTTATATAATTATGGTGGGAGTGGAGTGCTATGGTTAGCAATAGTTTTGGCCAGAAATTATGATAGTCGCTGTTACAAAGCTAACAAGAGGTGGAGGTATTTGTATACATAATGTGGCATTCTGATTTTTCATGTCTCTCATCTCTAAGCTTGATCCTTGGATATATATGAGAAGTATTCTAGATGAAGTACATTGTTGAATTTCCTGTCTAGTTTAATGTATCGATCTAAGAATGCCTGATGTTCTGAGTCAATGTATGATTTAGCTGAAGCAATGAAGTTCTGATGCATCAGTATACCAGCCACATTGCCTTTTCATGATATTGTGCATATTATTGATTTTTAAATATAAAATCTTACTGAATACACTAAAACTTGTGTGTGGAAATTTTTTGGAATGTGAATAAACTCATTTATTTATATACATAGTATATAAAATAACAGTGGTGGACTAAAAATTTGTTACTTTTAGATAGTTTGTTTTAATTGAGTTCTAGATTTTTGAACATACATACCCTATTTGTGTATAAGAAACATATGAACTGCATCAACTTATTTTAACTATTAGGAAAGAATTTTAATTTTAAATCATTAAAATGGGTAAAATATTCTTTTTGTCAGTCTGTATAATAAATCATCTTGAATATTTCTTAAGGTATATATACTCATTTTGTAGGCCACAGGAATGGATCATTGATCTGGAGTTCAGGAAACTGGATTTACTTCCTTTTCTGGTTTGATGGGAGTGTTAAATAAGATAATAAAGGAGAGTGTCTAATATAGGGTCTGGCAGCCATGGGTACTGACTTTTTTTTTTTTTTTTAAAGATTTTATTTTTTCCTTTTTCTCCCCAAAGCCCCCCGGTACATAGTTGTGTATTCTTCGTTGTGGGTTCCTCTAGTTGTGGCATGTGGGACGCTGCCTCAGCGTGGTCTGACGAGCAGTGCCATGTCCGCGCCCAGGATTCGAACCGACGAAACACTGGGCCGCCTGCTGCGGAGCGCGCAAACTTAACCACTCAGCCACGGGGCCAGCCCCCATGGGTACTGACTTTTATCAATACGTTTTCTTTGGTTTCCCAGTGAGATGATAGCTACTCCATTTCTTTCAAGTGGAAAAGTTGCCGAAGTCTCAAAAATTAACTCTTGGCCAAATAAAATTTTATAGAACAAATAAATTCTCAGAAAATGCATATGATATTATGCTCTTTCCCAATGTGAGATGAGTAAGCATTGCCTCAAACAATCTTTTTTAATAGTTACACTTTCAAAGTGGATTAGGAATGTATAACTTGCACATCAAAGGCATAGTTTCATGAATATTGTTCAGCCTGGAACTAAATAAACGTTTAAGTAGGAAAAAATATTCCATTAAGAGCTATGTGACTTGAGGTGAATCAATTTATTTATCCAAGCCTATATCCCCGTCTGTCAATGGTGATCATATTTACGAACCTGTGACAGTAGGTCCTTTGGAAAGAAGGACCCAAGATGTATTTAGAAGTATAAGCAATTTACTGGAGGCAATGCCCATGAAAGATAAAGAGGACAGGAAGAAGTAAGATTAGGAAGAGTTTCACACTGTGTTCTAGTTCTGAGAAAGTCTCAACCAACTTACCAAGAAGCTCCAGCACCAAAGATTGTCCATAGAGGAGTCCCACATTAGCTAGAAAGGAGGAGCCCTTGTACAACACCATGCTCAGTCATTGGCTGTGGATTGCCCAGAAACAGAATGACCTCAGCTTGTTGGCTTAAAAGCCAAAGGATGATCCTGAAGACACCTGTAACTGGAGACTGTCAGATAACTGCTCTCTCTGTGGATGGTTCTCCGTGGGAGATCTGAGCAGCACACTTGGTTACTGCTACTTTCTGTCCCTTGTGCCAAATGAATCCACTTCTCCATATATGTCTTGGGAGCCACTCCTCCAAGGCTCCAGTGACCCACTTGTCCTAGGGAAGAATTAGAACAAGGAAGTTAGTGAGACAAACTACTAGCCCCATCACTGCAGTTGGTCTTCAGGCCATAACTAGTTCTCATAATCTGTCTCCGGGATTATCCATCCTGAATTGCCCCAGCAGCTACCACCTACCTCTCCAGGTCTTGGTGACTGATTTGGTAGTGTGACCCAAACCCTCATCCCTGAGTGATCTGAATCCCTGGCAACTATACCTTTTGTAGGTGGGGCGGGGGGAAGCAGGGGGGGGGGGGGGGGGGGGTCACTGCACTTGTCCATTCACAGTAGCAGTTGAGCAGGAAAATACCAAAAAGATACCCCGTGGATCATCTGAATTCCATATACATTCCTCCCTGTCTCCATTGTATAATATCCGCCCTACCTCTTCCTGACCAAGATCAAATACCCCTGCCAAGATGACGAATCCTTCTTGCCTGATGGTTTCTAAAGAGTCCAGCATGCCTCAGCGGAAGCCACAGCTTGTAGTTCAATGAGACCCTTGCTCTGTCACCTGATAAGAATGAGCCTTCTTTGGGAATCAGAAGGGTAACCATGCAGAATGCAAAGTTGCAAGAATAGGCAGCACCAAGTCTGCAGTGAGTCATGGAGAGTGGTGGTAAATGGAGGTACTCCTGTTTTTTCCCAGCCCTATGAGTTCTTCTTTTGAGGACACAGTGCCATCTAGAAGTCTCACGTTTGATGTGTATTTGGCATCTAGGAAGATGGCTCCCACCCCTCAAAGAGTACTGCCTCTGTGCCGGTACTTCAACTGTGCTTTCAACAGGCCATTCCAACACTCTCTCAGAACAGCTGCTTCTGGATGGTGCATTATGTGATATGATCAATGACCACGGTCATAGGGCTATCTCCCTGGTTAGATGCTATGTTGAGTGGGATGCCATGCTCATGGATCAAGCACACCATAATCCCATTGTGTATGAGTCTATACATATTCTCACCTCAAGACATTTTTCCTTCCACAAAAGGTGCGTGAGATAAAACTCATAAGAAAACATAGCGATAAATCCTCATGACCTTGAATTCAACCAGGAATTTGCAGATGTGACATCAACAGAACAGCAACAAAAGAGTAAATAGATAAACTGATTCATCAAAATTCACAACCTGCTGTGCATCAAGACACTATCAAGAAAGTGAAAGACAAATTGAAGAATGAGAGAAGTATTTGCAAATCATATATCTGATAAGAGTCTAGTATCCAGAATATAAAAAGAACTTTTATAACTCAATAACAAAAAGGCAAGCAACCCAATTTAAAAATGAGCAAAAGACTTTTCTCCAAAGAAGATACACACATAGGCAACAAGCTCATGAAAAGCCACATCATTAGCCACCAGGGAAATGTAAATCAAAACCACAATGAGATACCACCTCACACACCCTAGGATGGCTGTAATCTTTTAAAAAAGGAAAATAACTCAATTGGAGCCCTCATACATTGCTGGTAAGAATGTAAAATAGTGCAGCCACTGTGGAAAACAGTTGGCAAGTCCTCAAAACATTTTAGCAGACACACTTAGAGTTATGGTATGACCTGACAATTCTACTCCTAGGTATATACCCAAAGGAATTGAAACAGATATTCAAATACTTATACATGAATGGTAATTGTAGCACTATTTACAGTAGTCAAAATGTGGAAACAACCCCAATGTCCATCAATGGATGAATGGATAAACAAATGTAGTCTATTCATATAATGAAGTATTATTCAGCCATAAAAAGAATTGAAGTACTGACGTGATAAAAGTGAATGACCCTAGGAAACATTATGCTAAGTGAAAGAAGACAGACACAAAAGATCACATATTGTATGACTCCATTTGTGTGAAACATACAGAATAGGTAAATCTACAGAAACAGAAAGCAAATTGGTGGTTGCCAGAGGCTAAAAGGAGGCGGGATTGGGGAGATCTCTCTCTCTCTCTCTTTCTCTCTCTCCCTACCCCGCTACTGTGAGGACACAGTGAGAAGGTGGGCTGTCTGCAAGTTGGAGAGCATCCTCACCAGAAACTGACCCTGCCGGACTGTGATCTGGGACTTTCAGCCTCCAGAACTGTAAGAAAATAAGTGTCTGTTGTTTAAGGCACCCAGTCTGTGGTATTTTGTTACAGCAGCCTGAGATGACTAGGACAAGCCTGCTGTGCCACAGCCTGGGGCTGCTGCAGAGCTCTTTCCTGCTCTGGGTCTCACTCAGAGAAGGTTCCTTTTTATGTCAACCAGCATGTCGTCCAGAACAACATTCCTACACGTGGAATGTGTTGTGTTCAGAAAACCCAGAAAAACCTACAAACCATGGTACTTCCATCTCTGTGGTTAAGAAAGCAAGATGCTGCAATTTGGCTTCTTTGGAGGGCATGTCTCAACATGCCCCTGGCAGCTAGATGCCTACAGGCTTTACAAGAAAAGGCAGTTCCCTGAATCTTCACAGGGTTTTTCTCACGTCCTCTGGAGGTCTTCAGCCTGCTCTTGTTCATCTTGATGTCACAGATTAATATCATGCTTTGTGGTTATGTCCAGATAGTCCAGATCTCTGCAGACTATATTATGACACATGGCATAAGAGTTATTCTAGTTTGGGGACAAATCTGTAGTGCATATTACTGTCTGATCCATGTGAAAGTAAACTGTTTCTGATCCTTTTTTTCTTGTTTTTTTCTTTTATTGAGATCACATTGGTTTATAACATTCTGTAAATTTCAAGTGTACATTATTATATTTCACCTTCTGTATAGACTGTGTTGTGTTCACTGATGCGGGGTCGGTGAGCCGAGGAGTCGAAAGGAAGATTTCTTAGACTCTTAAGATCTGGCAGTAGTGCACTTTTATTTAGAGAATAGTATAGAATAGCATGGCGACAGGACCCATGGGCAGTCAGAGCTTCTGCTGCTGGCATGGGGACAGGACCCATGGGCAGTCAGGCTGCTGCGTGGGGACAGGGCCCATGGGCAGGAGGAGCTGCTGCTGCTGCTGCTTCTGCTGCAAAGTTGGGTGGAAAGTAAGGCTAAATTTAAGACATAGGTATGAGAGTTATCTCTTTACGAGACAAAGAAAAAAAAAGTTAAAATGGTACCAGTGCCGGTAGGGTCCGGCCATTGGGCGGTCCCACAACTTTTAGATAAGAATCAAACCGGATTGAGTAAATGGCAGAAGTCACCGCTCAAATATTGTCTTCAACTAAAGACAAAGGAGGATTTTGGGGTGGGGGGTCAGTTACATGAGGTTGCCAGACAGTAAACAACTTAAGTTCTTGCCTTCCCCATTAAGAGTTTCCAGAGATAAGGCCATCCCCCCTTCCTCCTGGTGCAGAGAGGGAGGCATGGAGATTTCCTTCATAAATGCAACTGTCTCTGATCAAAGGGCAAGAAAATTCCACTCCTCGGAGCCTGCTTCTCATCTGAAGTTTTAAAATTAACCAGCCTAAAATCCTCATCACTCACACCAAAAGTCTAGTTTCCATCCGTCACCATACATATGTGCCCCTTTATCCCTTTCACCCTCCTCCCACCTCCTTCTCCCCCAATAACCACCAATCGGTTCTCCTTATCTATGTGTTTGTCTGTTTATCTTCTCCTTATGAGTGCGATCGTAAGGTATTTGTCTTTCTGTCTGACTTATTTTGCTTAACATAATACCCTCAAGGTCCATCCGTGTTGTCACAAATGGCACAATTTTGTCTTTTTATGGCTGAGTAGTATTCCATTGCCAGCGACTCCCTGCTCATCCATTCTTTCCTTCTTTTGATTGTCTGTAGTAAGCAGTACCCTCATTGGTCCCCATCTGTTTTTGTCTCTACAGATAGCCATGTTATAGTAACCACTTGCATAAATCCCTGTGGGTCAAGGCTCTGTGACTAACTCTCCCAAAACTTGCAGCCCCCTGGATTTGGGTGAGTAAGTATCACCTCTGGATTCTGTTGCATCAGGGCTCTATCATCCTTATTTCTTTTGATGAGCCAAGCTCTGTAAATGTCTCTTATACCTTCAGTTCTGTCTTTTAAAGGAAATCCATCACTGACCTTCTTAGTGATGCTGCTGCTCCTCCCACCAGAGCCTTCCTGAGCCTTCGTGACTAGATGTCCTCTAGGGCTTCACGTGGAGTAAAATCTTTGGGAAGTATTCTGCCCTCACATAATACATCATTCCAACATGCTCACTTCCCTGAGTTTTTTAAATCCCTTCTTCCACTGTGTTCCTTGTCAATCCAGCTTGGAGTTTGCACCATCCTCTGAGGTTAATAAATTCTTTCATACCCAGTCTTATGTTCTTTGTTTGATCAAGCATCCTTAAAATCCAATCGCATTGGTACTCCCCTGGCTTCTGTCAATAATATGTTAATTTTTGCTTTGGGGTATAATCTTTCTCCTTTATTAGATCCAACATGAATTCATCTGGGCTGTCCTGGGATTTAACCATAGTTTTCCGGCATCCAGGAGAAAGTTGGAGACATGTCCTGAGGGGAGCTTTCTGTTGCCTCCTGAAGGAGAAGTCTCTGCACAGAGAAAGTACTAGCTCTTAATAAGGAGGGATGAGCTATCTCTGTAGCTCCAAGCATTTGGGGAATTCTGGAGAGCCACGGTCTTTGAGGGTATCCATTCAAACATCATCATCCTATGTTTCAGGGCCCCAGGCTTTCTCACCAGGCTGCTGAAGTTAGCATTACAGGTTTGCCTTGGCAGAGCGTTCTACTCTCTTTGAAGTTCAGTAAACCTGTCAGATCTTGAGTGTGCTCTTTAGCTATGTTGCTCTCCCACTGCAAAAGATAGGATCCCTTTGTAGACTACCTCGTAGGCCCTCTGACTGTTACTTTTAGTTTTAGGTCTTTGTTAGGGACCCTTTGTTTCTCATTATTGATGTAGGGCATCAATGAAACTCATCACCAGCTTTTGCTATTGTTTGTAACTTAATGTGTTACTTCCTCTATGTTTTCAAAGACCTGAATCACCACATTGGCCAGAGTGTTCCCCTCCATAGGGACATTCTCCTATGTTAGGGTGATTATAATTACCCAGTACGGTATTTGTGCTTGTTATTGTATCAGCACCATTGACTATTATTACAAAATTTAATATAAATTATAATTTTCCTTGTCACTAACCCGTAAGAACCCTATTTCACTCTAGACTATCATTGCTTAATTTGCCAAGATTCAAATAACTAATCATAACATCTTGTTTAGTCCAGAGATTTGAGTAGATTTGGTTTCCAGATATTGAAAAGGAATCCAGATGATGTGCTAAAACAAAGCAGAGGACTAATGTAAGGGCATCCCCCAAGTGGCACGAATCTCCTTCAGACAATTCTGTTAGCTGGAACCATTCAGTTTTCAGTTTACATATGGTATTTGTTCATTTGTTTTAATAGTGAGCACTCTTATCTTGATAAATTATGAAAGTCCTCCCCCCGCCTCTTTCTTCTTGCTTTTCTTTTCTTTTTGCCCGTTCGCTTTTGAATCTATTGGTTATTTCAGGTAAATTTGAAGTGGATATTTAAATTGTTAAAATATTTTATGGTGGTTAACTTGGCGAATGCACATAAATTGTTAGTACATTGAGTGCATTCACTCATTTTTTTAAAAGTTACATAGTTTAGTCGTTTATGTCACACTGGATTTTTTTGTCATGTACATAAATGGAAAAAGTAGCAGACTGATCTAAGAGACCTTTCATTCATCCACCTATTCAACAAATATTTATTGAATTCCTTTATGTGTCAACCATGGTTCTAGATCCTACAGAGACAGACAGTGAAGAAAACGATGTCCCTCTCTTCATAGGGCTTAAATGTTGGTGTAAGGAGAGAGGTACAAAGAACGTGTGTGAATTGTTAGACACTCAAGAATGTTAAGGAGAAAAATAAAGTAAGACAAAGAGTGTAGGAAGGCCTGGAGAAGCAGAGTTATCATTTTAAATAAGTTGAATAGGGAAAGCCTAGCTTAGAGGTGATGAGCAGATCCTGAAGCTGAGGGAGGGGAGTGAGGGGGTGTTTAAGGGAAAAGCCCTTAGGGATTTGAATAATCCCTCCAAAGGACTGGGGTGTGAGCATGCCTAGTGTGCTCAAGGCTCAGCAAGGAGGGTAGTGGATCCAGAGAGAAATGAGCAGGAAGAGGAATAGGATGAGACAAGATAGGAAGCAGTGCTGGTGGATGCAGCTCATGTAGGACCTTGTCATCAAACAAAGGAACTCCCTTTTTCTGTGATGGTTGGGAGCATGTGGCGTGATCTAACTTAAGTTTTAACAGGATAATGCTGGCTGCTGGGCTGAAAATAAGCTGTAAAGGAACAAGAGTGGAAGCAGAAACACTCATTAAGAGGCTATTGCAATAAACCAGGTGAAGGATGCTGTCAGTCAGACCAGAGTGGCAGCAGTGGAGGTGATGATAAGTGGTTGGACTCTAGGCATGCTGTGAAGATAAAGCCAACAGAGTGTGTTGATGGACTGGGTATGGAGTGTGAGCAAAACAGAGGAAACAAGACTGAGATCAAGGACAGGGTTGCCATTTACTATTTTACAAGAGGCTGTAGGAGGGGGTGGTTTGGAGGGGAATCAGAAGTTAGGTTTTAGACATTGTATTGGTTCTCTAAGGCTGCTGTAACAGAATACCACAACTAGTGGCTTAAAATAACAGAAATGTATTCTCTCACAGTTCTGGAGGCTGGAAGTCTGAAATCAAAGTGTCTGCAGGACTGTGCTCCTCTGAGACTCTGATAGAACCCTTACTAAGAGGCTCAAGGCCACTCTAAACCAAATTGCACCCGCCCTAGCTATCTCCTCCAAATTTCTCTTTCTTCACCTATAGAAATTTTCCCTGCCTCAAGTGAGTGCTGGAATTTCTCCCATTGCCCTGGAAGAGTTTTCCAAATGTCTTGGCTATACCACGTTAGGCTGAGAATTTTAGTGCTTCATTTCAGGAGCATACAGCATTCATCCTCCGGCAAGCCGAGGCAGCAGGTCCTATTTTAAGTCCGCCTTCCTTTGTCTGTCTACTAACTCACTCTCATAGTTTCCTGATCAGCTGCCAGGTGTCATATGACCTGGTATTCTAACATGGCAACCCCACCTAGCCCACAACTATCTCTTTTTATTTCTGAAATGAAGAATGGCCAGAAGGCTCTCTCCCTTTTCAATTTTTGCTAACAGATTCAAGAGCAAACGTACATATCTGACATGTGGTATAATCATGTGCCAAGTCTTGTTCAGCAAAAACTACTGGAATGATGCTAGATGAAAGGAAACAATATGGAAGCCGATTTACTATCCCTCTGTAGTGAGTGACGCCCTTAAGAGGTACTTATCATCATGGCCTGGCCATTTTGAATGTGTGTTTTTCCTTCAGTCTGAATAGTAAGCTTTCTCTTTCTCTATATCATTGGCTAAAAGGTATAGCTATAAAATGTCTTTCACAAAATTTCTCCTTAACCTAGAATAAATTCAAATCACTTCTGACATTTTGAGCTATCTGTTGGATACTTGACCTGAAGTCATTGTTTTTATTTATAATATTTATTTCTCTTCAATTAGTTAAGTATGTGGTTAAATTTCTTTTGAAAACTTTGTTCTGCATATAATTCATAGAATATTTTCTTTCTCTATTTATATGACTTAAGAGTTGTGATTTTATTTTACCACCATGATAAAAGTCCATCACTGAATTTAGTTACGGGGTAAACAGCATTCTGTTCAGAATTTATGGTAAATCTTTTTTTTCTTTTTAAGATTTGCCCTGTGTTGGCATCTGTTACCGATCTTCCTCTTTATTTCTTTTCTTTTCCCCAAGCTCCCCAGTACATTGTTGTATATTCTAGTTGTAGGTCCTTCTAGTTCTGCTATGTGGGACCTCAGCATGGCTTGTTGAGCAGTGCTAGGTCCGTTCCCAGGATCCGAACTGGTGAAACCCTGGGCCACTGAAGTGGAGTGCACAAACTTAACCACTCAGCCATGCAGCCAGCCCCTATGGTAAATCTGGAGAGTGAAATTAATAACGGTCCATGACCGCACCACCCTGAATGTGCCCCATCTCACCTGAAGACATTTTTAATGAAGAATTTACTCTACTTCAAAACAGCAACAGCAAAAACATGCATTTGTGTGTTGTGTGTGTGGATCTCAGTCAGGAAAAAGATATATAAGGCTGTTGGTTTTCAACCTTAGGAGTTCCCCTGATGAAATTTGAAACTGACTCGCATCTATGGAAGGCAAGGAGAGACCAAAGAAACAGGCAGACCACTCCAGATTAGTAGGTGACAGGTTTAATAAGCAAGAGAACTTACATATGAGGCTTGTCTTAGGCAAGATAAGTAGATCTCCACACCCACCAGCCAGAATCTTAAAACTTTATACAGAAGCCTTAACTGAATTCAGTCACATGTACCAGCCAGATGGTCTCAACAACACTTTACTCTCTCACAGCCACATTCTTGAAACAGCTTCTAGTGTGGGAATGGTTGGCAGAACGTACATTTCAAGGACAAGGGAGAGGGTAAGGAGCCTCTGACTGCCTAGTTCCAGTCTGTGGTCAACTCGATGACCAGCTCCAACACTCCACCCCTTATGACCGACTCTTGCAATCTTACAAGCCTCTCTCTTCCACAGTGTGTCCTGACAGTCAGCAAAAGCTTTCATTAGATTGCAGGTGGCTCATTTGGTGGCTGGCTGGCTGCACTGGGGGCAGATAACAAAGGAATAATGTAAGCACATGCAAGAGAAAACACAGATTAAGATAATGATTCCCAAAACAAGTAACAATTTTTTCCAACAGAGCCCCACGATCTGGAGCATTGGTTTGCTAGGTCCCCTAGGCTGGGGTTTGGATCACTCAGTGTCCTCATGTGATTTAATAAAGATGACACATTAGCAGACTCATCAGGTATGAACACACAGCATTCTCTTTGGATAATGGCATTGGGACCTCCTTGTGAGGCAGTAATAATGCCCAAGGCCATCCTATTTTGAAGGACAGCTTTTCTCATTAGAGACATTTCAGTGTTCAATAAGGACAGGCTTTATTGGACATCATTTAAGGCTTGCTGGGTGAATTTAGTTAGGGCTTCTATGTGCACGATAATGTCCTCCAGGCCAATGGAGGGAAAAAAGATGGCGGCCAAATGGTCATACTAGTTGAAAACAGAACTTGCCTACCTGGCCATTAAGACAGGGAGGTTGGCAGCTTTAGGAATTTGACCTGGTTGTGCATACCATACATGTTGGCCAGGGGAGGCAGCAATGTCTGATGTGAAGAGATAGACTAGGGGTGGGATATGCCAGACCAAGACCCCCATCTTCTCCCCTTTTTCAATGGCGTGTGTTCCATTCCAGGTATAGTACATTCCAATAGGTCTGATTTGCAGCAGGATCCCAGTGGAGACTGAGTAGTTACCCCTCACCCAGGGATGCAAAGTAACTCACTCATCCTGGTGGGAGGTCCCATTGCAAATTCCAATGCATAATGCCTTTTCCAGGTGTGATGGTGCTTGATCTTCTCAGCAGCATAGCACATTGATCCATGATGAGAGTCAGGGCACTGGCTGTCTCCTATGACTTCCATACCTTTATGATGCTGGATATATAGACAGGGGTCCTGGGTCTGGCATACGGGGCAACAGGCCCTACTGGTTGATCATCCAAATGTATTGAAGCCTGGGACAGTCCTTTAATGTATTAAAGGACAGCTTGGCCGAGATAGTTTTACCTGTTAATAAATTAATCTGCTCCTTTAATATTCCATTCTTCGTTTCTACCAACCCTGCTGCTTGCAGGTTATAAGGATGATGGAACTTCCATTCAATGCCATGTACTTTTGGCTAGTCTTGCACATCATGACCCTTAAAATGTGACCCCAATCACTGTCTATTCAACGAAGATATCCATACATGCTAGTCAGCTTCTCTAATCTCCTAACAGTGGTAGCCTGGTTCCCACGGCAATGCGGGCATGACCTCCTCCAACAAAGGCAGATCTAGAGGGAGCAACAAAGATCTACAAAGTGTTTTGAAGTCAATGTAATTCTACTCTCTGAATCTTAGACACGTTAATGTCGAGGAATGATTTTATGGCTTCTCTGTGAATGAAGTTTTTGACAAAAGCTCCCCCCTTTTGACTGTAGAATAACATTGGTAGCTAACACTTGTTAAACATTTACTATGTGCTAGTCACTATCCAAGAATATTATATGTACCACATTTAATCTTCCCAATAACCTAAGACATACTTCTTTGATCACCATTTTCCAGATGTGGAAACTGAAGGCCCTGAAATTAGGGGACTTACGTAAGTTCGTGCAGCTAGGATCACAGCCACATTTCAAACCTAAGCAACATGGTCCAAGAGGCCAGGAAGTCCTGGTATCCAATACATTTTTAAAGGTCACATTTCTGAACCAAGTGCAAGAAGTTGAGTAGATATACACTTTTTAGGTTTTATCATAGCCAAGAATTTGGTCAATAGACACTGAAGAAATGTTGTAGTGTTTTACTATGAAACATAGAACATTCTCCATGGATCTCCAGCTATCTCTGTTTTTGCACTTCAGCCTGATATCAGCCTTTTTATCCACCATTAGGGTGCTACAAAGGGCACCAGGCTATGAAATGTATAAATGAATGAAAACGAATGCAATATTGGGGACTCCAGGCTCCACTGAGTCCTGTCCTACAGTTTTTGAGGACTGAGACAAACCGGTCCAGTACTCAGATGAGCTCTGGTCACTCACAGCAGATAGCTGTGGGAAAACCCTACAGATCAGATGACCCTAAAGCAAGACTTCAGTCCAACATCAGGGTGCCTTTCTTCTTTTTTTTTTTTTTTTTTTTGCTGAGGAAGATTCGCCCTGATCTGACATCTGTTGCCAATCTTCCTCTTTTGTTTTCCTTGAGGAAGATTCACCCTGAGCTAACTTCTGTGCCAATCTTCCTCTATTTCATATGTGGGTCACTGCCACAGCATGGCCGCCAATGAGTGGTGCAGGTCCACTCCCAGGAACCAGACCCTGGGCTACCGAAGCAGAGTTTGCAGAACTTAACCACTAGGCCATAGGGCTGGCCCCCAGGATGCTTTTTTATGGAATTTGTTTAGCTGGCTTTATATTTGCACTGCAAAGTCACAAGTGAGAATTCTTTTTCTGTCCCACTGTTTTTCTCTTTTGATCACTTGGTAATTTCCATTACTATTAAATTCAGATGAGTCAAAGAGAATGCAATGCTAAAACCAATGTTCAGGCTTTTCTTTTAGCTATTCTTCCATCCAACCAGGAGAGGGCAGTCCAAGTACGTTTTAGAGACTTGATCGGCAGCTGCTCAAGGGCGGGAGACTTCAGAAAGATTTTCCGTTTTAGTGTGATGTACTCTTGAGTCCCCTTCCTTAGGGTAATGTATAAACCCAAAGTTTAAGGCCACATGTAGCATGCTATTCTAAGTAAGAGCTGAGCACCACAGCCCCTTTTAAGGGACTGGCCAAAACTTAATCATTAAAAGCATAGATAGTAATCTTTGTAATCAGAATGTCTGTTTCCACTGGCATTCTCCACTGGGGGAGCCAGGACCTGAAAACATTAGTGCCTTTCATGTCTAGACACTGACTATGCTACAATTAAAAGTCATCTTTTCAGCACCTTTCAATATCTTTCACTATTAATCAAAAGGTAATTTTGGAACATACTCACTGGGTCCCATTTGTGAAACTTGCCCATTCTTTCTACTGAGCTTGAGCACCACCCGTTCAGCCTTCACTTAAGATGGTAGTGGGGATTGAATTATTAATAACCATACCCACTCAAGGCCATCATGCATGTCATGCAGTAATCAAAAGAAAAAGAAAAAAGTGCTGCATCTTTCAGTAAACTTTCTATTTTTGTCTTTGCCTTGTTGACTGAAGTCACAGTTATTCTCACAACCAGCATGGTCGCGCGGTACCGTGAAAGGAGCACAGAGTTTGGAGCCAGGTAGAACTTGTTTCATATTTTGGCTCAGTCGTGAGATTTGAGGCCAGTCTCTTAATTTCTAGGTCAATTTTTTCTCCAGTCTGGAAGATGAGCGACGCCCTGATTTTACTGAGCAGTAAGAAGTGAAGCCGGAGCTCCTGCTGCTGCTGTTTTTGTTGCTACTATTTTGAGCAAACTAGCCAGGTACTAACCACTGATTTTCCTCCAAAGGGTAGCAAGCCTTTGCTTTGCTCTGGTAACACAGACATTAGCCCAGATAAATCTAGTTTTTATCAACCAACTCAGTCATTATGAAGGAGAAAAATTCAAATTTTGTTTGCATTCATCCTCAAAAACATTATGTTTCTCAAATTTCCTCTTTTATATAAAATCTGTTTCTTCTGTATGCCTTCTTTCCCTTCAGGAATACCAACACCAAAAATTATAAGAAATAATAACAAAAAACGTTCTCAATACTTACTTGTAGCTGCCTCTGAGAGTGTGTAATAATTACCTCTTAAAAAGGAATCTAATTTGATCTTAAAGAAACAATGTTTTCAGTAATACAACAAATAAAATGAAAGTCTCACGTGCTTTGCATATTACATTGTTTCATATGTGTAACTTGTATACAGAAATCAAACTATCAATTGGAACAAAAACACTTTCACAAACGTAATCTGTTATTTACAACAGTCTTCTAAGAAGGCAGGTATGACTCACATTCTACCAAGAAATAACCTGATGCTAATAGATCACACCATGAGCTCTAAACAGATTTCCGAAGACGGGTTTTCGGACTCCAAGTCCAGTTCTCTCCCTTCAGCACAGCATTGTTTTTCTAGCTTGATTTCAACAATTTAAATGAGGGTACATTTATAAAGGCTCAACAAGCATAACACCCCTGTTCTCAAGTGCACCAGCAACTGGCGTAGCATTCGTCCACCGCCTTTAATACCACAAAGCACAGAGGATTTATAACACCTCATCCCTGGCAGCTAAAAAAAGCAATGAAAACACCTTTGAGTGGCTGCTTAACTGTTGGAAGTCACAGTGAAACTCAGCCGACTAAGGACTATGTAAGTGCATGCCATCACTTGGATGATAACAACTGGAATTATTCATTGCAAAGAACTGAGGTATAATTATTCATCTAGTTCTTCAATATGAAAGATTGGCATTTGTGCGTTGGTTACTATCCTCTTTATTCTCAGGGAATGCTAAGAAGAATGAGGATGATACTGGCATACTTCTTAGGCACTGATAATTATGGGGATTACTAATGAGAAGGTCAGAAAGGTGTAATATGTATCTTTAACCGTGTGCCACAATAGTATCAAGAGCCGACTGTCTGTCAGGGCGATGTGCTAGGGGCTTTTCATATATTGTTTCATTCAGTCTTCATGACAACCCTATAAGATAGGGACTGTCATTATTAAACCAATACAGATAAGAAAGAGAAGGCTCAAGGAGGGCCCCTTTGCATGAGCCAAAGGTTTTCACAGGGAGATAATGAGAAAATGAGTTCACAGGGGAGGTCAGGAACAAATTATAATAGGCCTTGGTTGATAAGCTGTAGGTTGAATATTTTATTCTATAAGCTCTAGGAAAACACTGAAACACAAAGGAAGGTTTAATAGGATTAGTCTAGCTGCAGTGGGTGGGGACACATTGAAGGAGGAGAGACTGCGGATAGCCAGCAAGCTAGTGCTATAATCCCGGCATGAAGAGATGATGGTCAGAGTAATAACAGGAGCAAGGAGAGGAAGGAAGGAAGGTAGAATTCCCTTGATGATGGGGTATGCGGTGGTCAGGGGAAGTGTTCAAGATTTAGAGGTTGAGAGAATCAGGGCTTCAGATGCTGATGTAGGAGAAGATCAATGAAATAAATTCATGTTGATCTTGCTTTTTAAAAGTGAAACCGTGATGTTAAACTGTGTGCTTTTACTCATAAATGTAAAGTTCTAAACGTGGAAAAACAAACCAAAAGTCTTCATATCTAAAATTCTGCTGGTCCTCAAATATGCCAGATGTTTGTTGATTCTGGGCACACAGTAGGCTTGCACTGCTCGGGGCCCCTGTGATAAGTTGAGGCCGTGTGACCTCTGAGATTCGGGGTTATTTGTTACTGCAGAATAACCGCACCTATCCTGAATGATATACTAGTCATTTGAATCATAAAAATCAAAAAAGCATTTCCTAGAGTTAATGTGCCAATATTTAACATCTTAGGAAATAAAAGAGCATATTAAATGCTTCACAGGAGCTTTAATGTGTGAAGTGTGAGAGTGTATATGTGTGTATGTATTCACTCATGCCTTCATTCAATAAAAATTTATTGAGGGATATTACGGGTCAGGCATTTTTTTAGGCAGTGAGGATATGAATTTCTTGGCCTCTGCTCACAAAGAGCTAACAATCCTATGAAAGAAAAGAGACATCATAAAGTATGTTATAATACAATTATAAACAGACTGCTATAGGTGTGCAGCGGAGACCTGTCCCAGCTGGGCATGATCAGAACAACTTCCCGGGGGAGCTGGGGTTGAAGCTGATTCTGAATCACAAATGTAAGTTAATTAGGCATTTGAGGGGACGAGCAGTTTTAGAAAGTGAGGACACCATGTGCAAAGAAATAAGGCAAAACATCTTGAGCATGTTGGGGGAACTATAATTATTCCTATGATTGGGGCATAGCCTGGGAGCCAGAGTGAGTCTAGAAATTAGAGGCTAGGTCACCTGGAGTATAGTGTCCATGTGAAGAAGTTTGGAGTTGATCTTCAGGATGAGAAAAGCCACAAGATTGGAAGCAGAGTCAGGACTCAATCAGATTTTCGCTTGAGAAAGATTTCTCTAATACTGATGGAAAGAAAGGGTTATAGAGAGTGGTGACTGGAAACAGAGAAGTGAGTTAAGAGGCCACTGAGTAATCCAGGCAAGACAAAATGAAGTTCAGAAATAAGATAGTGGCAGAGTAAATGGTGGAGAAAAAGAAATGCATAAGGAAGATATAAACTAGGCATAATTGATAGAACAGGATTCTATCTAGAGTACCCAAGTGGATGGTGGTACTTTTCACATAAAGTAAGCTATGGGTCAGGGGGCAGGGGAATAAATTCTATTTGAAACTCATTAGCGTATTTGAATTTGGAAATGCCTTGTCAACTACAGGTCCTAATTATCAGAAGAGCCATATAAGCTGGGGAGAGATGCGGCTTTGGAGATGCAAGCATAAGAGTGGTAGGTGATGCCTGGTCGGTGGTCTATATTAGCTCACCATTGAGAAATGTGCAAAGGAAAAAGAGAAGAGGAGCACCAGCATGTAAGGGTAGGTGAGAAAAAACAGCCCAGGAAAGAAATCAAGGAGGACCATCCAGAGATTTAGATACAACGTGGCTTGACACAAGTCAGTGAATGAGAGGCCCGGGGACAGTGGTCAACCACCCAACGCAGTAGAGGCATGAACTTGATGTGGGCCATCAACTTGATTTAGTAGAGAGGTTGAGTCAATGATGAGAACACAGCCAATGAGCCCAAAATGGGTAGAGATATTTCATTTCACAAATAGATACTGAACATTCACAAATAGTTACTGAAATCTACTAGAAGCTAGGCACAGAGGAAAAAGACCAGGAGGTAAACCTTATGTCCTTTGATATTAATAAGGAAAATAATTCAATTTATTCATTGACATTCCAGATTCCATCTCTTTTATCTTACCCAAAATGATCTCAATCCGCTCTGGTACGTACAGATCCATGGGTCTTTATCCACAACTCCAAACTCCAAAAACCTCCAAAAATTGAGCGCTTGTTTTTTTTCTTCAAAAATCTGACCCGAACTAATAAGAGACTAATTTTACTCTTTATTTCCCTCTCAATGTGAACATTCATATGTTTTACTACAGGAATATTGATATAGGTGTTTATGGGGTGCTGCACTGTACCCCACTTTTGGTGATATTATATATGGTACATTTTCTGTATTTGCTTTTTAAAAATAATTGAATTCCGAAACACCTACAACGTTAAGGATTTTAGATGAGAGATTATGGACATCTAGAAGTATAGCACTTTATTAAAACACCTCAGAAAATATGCATTTTTTTTCTTTCCGGATTAGGCACTGCTGATGGGAGCCATATATAATATTTATTTTGAGAGTGAAACTTTCTGGCAGAAACCAAGTTATTGCACCAAACAACAGTCTATTTATCCCTCTCTATGGCAACTATCACCACTGCTCCAGTGCACGCACTCACGGAGTACTCAGCAGAGACTGGAGGGTGCTCCTCAGTTTGCAGAGAGATGTCCTGTCCTGGAGTTGACCTTGCTCCCCTGAGCATTCTCTTTGCTTCCTTCACTCTATGGCCCAGGGTCTGCTGGCTCCCTTTTCTGCCCTGCACCTGGGCCTGCTTCCGTTTTCTTTTCCATGAAATCTTCGGCCAGAAGTATCTTCCCATTCTCATTTGGCAAGCTTGGGGTCATTACCATTTCAGAGCTGGAAGAAAACTTGGAGAGAGCGTTGAGTTCAATCCCTTCCTTTCAGAAAGGAGGATGCTGAGGCGCAGAGAAGTGAAAGGACTTGGCCACGTCCCCTAGATAATTTATGACAAAGCTAGCGCTTCCATCCAGCCTACTATTTCATGCTTCCAACTCAAGGGATTCAAACATCAGATGAATGGGGGCAGTAGATTATATAGTGGACATTTTCGTTTGGCTTTGTTTATTTGTTGGAATGTTGGTTTTACTCTTCAGTTTTCCTCTGGAATATCACTTCCTCATCTCTATCCCTGCCGTTCAAGCAAAATTCAATCAAATCGCTAGTTTCACAGGTAGCACGTAACTTAAGCCAGGCCAATCAGATAATCATGCCCTTCAAGCAGAGAAATGAACTCCTGACCCAACCACAGATCTGGGGAGTTTGGGTACATTGACCGAGACGGGGATATGTGCATGTCTGTTTAACTCGCCACTGGACATCAATGGAACCTGGGAGCACATGGCTTCGAGTTACTTAAAGCCATCTTGCTGCCACATAAAACCAAGAGAGGAAGCCAAAGCTTAAAGGTCTCTAAATTCTCCCATCTCTGAAATCCCCTTTACTTCTGACTTTTTCAGTCACATAAACCAATCAATGTCTTCTTTTGTTTAATCCCAGTCTGGGTGGATTTTCTGTCACTTGCAACCAAAAGTGCCTTAACCAATAAAATGACCTTTTATAAAGTCTCTTCGAACACTGTCAGTTTATCATTTGATAATTTTTTCCTAGAGGTTTGGTATTTCTGGAATCTCTATAATTCAATAACTTTCTGAATTGAGTTGAAGTGAGGAAATATGCAGAAAAACTCGTGTCTCAATAATATGCTATAGTTTTCTAGTCTACATAAAAGACACCATTGCTCATTTTGCCAAAGTCTGATTTTCTCATTACATCATGGATGTGTGAATCGATTTCCCTAATTTGAAACTTATACAAGCATCATAACTTTTTATGTTGCAAACTGAACTCTAGCGTCAGGCTTTCCAGTTTATTTGTGTTTATAAAATCATAATTTTCTGATCTTAAAAACAAAAAGAATTTTAAAAGTTCTTAAAATTTAAATAGCTGATTTTTAAATAAATCTCAAGAGACTTCTTAACTTCACACCACTGTAAAAGAATGACATGGTAATGAACTAAATGCAAATGAATCAGAACCTTCCAGATTAAATTTGCTTTCAAATTCATATGAGTTTATAAACCAAAGGGAAACTTTTTGATGTCTAAAAGCCCCGTGGGAGAATGGATAATATTTCACGTGTTTGTCTACCCTAAATCAGGCCTTTTTTTTTTTTTAAATAAGTGTCTTATTTGCATATGAAAGCATCTTCCTATGGCCTTCCAAACAGGCGGTTTTCCTGAGTAAAATCAGTGGAGGAAGCACAATGTCATAAACCAATGTGACTTCAATCAAAAAAACATTCAATGGAGGAAGTTCTGAGTTAGAGAACACAGCCCATACACACTGCTCAGATGACGCAAGCCAAAGGTGATAAGGTACTTTCAGGTTTAGGAGGAAAGGATACCGGTAACAGATTATGTCCATCTTCTTTTGAAAGGAGATTTTATTGCTTTCATTCAGTTTCCATATCATCTGCCTGCTTATTTCTATTCTCATTCCTGGTTTTGGCCACCTGCTTCTCTGACTTCCATCCATGTCATTTTCCTCTTTCTTACTCCCATTTAGCTATATATCATACCTCTTTCTGTATCTTGAACTCGTCAAGCTCTTTTGTACCTCAGAGCCTTTGCACTAGTCATTCCCTCTTCCTAAAAGACTCTTTCCATGGATTTTTGAAAATTAGTGCTTATGATATTCTCAGAACGTCTTCTCTGCTCATCCTATCTCACATAGCCCACATCCCATATTCTCTCTCATATGACCCTGTTAATTTTCTACATGGCTGTTAAAACGATTGTACTTATCTTATTTATTTACCTTTTTTTGTCTGTCTCTCCCTTAAACACTTAAAGTGCAGGGATAATTTTCTTTTTTGTTCACTCCTGTATCTCCAATGCCTTGAATAGTGCCTACCATATAGTGTACAAACAATAAATATTTGTGGAATGAATGAGAGAGTGAAGGAATGAAGGATGAAATTGCACAAATATGCTCCTTTTCCATCTTTTTTTGCCAAGATTTCCCCTTCACCTAAAGGATTATTTAGAGAGAGGGAAGGTTACTTAAATATTAGCTATCCCAACTAGGGTTGGAGGAGGAAGGCTTCTCTTTATTTGTTTAGCTTCCACTAATTTCCATCAAGAAAAGCAGTGTACACCATGACTTCATGACCCACGGCTAATCTCGAAAGAGGAATGCATCATAGTGAACTCTTCCACCAAAGACTGTATACTGTTTACTCATCTCTACAAATTAGAACAATCAAATCTCCAGAATCCTAGGTTACTAGAATGAGTCCTATGATTTTTCCCCCGGGATTTTCACTTAGAGGTGAAAAGTAGGACAGGTTACCCCTAAGTTTAAGGACAAACACCAATAGCCCAGAGAAGTGACCCCATAGCAATGGCAAACAGGAAAGATATCAGACTGGATATTGTTCATGGTGAGGTCAATTATTTTAGAAAACATATTAACTGACCTTACGTCTATATATTCTCGCATGATAAGTTCAACATAAGCAATAATACATTATTTCATTTGACTTTATGACAACTTGGAGGGCAGGTGTAATAGGTATTTCATATCTTCAAAGTCCCAAACCAGGAATTTTGATAAGACTGCAAAGGAGTAGCTACTTAGAAACCAGAACACTAATGGAATCTGGAAGCCAAGTGAAAAGAAAAGCCTAGTAGAAAGGGATAATAAGGGGCTTTTCTTTATGTTTCTCATACAATTAAAAGTACATAAATCAATAATTTATTATGTCTAACGTTTATGCCAGGTTTGGTGAGTGATGTAAGAGTATGTAAGACAAAAACCTCCTGACTAGGAGCTGTCAATCTAGTTGGTAAGATCAGGCATGCACACATTAAAAAGTTGCATAACAGTACAGAGTGTATATTCTTCCTTTGGAAAGAGATTCAGATCATTGGTGCTAAAGGAACTGGGGACAGGTGGGGAAGGTGAGCATCAACTCGAGCGTAGAATACAAAATGAAGGTGCCTTTTGGAGAAGATGGAAACTCAGCTCAGCGGAGTCAACTCAGACACACAGGTTTGATGGGTGAAGTTCCAGCATGAAAAAACACAGTGACGAGGGAGAAATTATGCCATGTTTCAGGAAAGGAACTGATTTGGACAAAGAGTCTATCTTGGTGGAGAGGAATTAGGTTACAAAGGGCCTTGAAGCCAAACTACAGAGGTTGAGGTGCTTGGAGGTAGGTGCTTGGAGGTATCATTAGAGGTAAATGTGTATACAGAAGAGGAAGGGAAAATGGGAAGGAAAAGATATTGACAAGAAATGAAGGAAGAAGAAGGGATAGAGAAGATGAGAGGGAGAAAAGGAAGAGATGTTCATGGTGGAAGTGAAGATGATCCCAAAAATTGGCCATCTTTCTTCAAAGACACCATATTTTTAAAACCAAAAACACCAGGATAAATGACTGAATTGTTTTAGGAAATCCTAGTTGCATAGCCACAATGTCCATATATCACACTGCTTGCATATGATCTATGGCATGTGTTTTTAGGTCAAAGCCTGGTGGAATTTTTGTTGCTTATGTTTTATTGGATACATGCATTTTTCAAGCAACTGTAAATCTTAAGCACATCTTCAATAAATTAGGCTATTCTTGGAGACATCCACCTGGTATCTGGGCATTGAGGGAATGAGAAGTGGGAGTAGAGAAACCAGGAAATTTGGAGCAGGATTAAGGCCACCTAATTTGGGAGAATGGAAATCTGACCGTGGGAAGTGGACCTGGGAAATGTGCTATGGAAATGAGGGGCTTGGTTGGCAGGAAAGGGAAAATAATCATTGAGGGATTCATAGGATGAGTGCTGGGTACTCTAAACAATTTGCTCTTTCATGCCTTAGAAGAACTCCATGAAAGATTTTTATAACCCCTATTTTACAAATGAAGGAAAAAACATTAAGTAACTTGTCCAGGATCACATGTTAAGTGGTAAGTCCAGTCTGTTTCTTAGGATTTGAGGAATCCATTCGTTTCTGCTCATGCCCACTTGCCATCATCGTGCTCAATCCACTATCAGCTCTTGCCAAGATTTCTACAACTGCCCACCAAACAATATCCCTGACTCCAGTCCTGTCCCCCTACAATCTATTCTCTATACTGCAGCCAGAATGAGGTTGTCAAACCAGAAATGAGATCATTCACTCTCCTGCTGAAACTCTTCCAAGACAATACGTCTTCCTCTGACCAAAAGGCCAGACTCCTTAGCATTGGCTATAAGTGGGCCAATCATACAATGTATCACTAACCATAAAATGTATCATCTTTTGAGAGTGAAAGGAGAGGCTACTAGAATTAATCTGGGACAACAGGCATGAACCAGGACTGCCTCATTTAAATAGGAACATGTAATCACTCTACTGCAGAGTCTTTCATGACCTGTTCATAACTCTCCAATCTTACCCTTCACCAATTTCCCCACGGACTTCTTGTAGCCTTGCTGCTCTAAGTTACTGGAAATCTCATCCAAATTATGGTCTTTTCACTTGTGAGGTCTTGGCGCACACTTTCTCATCGTCTCATACCTCTTCACCAATTTTTCTTCACTCAGCTCATACCTACTGTTCTTTAAAACCTATATCAGGGTTTACCTCCTCTGAGAAATCTTCCCCAACTCCTCAAGGCAGGATTCAGTGCTCTTTTTATTGGTTCCATTTCACCATGTGCAGGCCCCTAGCGTTACATTTAATAGACCACACCATCATTGCCTATTTTCTTGTACATCTTCCCCTCTGGTTGGATGCCCCTTTAGGCCATGTTTATATTACTATAATTATACACCTAGCACATAGTTCCATTCTTAACATATAGCAGGTGTTTATATAGAGAGATTTAATAACCATATATTGAATTGACAGATGCGTGGATGGATAAATGAAAGGATAAATAAATAAAAGTTATTTTCCAAACTTATAAACAACTAGTACGATTCAGTCTTTGTATCTTTCAAGGTAATGATTTCCTAGCCAGGCTATGCATCTCAATCACTGAATTGGCATATCAGGTACTTTGGATAAAGAATCTGTCTTTTTAGCAAGATTGCTGGGTGATTCTAATACAACCCTAGTCTACTTGGTTCGGATTTGAGAAACTACATCTCTGCAATGATCATCTTATAGATTTTCTTTGTTCCTATGCGTTTTGTTCTGGTGGAGAGAAATGCTATCCCTCTATTTGAAAATTAGAAAATATTTGCTTTGGAGTTATTAGGTTGCAATATCTGCAGTCTCAGAATCCTTGGTACACTAATGTAGTTTTCTTAGAAGAGTTCGGTATACCCAGGTGATGTGAAATGAACAAAGGTCTATTCAGATATGTATTCTAGGGTTCCCACTCTGGATATCCATCTCTCTAATCTGGAGCTAGCTCCTACTGGCTCACTCCAATGGCCAACATTTTTAAGATAAGAAAGATTCCTTAGAATAAGCCAGCGGCTAGGAGTGGGAAGAAGGCAAGAGTCCTCCTTGGGGAATACATTTGCTGAATTTTTTTAAATTGCCACATTTCCTATCTTTAGCATTTGAAAAATATTGACTGTACTGAAAAGTTTTAAATTTATGACAGGTTACTAGGGATTTTTCAGTGTAGTCTGATCCAACTATTCCCTTTGAAGCAGTGCCTATAATATAGTGCACTTCACCAAAGAAGAGAAAAGAAAAATAGCCTGTCTCCTTGAGAACAAGAACAAACGGCTTGCAAACATGAGTTGAAAGCCTACTTTCCGGGGTATGAGGGAGGGTGAAAGGGGTAAATGGGCGCACGTGTGTGGTGATGGATGGCAACTAGACTTTTGGTGGTGAACACAATGTAGTCTATACAGAAGTCGAAATATAATGATGTGCATCTGAAATTTATATGATGTTATAAATCAACGTTACCTCAACAAAAAAAGAAGAAAGAAGAAAGAAAGCAAGCCTACTTTCTGAGCACAGAAACTGAGCTGTTCAGAATGAGTGATTAGCAAATCCATAACCTAGCTCCACACCTAATCCAACTGCAGCTGGGAGACAAGGTGGGGCAAAGACCTATCTGCTGACTTCTCAGAATCCTTAGCCTCTGGTCCATCAACCTGTAGATAAGAAATCTCAAAAAAGGGAGAGTGCTTGGAACTCGAAATGAAGGCAGGAAAATGAAGGTCAGAAGACAGACTCCACCACCTCTCCTGCTGCCAGTTTGTTGTAAGTGTTGGATGAAACACTCAAGTTCTGGGCTCAGTAATTTATCCCTTCATAAAAATAAGCCTTCCAGTACTTGCCCAACATGCCAGGCCTAATTACCACAATTCAATGCCATAAAATGCTTTGCATTCCTTAGTGAAAGCTGCCATATAAAAGGTCAAGATACCAGCCTGGGTTTGTTTTGTTCTTGAGATTAAAATTTTCACATTATTATTTTTAAAAAACCTTTCATACAAGGCTAAAAATAGATAAATAACCATCTAAGGCTTTGTTGATTGCAACCATAAGCATTTGAGTATATCGTGAATGAGGATATTGGCAGGCATTGAACCTCCGTGTAGCAGGAAGTTGGTTGTATATAAATCAGGAGGGCCTCTCTGTATGGGTGAGAAGGCAATTGACAAATGAGTAGTTATTCATCAGAGCAGGAAGAAGGATGGGTGAGAGTTAGAAAAAGAAGGTGAATATATTAAGTGGAAAATCTAGACCAAGAAAGGGAAAAACCCTGATGTAGAGAATCTGAAAGAGATTATAGATATCTGAAGAAGTCAGGCAAAAAGATCTTACTCATCAGTCCAATTAAAAAGATTTATTAAGCATGTATATTTTTAACCTTTCATTTTGAAATAATTTTAGATTTACAAGACAATTGCAAAAATAGCAGAGCAAGTTCCTACGTACCTTTCACCCAGCTTCCCCTAATGTTAACATCTTACATAACAATAGTACAATTATTGAAACCAGGAAATTAACATTGATACAATACTATTAACTAACCTTTAGATTTTATTCAAATTTCCCTGGTTTTCCCACTGTGTCCTTTTTCTGCTGCAGGATCCAATTTAGGATCCCGTATTGAATTTCATTGTCATGTCTCCTTAGTCTCCTCCAATCTGTGACAGTTCTTGAGTCTTCCTTTTCTTTCATTATCTTGTCGCTTTTGAAGAGTACTGGTCATTTATTTTGTAGAATATCCTTCAGTTTGAGTTTGACTCATATTTCTTCATGTTAGAACTGAGAGATTGAGACTATTCATTTTGGACAAGGACATCACAGAAGTGATGCTGTGCCCTTCTCAGTGCCTCAGATCAGGGGCACATTATGTTGATATGTCTGATTACTGGTGATGTAAACTTTCATGACTTGGTTAATATGGTGTCTGTCAGCGTTCTTCACTGAAAAAGTTACTCCTTTCCTCATTGCAATTAATGAATAGACTATGAAGAAAGGCTGTCAGATAATGCAAATAACCTTTTCTTTAAAAAAAAACTTTATGTTTTTAGAGCAGCTTTAAGGTCATGGTAACATTGAGAAGATATAAAGGTCTCTCATACCCATGTCCCCTCACATGCATAGCCTCCCCATTGTCAACATCCCTCACCAGAGTGGTACATTTGGTGCAATCAATGAACCTACATCGATACATTATTATCATCCAAAGTCCATAGTTTCATCAGGGTTCACTCTTGGTGTTGAACGTTCTATGGGTTTCGACAAATATAGAATGACATGCATTTATCATTATAGTATCATACAGAGTATTTTCACTGCCCCAAAAGTCACCTGTGCTCCACCTATTCATCCCCCGCAACCCCTGGCAGTCACTCATCTTTTTACTGTCTCCATAGTTTTGCCTTTTTCAGAATGTCATATAGTTGGAATCATACAGTATCTAGCCTTTTCAGATCGGTGTCTTCCACTTAGTAATATGCATTTAATGTTCCTCTATGTCTTTTCATGGCTTGAAAGCTCATTTCTTTTTAGTACTGAATAATATTCCGTTGTTTGGATGTACCACAGTTTATTTATCTACTCACCTACTGAAGGACATCTTGGTTGCTTTCCAGTTTTGGCAATTGTGAATAAAGCTGCTACAAACATCTGTGTGCAGGTTTTTGTGTGGACGTAAGTTTTCAACTCCTTTGGGTAAATACCATGGAGCACGATTGCTTGATCATATGGCGAGAATATGTTTAATTTTGTAAGAAGTTGCCAAACAGTCTTCCAAAATGGCTGTACCTTTTTACCTTCCTACCAACAGTGAATGAGAGTTCCTCTTGCTTGACGTCCTCACCAGCATTTGGTGTTGTCAGTGTTCCAGATTTGGGGCATTCTGATAGGAGTGTAATGAGATCTCATTGTTGTTTTAATTTTCATTTTCCTGATAACATATAATACAGAGCATCTTTTCATACAAATATCCTTTTCATCATATACTTTTGCCCCCTAATTTTAGCATTTATCAAAGGTTCTAATCTGCAAAATTATTGCTGCTGTTTTTGCCTGATAATGATAATTTTTCTATTTCCCTCATTCCATCTACATTTAATAATTGGTATTAAACTCTAAGGAAGAGTATATTATTTCAGTGATGCTTAATGAAATGATTTTCTGAGACAAAGAACTTGTACTTTATAGCAAGAGCCTTATTCTAGCTCCACAGGAAGAAGCTTCACATTCTTATGAGTTCTTTCACAAAAGATGATGTTTTCAAACTGTCCTGATACTTGGTATAAATAGAATCCATCATGCCCACTGAGGAAATAAATGGAATTTAAACGGGCACATACAGTCTGAAATAGCAACTTGATGATAAAATTTAAATTTAAATTCTCATAATTTTATGTCCTTATTTATTTTAAAATTCAGCAATTAATCTTGAATTCCATGCTCAGTGCTAGGTACTATACAAAGCACTAGAGATACGGTGAGGACTAATACAGGCATGCTCCCAGCCCTCATGGAGTTTTTGGTCTAGCAGAGAAGGCAAATGATAATATAATTAATTGAAATTGCAATGAGTTCATAAATGGAGAGGAACAGAGCATTCCATAGATGCATAAAGGTACCTAATCTAGTCTGGATTGAGTAACTGGTCTGATCTAGAAGGTTGCCTCAGGGAAGAAAAAACTGAAAGCTGATAGGATGCTAGTGTATAAAGATTTTTAAAAAAGGGTGTGAGGAGTTGACAAATCATGAGACTGAAGAAATCATGAAGAGGAAAATCTTGCAGGCCACTTGGGACATATTAAACTGTTAATATTGACCAGATGAGCAATGGAAATTCATTTCAGGACTTTTAACAGAAGTGCAACATATTCATCTTTGTAATTTCTAAAGACTGCACTGGCAGGCTACGTGCAGACTGGATTATAATTGGGCAACAGAGAATATAAAAATTTAGGAGATTATTGAAGCAAAACAAACAAAAGATAAAAGTATTTTAGAGGGGGACAAGGATAGTAAAAATGGAGAAAAGAGGAGAGACTCAGGAGATCCTAAAAGGTAGAATTAGTCTGGACTTCGTAACTGGATCTGCAAGACGAGAGACAGATGAGTAAAAGATCATTCCCAGGAATCTGGCTTGGACAACTGAGTCCATAGTGGAGCATTCGCTGAGATAGAGTGAGTAGAGGAGGAAGTTTGTGAGAGAAGCTCATGACTTTAATTTGGGGCATAAGCAATTTGAGAAGAAGCAAGTGTAAACGTTCAACAGGAAGTTGGATGTATATGTCTGCAGCTCAGGAAAAAGCTGATGCTGAAGATGTGAATTTTGAAGTTGCAAACATATTGGTGCTGTTTCAAACCATGGGAGAGGTGGGGGAGGTGGGGTTGCCTATTACGAAAGTATAGGTTGAGAAGAAGAGGCCAGTGACCTATGCCTGGGAGAGGGTCTCCAGGAAATGTTACACGGAGGAAGATGAGCAGCAAAGGAGAATGAGAAGGAGTGTTAGAGAGGTAGGAACAAGACCCAGAGAAGGTGAAGTCATAAGCAAGAGAGTGTTTCACTCTTCTATCCCACCAATGTCGTTTCTGTTCCCACTATTCTTTCCCCACCCGTCTGCATGTGTCTCTCCATTTCTTTATGTCATGTTGCAAAATTGAATGGACACTTCTGGTCAGTCTTTATCTAAAATGGTCTTTCAGCAGCCTTCTATAAAGCTAGCAACTCCTTCAGTTCCAGTTATCCATTGCTGTATAACAAACTATCCCAAAACTTGGTGACATAAAACAACAACTTATTATCTCTCGTGGTTCTGGATTGACTGGACTCAGCCAGATGTTTCTTGCTTACAGTCTCTCATGCAGATGCAGTCAGATGTCTGCTGGGGCTGCAATCATCCGGAGGCTTAATTGGGATGAACAAACAACATGGATCATTTACATGGTTGGCCGTTTACACAGTCTGTCAGCTGGGAGTTCATCTTGGCTATCTACTGGAGCATCTACACATGGCCTCTTGTGCCAGGTATCAATTTGTTATCTCTCTGCTCCAAATCTACCCTTTTCTGCCCTGCTTTGGGACACTGCAACTGAAACTTGTAAATAGTTCTCCGTTGCCAACTGGCGAAACGTCAGGTTTTTCATAGAGGGCACTGGAGTGACACTAGGCTCTGGGGTGACACCGGTATCACTGGGGTGATAGCAGCAGGAAGACGTTTTCCTTCAGGGTTATGATCTTCCATTGTTATCTTTCCATGTGGGAGCCTGATGGTCCTTGTGGACAAGCCACACCCTTAGACCATGCTCTGCCCACTGGCAACCGTTAGAGTAATTGCCTCAGACAGCTTCTGTGGTAGATCTGGCTGTGCCCTCAGGCCACAGTCCCCACCAGGGCCTCTTTGGATCAGCTCCAGCTCCCTCCCCAACCCTTTTCCCTCATCTTTTCACAACTTGCAGGCTGTATTTTCCTGTGGTTGTCACAACTTCTTCAGAAAGGTCTAGATCTCAGCAGGTCTAGGAGAGGGGAGGGCCTCTCTCCTAGTCCTAAATTCCTTCTTTTAGCCTACTAATTCTGGACCTCTTAAAATCCTCTTTTCCCCCTTTCAGTAGTTAACCACTTCTACTAGATAACAATTATTCATATTACATTTTCCTGTTCAGATAACTGATGTGGTTTCTGTCTCCTGACTAGACCCGAACTGATTTACCTCTCCAGGCGGTGTGGCCTAGACTTCTCACAGGATATGTTCCTAGAGAGAGTGACTCAGGACTCATTCCTAGCTTATCTTTTCTTCCCGATATATGGCTACCCTCCAGTTATCTCATCTAGGACCACGGTTTAAATTATCATCCATATGCCAGTGGTTTTCAAATTGCATCTCCAACCCATAACCCACTGAGCTCCAACTCATACATCCAGCTATGCACTTATCATCTCCATCTACTAGATACTTGAAACAAAGCTCTTAATTTTCCACATCCCAAGATAAACTATTTAAAGAAGTCACCACTATTTGTTCAAGCTAAGGAAGAGAAGTCATTTTTCATTGTTCTCTTTCCTTCGCCCTGCCCTCCCCCAATTGCAGTTTATACACAAATTGGTTCCATTTTACCTCCAAAGTGCCTTGCAAAGCCACCCACTTTTCTCCATTTCAACTGCCACCATCCTAATCTCAGTAATAATCGCCCCTCACCTGACCTCTCAGTACTCTTGATCACCTCTAATGTTTTCTTCATATACCAGCGAGAATAAACACTTAAAAACCTAAATCAGATCATGGCACATCCTGCTT
Source organism: Equus quagga (assembly GCF_021613505.1). Lineage (NCBI taxonomy): Eukaryota > Metazoa > Chordata > Mammalia > Perissodactyla > Equidae > Equus > Equus quagga. Next base: position 21,232,250 of record NC_060282.1, on the reverse strand, counting down.
CAAACCCTTCAACAATGTTCTATTGCACCTAGAATAATTCAAAATTCCTTACCCCCACCTTTAAGACCCCAAACAATCTGGCTTCTGTCTACTTCTTTAAACTTACATGATTCTTCCTCTCACTCACTCTGCTCCAACCACACCACCCCTCTTTTAAATTCCTAGAAGACAGAAAGTCCTTTCTTTCATCCAGGTTTGCAGAGTTTGTTCCCTGACTGTGATGTTCTTTCTCTGCTTTTGCACATGGTTTAGATCTCCTTCGGGTGTCACTCCCTGCAGTCACCCTAAATACACTCTCACTTCACTCTTCGTGTTTCCTTCTTAGTCTGGGTAATCACAGTTTTCAATTAGTTCATTTCTGAGAAACGATTTCCTTATTTATGGAATATAAACACCATTTATCAATTCCACAAACATTTTCTAAGTTCTTCCTATGTATCTGATATTTTTCTGGGCACTAGAATACAACAATGATCAATGTCCTGCCCTCTTGGATTTAGATAGATTTGATTTAAATAGTCAATCAGTATCAGAGTGTAACCAGGAAAATCCAATTTTGTTTAATTCCAAATAAAAACAAATGACTGGGACTACATCTAGAGAAAAATTGTCCACCTTGCTTACATTGCTAAGATTCTTTGATAAATCTCTATAATGTAAACTTTCAGCAATAATCAAAGGGTCTTTGGGGGGCTGAGAATACTCAACTTTCATCGGCATGTTTACGTCTTTTATTCTGCTTTTAACATGTAAGGTGGTGGTGACATTTACTTGTTTTCTTTAGTCGTTCTTCCTGTAGATTCATGTAGGTGTCTCCATCTGGAGCTTTATTTCAAATCTGCTTTGAATACCAGCCAGAATTTGTAGAACACTGAATCTCTTTTATAGCAAGCTTAGGGAACGGTGGCTAGGGTGGGGAGGAATAGCTACCCAGGCTTCCATGCATGTGGAACCCAAACCCACTGAAGACTCTAGAGGACAAATGAGAAATGCAGTAACAGTAGACACACCATAAACACAACCTAGGGCCATGTGTGAGATAGAAATTCACATCTTGTTTAAATAGATGGAATGACAGAGCTTACTAATTTCTCGAAGACATTCACCACAAATTACTGGTTTATAGAGTTGACCTATATAAAAAATTCTAGCTAAAAAGATCAAAAAGTTACATTGTGTCACATTGAACCTTAGAAACTTAGAATCATTGAACCATAAAGCATCGTGGATGGTAGATATCCAAAAATCAAAAGCATGAATTCCCAACACAATGTCCTTGACAAGCTGTCTTCTAGATCATGTTTATATACTTACAGTGCCAAAACACTCATAGCTTTTTCATCTAAAGATACTTCAGGCTGTTAAAAAGCTCTTACTTGTACGGTTTAAGTGTCTCTCAGCCTCTAATACAAAACTTTCTGGATACCGATTTTCATTAACGCAGAGCAAAATGACTCAAGCCTCCACCTTATATACTTGGAAAGTTTAGTTTTCTTCCAATATTCCGGGGAGTGCCTTGTGGATCCAGTGGTCTTCTGGACCTCTCTCATTCTGGATTCCTGCTCACATTGAATGCACCATCCAGGTTCTTTTATTTTATTTCCAGAGGCAGCTGTCCACTTGTCATGTCATTGTACCCCAGGTGCTGATGGCCTTGACCATATTTCATTCCCCAAAGCACCAACTACTAAAATATGTTTATTGAGCTTTTTATTGCAAACTGGTGGGGTCATAGAAAAAGAGTAATTATTAGATATCAATGTTATGAAGATACTTGATCATCTTCAACACCAGGATTTAAATTCTCACTGGCCATTCTTCTCCTTAGTCTCTAGTCCACCACGATCTCTCTCACCTGCTCTATCAGATCCTTTTTCCTCTCTCTCTCTCTCATCCAACCTGTAATGTCCAAAGATGCCATCTAAAAACATTCAATTCCATCTTACTTTATTATGGAGAGCAATTCACTCTCTATCTAGATTCTCCCACTCAGACTTGTTTGGGGTGGGAGATTATATTTGTGTAATAAAATTGTATTACAGAGTGTAGTTAATTAGCTTTAATTAGATTTAAAATAACACAAATTTCTTCCCTAAATCCTTATATTGAATTGCAATGTGTCTTTTTAATATATCTATCTACCGAGCTGAATTCTTTCATCCAATAATAGTTGTTGTTTATTTTTTATTATGTGCCAGACTCCATGCTAGGTATTGAAGGATGTAAAGACTCAATTATCTAACTGGACAGCCACATGCAGAAGAATGAAAGGAAACCATTATCTTACATCATACACAAAAATTAATTCAAAATGGATTAAAGACTTGAATGTAAGAACTGAAACCATTAAACTTCTAGAACAAAACATAGGCAGTATGCTCTTCGACATCGGTCTTAGCAGCATATATTTTCAAGTACCATGTCTGACCTGGCAAGGGAAGCAATAGAACAGATAAGCAAATGGGACTGCATCAAACTAAAAAGCTTCTGCACAGCAAAGGAAACCAACAAAAAGACAACCTAACAAGTGGGAAAAGATATTTGCAAACCATATATCAGATAAGGGGTTAATATGCAAAATATACCAAGAACTCATACATCTCAACAGCAAAAAAAACCTCTAACAACCCAATTAAAAAATGGGCAAAAGATCAGAACAGACATTTCTCCAAAGAAGATATACAGATGGCCAATTGGCACATGAAAAGATGTTCAACTTCATTAACTATCAGGGAAATGCAAATCAAAACCGCAATGAGATATCACCTCACTCCTGTCAGAATGTCCATAATTAACAAGACAGGAAACAATAAGAGAGGCTGTGGAGAGAAAGCAACCCTCATACACTGCTGGTGGGAGTGCAAACTTGTGCAGCCAATATGGAAAACAGTATGGAGATTCCTGAAAAAATTAAGAATAGATCTATCATATGATCCAGCTATTCCACTACTGGGTATTTATCCAAAGAACATGAAAACACAACTGCATAAAGATACATGCATCCCTATGTTCATTGCAGCATTATTCACAATAGCCAAGACCTGGAAGCAACCTAGGTGCCCATCAAGGGATGAATGAATAAAGAAGATGTGGTATATATACACAATGGAATACTACCCAGCCATAAGAAATGATGAAATCCAGCCATTTGTGACAACATGGATGGAGCTTGAGGGTATTATGCTAAGTGAAATAAGTCAGACGGAGAAAATCAAATACCATGTGATCTCGCTCATAAGTAGAAGATAAAAACAATGACAAACAAACACATAAAAACAAAGATTGGATTGATGGTTATCAAAGGGGCAGAGGGAAGGGAGGAGGGCGAAAGGGGTGATTAGGCGCATGTGTCTGGTGATGGACTGTAATTAGTCTTTGGGTGCTGAACACGGTGTCATCTATATAGAAATCGAAATATACTGATGTATACCTGAAATTTATATAATGTTATAAAGCAATGTTACTGCAATAAAAAATAAATAAACAAAACAAAAACAAAACAAAACAAAAGAATCATCTAGGGTAGAAAAAAAAGAAGCCCAGAGAAAGCCCTGTGTCTAGCTGAAGTGCCAGTCCATTCTACGCAGAGAAGCACTTTTGTGAAGGCGAATAGCAAGAAATAATGCCCTCTGACTTCATGGCACAGAGCATGCCAAAGGAATAAAGAATACTGGATTATGAAGAGGCAATATGGTGGGGCTATAGGGACAGGAAAGAGAGTGAGGAGGACTAATGGACATCGCTGGAGGGACAACGGCTATCAGAGGCCTTGGAGGAGGTGTTGGCCTTGGATGAGAAAGAGTTCACTTCCTCCCGGTTATTGGTAGGATGGAGCAATGGGATAGCTGTCTTTTATCTTGTGTTGTTTTGTTTCCATGTTGAGACTGCATAAATTTGAAGCTGGGTCTCTGTCTTTTGGGAACTGGTCTGTTTCCAGTTCCCCCTCACATCCAGGGAGTAGCCTTGAAAGGCTCCAAATTCCCTTTATTGTCCTTCTAGTCCTCTGTTTAGCCAAAATCTCTGCTCAGCTCCTCAACTCTCTGCTGCTTTCAAAAACACAAATGCCTTGAAAGAAAGTGATGCCTAATGTGGTGCTCTCTGCCCTTCCTTTCTCACTTGGATCTTGGGTCCACAAATCCTGGCTGCCTTAGCCACTCGCAGACATCTTCAAATGTTTTGGTTTTTTCTTTCTTTTCCTTTATTTAGGTGTTTGGGTTGTTCTCAGAGAGAGGTTTGATTGGATACAGCTAGTCGGTTAGTTCGTGAAAATTGAACTGTATTTTTTCCCCAATGCTACATAATTGTCTCCACATACACACATCCAAAGAATCTGATCTGGGTCCATGTATAGTTTTTTTGGTTTGTTTTTGAGGAAGATTAGCCCTAAGCTCACATCTGTTGCCAATCCTCCTCTTTTTACTGAGGAAGACTGGCCCTGAGCTCACATCCATGCCCATCTTCCTCTACTTTACATGTGGGACGCCTACCACAGCATGGCTTGATGAGCAGTGCCATGTCTGCACCTGGGATCCGAACCCGTGAACCCTGGGCCACTGAAGCAAAACATGCGAAGGTAATGGCTGCACCACTGGGCCGGCCCCCCAGGTATAGTTTTAAAAACCCCATGGGAGATAAATGGCACCCCACCCCCATCTTCATCCTCCTCCATTGATGGTCTCGGGTTCAGAGACTCTTTTCAAGAAGCAGGCTGAGACTAGGACTTCAGCAGAAATTTAAGGAATAATCTTCAGAGCAGCTGAACTTCCCAGTCATAATTGCCTTCGTTCCAGGCCCCACACATCTGTTAATCCTCCTGAGAGTAATTATTTCCACCTGAGAGTAATTATTTCCACCTGAGACTAATTATTTCCCCCTTAAACCGGGCTTTAAAAGAGCCTCTACAATGCAGGGAAACTTTGTCATTAAATAATTTATTCTTTCTTTCTGCTTCCCAAAAATCTCCGAGAGAAGTTTCACATTTCCCTGTGTAATTTATACATTGACTTATTTGCCTCAGGCTTTTTTGCTAGAGGGTAGGATAGAGATTCTCGGGTTTTCATAAACACAGTCTGCAGGCATCACCAAGGCTACGAGCACCCTGTTCTTCATGGTCCCCGAAAAGTGATTCTCAATAGGTCTATCAGGTTTGGAAAGGAAGGCATGGCCTCCAGAAGAGGCCAAGTAGCCAGTTACCCAACAGGAATAGAACCTTTCATCTGAAAGATAAAGATGACAATTACTAGCTTCCCCCAATTTTTCTGAGCAACTATGAAAGAAGAATTACAGTTCCACGTTGCTTAACAATGGGGATACACGCCGAGAAATGCATCGTTTGACTATTTGGTTGCTGTGCAAACATCCTAGTGTGTACTTACACAGCTTGGATGGTATAGCTTGCTACATACCCAGGCTGTGTGGTACTGATCTCACAGGACCACCATTGCATACGTGGTCCATCATTGACCGAAACATTGTTACGTGGTACGTGCCTGTGTTGGAAAATACCGTTTTTTGAAACATGCTTTGAGAAAACCCCCCTGAATCTTATAAAAAATAAATACTTGTACTAGCCTGAACTCGACACCTGGAGATCGATTTCCTTTCTTAATGCAAGAAGTTAAGGATAAGGCAAACCTAGGCAATTGTCTCTCTAAAGAGCTGTGCCTGTGTGTTTGGGGGGCTCAGTTCAGCTCAAATTTTGTGATTAGTGTGTGACACACCACCTCCTGGAATGAAACCTCAGGTGAAAGGTGATCACCGTAAGCCCTTTCTTTGAGGTTTAAATTAGCCAATTACTGCATCCAGAGAGGTGAGCCTACTTTTCTAAGGAAAAAAAAAATGTCACGTTGACTTAAATTTCACAGCGTGATACAGAAAGAAGCCTTTTCAACAGAGCCTAAAATACACAGCAGCCATGAAAATATCTGTAAAATTGTCTCTCAAAATAATCCATATTTTTCATGAAACTGCATATTTCAAAAAACATCTAGAAGAGGACATGATTGTAACTAGGACCATCTATTACTGGAAAATGTCCTTACTTTTATAATATACACAGAAAATTTCGATTTCCCAATTTTCTACAACGAACATTGTTTTACATGTATAACAAGGAAAGTTACATTAAAAAACTTTTAAAAGCTTTGAGCTGCTCCCCTTGGCTCCTTGCTAATAGTTCCTATTGGATCTCAGTGAGCTTGGCAAGCTCGACTGAGAGAAGCATTTATCACCGAGTTATCATTTGAAGCTGCTCCACCATAGCCTGCTTAGCACTGACAGGACATCCACTGTGAGTTAACTGCTTGTCCAAAACTTAAAAATATGTGATAACCTCACCCATCAGCAAGGTTACTTTTTCTCATCTCTCAAAGTAGAAATGAACTTGGACTGTAGCCTACTGGACTCTGAACAAAAGAAGTCCAAGAAGTCAGTTCTCTGCCTTGTCATCATTGTAGAAAAGAACTCATTCTAAAATGATCCACATACGTATTATTCATAGTGGAGATTAACCTGGAACCAGCCTATACGTAGGAGCCAACTGAATGATTCAAGGGTATCAGGCCAAAATCTCTTCCCGATAGCTTGTCATTCATATTAGTCGTTCCTTTGTATTATCCTAAAGTCCCTCTTAGCTAACATTCACTGATACAAGGTCCTGTGCATATGAGAAAAGCTTTCTATAGATCATCTTATTTCTGTTCACAAAAATCCTATGCCATTTTTAGTAGGAAATTAGAGAAATTAAGTAATTGCCCAAAGCCACAGAGTTATTGAATGGCAAACCAAACTCAAACTCAGGTCTGGCCTGACTTCTGCACTCCATGCTCACCATCACCTGGCTATATTGCCTCTTACCACAACACCCAGGAAATTTCAGGTAAGGCCATAAGTAACTATGCAAGCTACTGAATGACCATGGCAAGGTACTTAACCTCTCCGAGTCCAAGTTTCTGTAGTTGTGAAATTGACATCGTAACAGTACTTATTTCAAAGGGCTGTCGTGATGATTAAAATGAGATAATGCACACAAAGTGTTTATCACACAGCCTAGCACTCAGAATGCACTACATGAATGTTAGCTACTGATATTTGCTGTGAAGATTAGCTCATTAACCCATTCTTACCACTTGCAATACAACTCTAACAAAATACATTTTAAGGATTAGAGACAGCTTTGAGTTGGAAGTTAATCCATTCAGAGCCCAACTATAATTCCTACAGTTGTACGTAAAACCTTGAGCACAGATAACTGGACTTTCATTTAGTCCACATTTCTCTACCAGGTCTTTGAGGAACGTGGAAAGTTTCATTACGTTCTTTATCAAAATCTAGACATACTCTGTCAAGGCCATTCATTTTCACGATACACCGAACCAGTCTAGAAAACTCACTAAAAAATAAAAGGAAAAGAAATGAAAGACATTAGGATAGCTTGCTGTGTATGGGGTGGAAATACACTTTAGGCTTCTCTACACTAATATACCCACAGCTTAGTTCCTTCTCTTTGCTTAGAAACCAATTACTCTTCTTCTATGTCACTTAATGATATCACCATCACTCAGCACTCAGACTAGAAACAGGAAGTCATAAGGTCTGCTTTCTGTTCTTTATTTTAAATACATATGATGAAAATTTTCAAGCATATTTCTAATGAGAGAAAAATTAAGAAACACTGGGTACCAACCACCTCCCAAATTTGTCACATAATATTTTGCAATATTCACTTCAGATATTTTTTTCAAAGAAATACATTATAGATACAATAAACTTCACGATCTCATTCTCTTCTCTTCCTTCCCCGAGATAATTACCATACTGAAATGTTACCAGTGTACACTTGGTAAATTTTGCTACATATGTTGATATCTATAAACAATATACATTAGTCTTTTGTGTGTTATACAAAAGGCATCTTACTTTACCTATTTTTCAAATACTTTTTATACTTTATGTTACATTTTCCCTATTTTTAAATTTTGGAAAATATTATATATATATGTGTGTGTGCTTGATTCTTTTCTTTTATTTATCAGTTTTCAGAGTAATGAGTTTATTCCCTTGCAACCTCCCAAGATGACCAATGGAATTTTTAAAAATACTTTCATAAACTCAAGAATTATAACATATTTAGTGCTTCCAGCAAACACAGATATTATTCACTTTGATACACAGATTGGTGTCATACTTTGCGCACCATTGAAGAAAAAACCAAAGATGGTCTCAGATCAGCCAATTAACAACTTAAATGGAGTGATGTGAAAGTCAGACAGCCTTTTTAATAGCGTTTAAGAGAAGCAAAACTTCAAAGAAGCCTGAATTAGCAGCCTCAACTAGCTCCTAACCAAAGTCAGAGGCCTGATCAGACCCAAAGACTTATGATATGGGTAATAGGGTAGATGCATTGAGAATGTTGAATCTCCACTTTCCCTTGAACCTCTGTGTTGGCTAACTGGCTTATTTCCCATTGCTAGAAGATAGCACTCAGCTCCCCCAGCCCCTGCAACCTTACTGCCTGAAGGCTATGCGAAGACCTCAACCAATACACATGCATTTCAAGATCTACCTCCACCTCCCCTACTGGCCACTAGACAGATAACTAAGTTCAAGCGTCAGCATTGCATAACTGGAGTTAGTGCTGTCTTGTTAAGGTAGGCAAGAGATTATTCACCAAAAGAGACCACAGAACTTGGGTAATATGAAGGAGCAAGAAATGAGAAAGCATACCTAGGAGAAAACCTTGAGGATACTGGACAGCAATGACAAAGGAGAGAGTATACAGAACACTATGACGATGGTAAAGTATTCTGTAAGGCCATGGATGGTAGTTTTGACAGAAGCATTGCCTGCAGGAATGACAAATCCGAATCCACAGTAAGTGATTCTTCCAGTAAGAACAAAGAGCTGCCTCCCCCATGATGGGAGTGGCCCAGTGTAATCAACCTGCCACCAGGTAGCTGGGTGATCAGTCCAGGGAATGATGCCCCCAGTTACCTTATGTCGTTGAGGATAATTTCTGGGATTTTTTTTTGTGGTGGTTCCTTGTGTTTAATTCAAGGAGATTTAAAAACAACTCTCCTGACACCACCTTTCTTCTTATGCGTTATATTACATTATATTCATTTATATTGATACAAGGAGTTCCAGTTTGTTACTTTCTGCTCTTACAAGATATTTTATTTCTTTATTTATCTATTCTCCAGTTGATAGAAAATTAGTTTCCAAATAGTCACATTATAGGTAATATTACAATAAAAATTCTTAAATATATATTTCCTTTGCAGATATGAAAGAGAGTTTCTCTAGGGTTTTAAACTAAACGTTTAAGCTAAATGTTTAAACTAAATGTTTAAACATATAAACTAAGCTGGGATTTAGGGTAAGCACACTTTCAACTTTCTAAATATCCCAAATTGCCTATAAAGATGTTATATACCAATTTGCATCCTAAGCAGTATCAGTCAGGATTCAACAAGAGACACAGAACCAGTAGGAGATATATATTAAGAGATTTGTTACAAGGAATTGGCTCTTGCTCTTGTGGGGCCTGGCTAGGCAAGTCTAAAATCCACAGGGTAGCCATCAGGAAGGGAAAATTGATCCTGTGGACATAAGCTAAAGCTGCAGTAGACAGGCAGAATTCTCTTTTTCCTGAGAAACCTCAGTTCTGCTCCTCAGAGCTTTAACTGATTAAATCAGGCCCACCCAGATTATCTAGGATAATCTCCTTTACTTACAGTCAACTGACTGTGAATGTTACATTGGGATGGAGTTCTCATTAGTAATCTCTGAAGTCCTTTGGTTGCAATTATACGACTCCTGAAGTATGCGTTAATATATGTCATCACCTTTTAAAATGTGATGTTGCTATTCAGGTCATGACCACATTCACAAGCAACAGCAATAATTTTGTCTGCACCATCTAAAATTTCTTTTAAAGGTTTGTCATCTATATTCAAGGATCTTCTTTTTCATCAATGTTTCCCTGTATTTCACTGAGGAAGATTGATCCAGCCTCAATATTATCAGAAACTGCTTTGGTCATAATCAATATTGCCCTCAGATCTTGACAAACTTCCCCTGGGCTTATCTCTGGCCCTCCTCCTGCCAGACCCCTCCTCACAGAGCAAGTAGCCCTAGGGATCAAGAGGATGTGACCACCTGGCATCTCTGCTCCTCTTTTAGACGAAAACCAATGTACCTAAGACCCTGGAATTCCTTGCCCTAACAGACACAAGCCCCATTCCAGGGCCTGCACAGTCTTTTCTCTAGATTGACCCTGCAAAAGTTGGATGGCACATGAGGAGTGGCCCTGCCATAGCTCCTCGTGGAGCCTGGGCTTGGGAGAGAGTCCCTGGATGGAGCTTTGAAATATGGGCTGAAGGATCCACACTCCTGTGTGCAAAGCTCCTCACAGTGTGCGATGGAGCTGGTCAGGGGAAGTTTGGGTGGGCTGTGGGCTAGACCCTCCATTTTACTTTACCCGCGGCTCTGCAAGTGTTTGGGGTGGGCCTGCCAATGGTCCTCCAATTAGAAAATCTTAGTTTCTCAAATTTCTCAAACCATTGCTGACTTGCATTGAAACTCAACTCCCCCACCCAAGCATTCCCTTTCTCCACCGGCTTCTGCAGACCTTTAGAGATGTCTAGTGCCTCCTGCTATCTCAATGGTGCTGAATGACACACTACACTGAATGTGGCGCTTCATCCATTACATAAGGCATTTCTCTACTTATTAAAAAATATTATGCTGTACTCAAGTAACACAATGAAGCTTTCCAGCATCAACAACACTTTCACGATACCTATTTTCTTATCATATGCACAATAGATACACACATGGGTATGACCAAGCTTTAGATGTTTAATGAATTCACTTTGCTCAACATACTTTATCACCTCCAGCATTTCTTTTAAATATATGAGCTTTTCTAGACAATTCTTTTCTTCACAGTTTTTTTCTAATTCTTTTTAAAAGCATTTTTAGTTAATAATGTGGGGCAGATGATAGCGAGGATAGACAAAATGGTTTAAAAACGGGAGCAAGAGACACCATCCAACCAGAACAAAGATATGGGAGCAATACTCTCTGAATCCTCTAGTCCAGATTGCAACCTAAATGATTTTTGCTAGCACATGTATGCAGAGTCATTAGCATGGATTGCAACTAAAGTAGAAAGTTTGGGGTAAATATTTTACAAGTAGTCATAGTGACTATTTGAATAGTGAGCATTCGCAGAGTGAGGGATACCTGTATTTCTCTCTCCAGTTTGCTCTCTGCTGCCAAAAGACTTATGTTTCCAACAGAAACTCTATTCTAATAAATAAATTTCCCTCTATAAAACCACTAATAGGTCCCCGCAATTTACAAAAAGAATTTTAAATCATTAACTTGCCATTCAAAGCCACTCTTAACCTGATCTCCACCTACCTTTCCAGCTGCATCCTAACCTCCAATTATACTCTAAACCACAAAAAGCTACCCGTTCAAACAATCCATACACATACATTGGTTCCTCTGGAATGTCCTTCTCCTTTGGTACCTCATCTACTTGCTCTTTTTCTCAAATCTCTAGTGCCTTCACTCCCTTCCTCATACTCAGCAGAGAATGTTGCTTTCTACTTCATTAAGAAAATTGAAGCCATCAGAGGAGAATGTACACAAACTCTCACCACCATGACTATATACCCCTTAGTGTCCAAACCCTGTCTTCCTTCATGTTATTACAGATAAACTGTCCATGCTTTTATGCAAGACCAGCCCTTGTATGTTTGTGTTAGATCCTTACATTCTTGTTGATCCAAGGTCATTATTCCACTGAGATTTCCCTTCAAGAAACAACGTTTTCTTCAGCTACAAGGAGGACATTGGATGGTAGCCTTCAACTTCAGAGCCTTTGGGTCTGCCTTAGCTTTCCAGGTAAGACTGACTTCCCACAGAGCCTTCAGCTAATGATAGACCATTAAGAAGCTACTAGAATCTGTCCAAGTCTCCCCAGTTTGGGACTGCCTTAACAGGAAATCTTTGCTCCAGAGTTTCCTCTTGCTTTTTATGAAGTTCTCCCTACTGGATCCTGCTTCTATCCCCTTTTATGTCACAGATGTCAGATCTGGATCATGGTCTGGAGTCTTCCCGTACCTAACCTTGTTTCCTCCCCTTTTACCTTTCAGACATTTCTTGCTGGGAACCTCTTTCACTCTTAACTTCATCTCAGCATCTGATTCCTGAAGGACCAGAACTACAGGAGTTTACACTCAGAATGGTTTAAGAATTGGATTTGAGGACTGAATCCCTTGCCACCTAGCTGCCAATAAGGACACCACTGGTCAGAGCTTTGACAGGACATCTTCTGTGAAGAAAAAGACAAATTGTTGCAATGTGTGTCTTCTATAACAAAGAAGGAACCTCTGGGTTCTATGGGAAAAATGCATTCTATACATAGGAATAATTCTCTCACCTACACACTGGTTGACATCAGAAGGAGCCAGCTTTGAGTGGGACTTAGAGCATGAAAGGGCTGTGCAGCAGTCCAGGCTGTGGTACAAGCAGCCCTACTATTTGGGTCATACATTCTAGCAGACCCTATATTATTGGAGATGTCAGTAGCAGAAAAAAGATGCAGTGTGGAGTTTATGGCAAGGACCATTGAGAGTACTACAAGGCAGGCTCCTAATGTTCAACAGCAAGGCCATGCCATGTGCAGGGGAGAGTTATTTGCCTTTTAAGGACAGCTCCTAGGGAGTTACTGGGCCCTGGTAGAGATGGAATACTTGACCATGGGATACTGAGTAACTATGCCAGAACTTCTTATCCAGAGCTGAGTTATATTGGAAGCATCAAGTCTTAAAATCAGATAGGCCCAGCAGCAATCCATGCTAAGACAAAAATGGCAGGTACATCCAGGACTAAGCACTAGCATGATCAGAGGGCACAAGTAAGCTGCATGATCAAGCATCCCAGCCCCCCATGTCACCATAATTGTTGCATGCCACTCCATCAGCTCAAACTAATGGACCTGGGCAAGGGGGTGATGGGAGAGGGTATCTATAAAACCATTAGAAGGAAGAAGAAACTTAGTTTATGAACTTAGTGTATGAACACTTCAGTATATGGATGCAAGTCAAAATTAAATGGTGGCTGCATTACAGCCACACTCAGAAATGACCTTGAAAGACAGTGGGGAGGAAAAGTCTTTCCAATGCAGAAAATCTTAAGTAGTACAACTGGGTTATCCACTTTTAATGGAAAGATAAGTGGCCTAAGGTGAGAATGTATGTGGATTCAAAGCAGTGGCCTATGGCCTAGTGAGCTGGTCAGGAGCATAAAGAAAAAAAGACTGGAAGATGGGAGACAAAAATTTCAGCCTAGAAGCATGAGTATGTACATATGGGAGTGAGCACCATGTCTAAAGATATTTGTAGATATTGCTTCCAGAAAGCATCCACCATTGAAAAGACATTGAATTATCAAGCAGAAAGATTGACTCAGCCCATTGACATCAGCCAGTATTTGTCATCAGCTATCCTTGAACTGTCATGATGTTTCCATGAATAGAGTGGCTGCAACAGCAGAGATAAACACCATACATGGACTACCCCTTAAACCATGCCTCTGAATTTCTAACCTTTAGCAACAGAGCCCAAAAGTGTGTCCTACCATAGCACTATTCCTTGAGGAGACTGACCAGCCACTTGGCAAGATGACTATATTGGACCACTGTGAATCTCATGTCTGCTACACATCTGACTGCATCTGCCCCATGAGAATAATGGCTTCTGTTTCTCTTCCTATTTCCAAATCTCATATGAATGCCCTTCATTGGGAAACTCTAACCAGTAACCAACTGAGAAAGGAAATGCAAGAAATATGGTTTCCATCTTCTTTTCTGTGATGTGTAGGAGACTTTAGAAAGAGGTGGCAATGAGGCCAAGTTAACAACAGACACTTGAGCGTGGCCCATCCCTCGTCAACCTGGCAGTTATACACACCACTATTGCCCATAATTAAACTTCTAAGTTCAGACAATAACAGTATGCAAAGATGATAATGCTGATGGCTGACTTTACAACAATCTTCAAATATGACATGAATATCAATGAAGAATAAAAGAAGAATTTGACCCTGGCTAAATAAATAATTTTGTCTACTGGTAAGAGAGTTATAGATGTTCTTTCTCTGTCATGTTTAAATAAATTGGACATCTTTAGCAGAGGCAGGAGAGCATAGTGGTTAAAAGCATGGAATCAGATGCCATATTGTTTGAGTTTAATCTTATCTCCCCTCCTTAATAGCTTGTGACATTGGGCAAGTTACTTAGCCTCTTGGTTCCTCAACCTCCTCCTCTATAAAATGGAAATTATAACAGTACCTATTTCTAAGGGTCATTGTGCTAATAAACATGTTCAAGCATATTAAAACACCTAGATTGGTGCCTATCACATAGGGAGCACTCTATAAATTTGGTTGTGATTATTCTCATCTTAAAGACAGTTTGTGGTTGTGCTTGCAGGCAAGAGAATGACCAAAGGACCTCCCATAGTCTCTTTTAGTGCAGAGTTTCAAAGATTTTGTCATGTAACAGTTGTTGAACTTGCCCAGTCCTAAAAGTTCCCCTACTCCTCCCACCTCACCCTCATCCTTACTGTCCTCTCCATGGACAGAAGGCTCTTAGAAGGGAGTGAGCAACATCACTGACTCATGCTTTCCTCTGCCCCTATCACTCTGTCCTCCTCTGCCATCAATCGGTCCATCTGGTCAAGTCACCTTCTAATCAATCTACCTTATTCTTTTCTCTTTCTTTCATGTTAAAAAAAGTTTCCATGCCTTTTCTGGTATTTGAAGTTCTTTCTTAAGTCTTCCTCATAGACAGAAGTTCTGGTTTGGTCCAGGGAAGAATAACGTCAAGCGTACTCCTGGGATGGAAATTTCAAAGGCTTAAATGTGATGCCAGCATTCCAATTTGGAACCCAGAGTGTCAGGAGTTCCATAGTCGGTGCACACTCAGCACTTTGCTCCCTTGCATTACTGGTGCACATCAGATTATAAACTTTTTAAAGGACACAGCTTGTGTTTTATTCATCTTTGTATCTTTTCTAGTATCTGGCACCATGTTTTGCTCAGCAAAGGATTAGTTAACAGAAATAAATAGAGTAAAATGGAACTTAATGTTCTAGGAAACTCATAAATAGTTTAATTGACTAGCAATGAGGTTATTTCTTTTTTATTTGAATAACATTTATTATTTTTTAATATAGAAAAATTGTAAATGTGATAAAAATTATAATGCCACAAGCCAGAGATAGCCACTGTTGTTACTTCTTTTGTGTTTCATTCTAATTTTTTTAACACATCTTTTTACTTAGATATTAGTATCCTTTTTTGTTTGCTACAGAGGTTTTTTTAACTAAATTTATTTTCAATTATTTATCTTAAGAAATAATATTGGATACTTCAGATCTAACTTCTTTTACTTGTAAAGACTAACCAACAAAACCTACTGTGAACCTCTTCAAATTGGACAAACGTCAGATGAATTCTCTTTTTTGTCTAGCACAAGACAAGAACACCAACAATATTCATTCATTTATTCATTCATTTGTTTACTTTTCAACAAATAGCTATAGTGCCCTTTCTATATGCCAGACACAGTTATATGCATCGAGCATACAACAAGAATAAAACTAGATAAAAATGTCTGCCCTTATAGACATTATATTCTAGTGGGGAGAGAGAGAAGTAAAAAAATAACAAATTCGTGTATGTCACAGGCTGTGTTAAGTAGTTATAAATACTGCAGAGAAAAATAAAGCAAAAAAGATGGATAGAAAGTGTTTGCATAGGTATGCAGTGTCCATTTAAATGTCCTGAGAAGAGGATATCTAAGCAAAGACTTGAAAGAAGTGAGAGAGTAAGCCATGGAGATGTTTGAGACAAGAGCTTCCAGGCAGACATAAAATTAAGCGTAAAGCAGAGCTTGGACCGGAACAAGGCGAGTGAGGTGCCTAGGTTGCAAAGATTAAGGAAGCACCCAGCTCACGCAAATACAGTTGATCCTAGACAGGCCTGGAGGCAAACTGTCCCTGGCAAGTTTCAGTAATAGTGAGCCATTCAGTGTGCCTGGTGCAAAGGGACCAATGTGGAAAGCAGCTCGCCGAGGTCGGGGTGTAAGGGGCGGCCCTTTAAGGCCTCCTAGGCATTGCGAGGATATTGGCTTTGATCTGAGTTAGATGGGCCGTAATTGTAGAGTTTTGAGCTGAGGAGTGATCTAACATAACTTAGAAAAGAAAAAAGACAAATAAAGATACAAAAGAATGATATAAAACAGTCATTATTTGAAGATGATATAATTAACATAGAAAGCCTAAAAAAATCAATAGCAAAAATATTGGAAAAATCAGAGACGTGCATGGTTGCTGGATTTGAGATCAACTTATGAAACCAATAGTGTTCCTCTATGACAAAAATGACAAAAAGAAAATATTATAGAAATTAATGTGTGATTTATAAAAGTAAATTTAAAAAATCTGTACATTGTCTAGGAACTAATTGAACAAAACTGTGTGTGGTTTTTATGGAAAAAATTTTACAACTTTATTAAAGACTTAAAGAAAGACTGGAATAAATTGAGATGTATCTTATGTTCAGGATTTAATATTTAAAGATATCAATTGTATCCAAAGAAATCAACAAATTTAATGCAAAAAGAAATCGATAGTGTTTCCTCTACCAGAAACAACCAATTAGAAAATATAATAGACATCAAAATATAAATAGCAACAAATCCTATCAACAACTTCATAAAAATTGATCAAGACTTCATGGAGAAATATTTTAAACTCTATTAAAATATGTAAATAAAAATTTACAAAATATAACAATATTCCATGTTTCATGAGACTAATTAGCATAATAAATGTTATATTTTCCCAAATTAATGTATAAACCTAATACTATTCCAATCAAAATTCCATACAAACATTTCAAAACTTTGTTGAAAATATAGAGACACGTCTATAACTGTCATTTTTTAAAATGAAGAGGAAAGAGAGAAGCTCACCTGGTCTGATATGAAGACTTATAATAAAGCCATAGAACTAGTTAGCACGTAGTACACAAGAACAAGTACATAAAACAATAAAACACAATACAGAGCCAAAAATAGATCTGTGCAAATATGGGAAACTGATTTATCATTGAGGTGGCACTCACTAGCCGTTGGGAAAAGATGAATTGTTGAACAGATGGCTTGGATAAAATTGCTACCACACAAAAATGGGGTTCTTCTACCCAGTGCCACAATTAATGGGCACGGAACCAAGCCAATTACTTATGGCATCAGTTTTGGGGAGAGAAATCAGCTTTATTCTTTGAGATCAATCTGCAAAGAGACAGGGGGCATATGCCCTCAGATCTGTGTCCCCAATTCAGGATTCAGGGTGAAATTTAAGAGGCTAGGGAGAACAGGCAAGCACGTGGAAATGCTAGCCAGACAGGCTTTGATTGGTGGGTTTCAAGTATTTGTGGCAAGGTTCTAGGTTTCAAGTATTTATGGCAAGGTTCTGGGTTTCAAGTATTTATAGCAAGGTTCTGGGTTTCAAGTATTTATAGCAAGGTTCTAAACATTTATGATGACGTTCTAAACGTTTATGGTAAGGGGGGAAGAAATTTTAACACCAGATCTTCCTGAATGATGGATCCCTTGCTTCTGGTAAGAGTCCAGCTGTTAACTTCCAGTCGTGTTTCCATCCCTTGGTTCTGTGGGGAGGAGAATCTTTGGTTCTGCAGTCATTTCAGGTCAAGATTTCTTCTGCGCATGCTGTGGCTATGCAACCTTGCAAATGTTCTGAAAGACAATTTCTTAATTACCCTGTTGATAAGATGGGGTCAGTTGAACTGGTCCTGGAGGGCCCGTAGTTACAAAATGACTCACTATATGAAAAAAAATTAAGCTGGATTTCTACCTCACACTATATATAAAAGCACATATGGATTTAATCTAATCTTGAAAGAGAAAACTATAAAGCTAATAGAAGAAAATGTATGGGACCATTTTTATATCTTTGGGATGGGCAAGATCTTCTTAAGTCCCCAGAACACAAACTATAAGGTGAAAAAATTATATGAGAATCAAAGATGGCTATTAAATAAAAGACATCTTTGACAAAATTAACCCATTGGGATAGATACCTATAATGTGAAAACTAACATAAGGTTAATATCTGGAATATCCTAAGAATTCTTACAAATGTACATTAAAAACTGGTGAGCTAAGCTGAAAAATGGGCAAAGATCATAAATAGACAATTCACAGACAAAGAAACCTGGAAAGCTAACAAGTATATAATGAGATGCATAAAATACAAGAAATCAGAGAAATGTACCTCAGAATAACATGAAACTAATTTATACCTATTAATTTGGCAAAAATTAGGAAGAAGGTTGTAGTATAACTGCCTGACAATTAGCTTTTGTGATTGTAATGTTAAACTTTTGATTGCTGAGGCTACCATTTCAAAGATATCCACTCAGTCACCCCACCTATGAAAGTTCCCCTACTAGAAACTTCCTGGGTGACTTAGCTAACTGACCTCTTGAGTGACCCTGTTTTCCTTCCTGTGGGCTAAATCCTGATCTTATGTTTTAAATTCACCAATAAAGAGTGAAGTGAGAAACCCAATACTCTTTCTCTCTCTCCTTCCCTCATCCCTCTATGTCTCTGTCACTCTTTCCCAGCTGGGTGTGCTGTGTACCCTCCAGGCCTTGTGAGTAATAAGCTTGGTTTTTCAAAATTCTCTGATATTGTTGCTGAGGTGCATCTTGTAATCATAAGAAGACCGACAAGAGCCAGTCCAGCCGCAACATTGGCTCTCATCAGGGAAATGTCTGTGAGGTTTTGCCATGCCCCCAAGGAGTACAGGCCCAGATGGGTGCCCCCAGGCATTCCTGGCAGATAGCATCACTATAGATAGGCTGAAACTAACAGAAACAAGGATAATGCCACATTTGACATGAATATGGGAAAAAGAAAACACCTGCAGGTGTAGTTGTGGCTAATGCAGTCACCTGGAGAAGAATTTGAAGTATTTAACGAAATTAAATATTAGTAAACCCCAGGAACCCCCCTCCTTAATATATATCCCAGAGAGAATTGTCCATAGGTCCATAAAGAGGCATATCTAAGTCTGATCATCTCAGCATTGTGTATGGAAGTGAGGAAGTGACGACAAGCTAGGTATGCATCAAGGGATGGATAGACAAGTAAAAAGAGGTGAGTGGGTTCAATGGTTTACCAAGTAGCCGTCAGCAGCAAAACAGAATACAAACATACCAAATAAACGTTGATGCAAAAAGAACTAAGAATCATGACATGCAAAGTACCTTTATTTATGCAAATTTAAAACACTTATACGCACAAAATAATAGCATTCATTTTTTGAAGAACCATACATCGTTAAGGACATTAGAGTGAGTGCCCATGTCGGGAAGAGGAGAATGGAGAGAGATCAATGATGAAGGAGAAAATACTAAGAGGAAATAAAATAAGAGTAGAGCATTGCAACTAATGATAACATTGCACTACTAGGAAATATGAGTAACTCATATTTATATACTTTAGGTCTAGAAGAAAGAAAAAATCTGAATAAAAAATAGATAAAATCGGGGGAAGACTAGATCATCTTTAAAGTTACTTTTCACTCTAACATTCTGGTTTTCTATGATACATGAAATCCTCCTGCACCAAGTAAGCCTTGAGAGACCATTTATATCATTTCCATTAATGGGATGAAGCCAAACACCTGCAAATCCAGTAAATTCAGACAAACTAGGCTCAGGGGAGCTAGTTGCACATCATCTGTCAACAAGGACATCAAAGAGAGGTGGGAAATCAAAATCATCTGTCTCTGGGCTCCAAGCCCTGGCTATGACTCCCCAGACACCAATCACAGCAATTTTCAGTGTTCCGATAACCCTCAGCATCTGTTAATTGTTTTGGGCTCCATATTCCACCCTGGAGGCCTATTGGTGTTTCCAGTTTAGTTGAGGAGAGAAATAAAGGATAGACAGGTACGTTAAGGCATGGAGTCCCTGAACAAATGTTCTGGGCCAAGAATCCACAGTGTGGTGTGTAGATAGCTACAAAAACTGAGTTTTATAGCAGATTTTAATGCACTAAGGTTTAATTAGAACCCTAGAGAGGAGTGTGTGGGGAGATGAAAACCTGCTCAAAATGATGAAAACAAAAAATCCTTAACAACTGAAATGGACAAAAAAAATGAAATCTACAACCACAGGATATAGTTAGGCTTCTATTCGTGTGCACCTTCTTGACAGAATCAGATGTTCTGAAGGGTTAGAAATGGTATTACTGGGTAAGGCTTTCGGACTACAAGTCTCTTTGAGTCCCTTAAAACATGGAGATTACATGGTTCCATTATGCGTGTGCCACATGTTTGTGTGTGTGCACATGTATGCGGAGACCACAGACTATTGGAGATGAGGGGATTAAGCAGTAAGATGCTGCTTTGGAGGCTGTTGAATGAAGTTATACTTTCATCTTTATAGAGCTCCTTCCAGCTCTATAAAGCTCTGGAGGGTTTTATAATTTTTATAGAAAATTTTATTCGACATACAACATTTTCCAGCAAAAAGGCAATATACAGGAAGAACTGGTGCACACTGTTGCTACAGAAACAAACAAAAAAATACTGGAAAAGGATGAAAAATAAGTGTGATTTGCTGATTTTATTTTACTGCCCTCAAAACTAGACACACAGCTGGCATTAACTCCAAAATAAAAGGAAATGAGGCTGGGACTGAAATAAAACTACACACAATGAATATCAACATCAGTGAAATTCACTTACAGATTCACTCAACAAAAAGTCACCTCCTCCCAATGTGGTATGGGGCCCATTGGAGAAGCCTCAGGACTTGAAAGTCAAAGAATGCAGACCAGGACAGAAAGCATTCCTTTGGTAGATTTATAAACCTCAGAACTTGACATAAACATAATTGGTTATCTCAGGAGGTGGTCACTTACTTATCCCCGTGGGCCTTAGCTTCTAAGTGATGAGGAATGTGAGACTGAATTTATTACGTAGCATGTGTCCGTTATAGTTTCTTATGTATACGTGTGTCAACAGTATACGGCTGTTTTTATTGAGTGTTGGGTCAGGCACGTCAACAAATACTTAGGTCATCTTCATAAAATCTTAGCTAGAAACCTTTTGAGGTATTGCTATGTATATAATTCTAAACTTTACTGATATTTGGAATCAGTATTCTGGTATCCAAAGAGAGATAAGCAGCATCCATGAAGTCCAAGATTCTGTTTTGAAAAGACATATGCCTCTTTCTGGATGTGCTAGGCACTCTACTACTCCACATTCCTTGGGCCCAGAGAGAAGATACCAGCAGCATCCTGCACTAAAGCTTTTTACCTTTCTTCTCAGAGTTTTCTTAATGCTCCTCCGACTCAGCAAACCATAGTCAACCTGCAACCCATGAGTACAAAAATTACCAACTTTAAAATTGTTTGTCATTCAGACAAGATAATTGATATCTTAAATAGTTTGTAATTTCTACATATTCAAAACTTCCCCAAACCCAACATCTCTTTGAGAGCTGGGTGCTGAGGGTTCTACATAGCTACTGCAGCTAAACACAGTACTGGAGTAGCTCTCTTTGGTGACAGAGAAATCCTTCTCTCAACCTCCAAAATTTCCTTCAAAAGTCAGACTAGGCCCCTCCTGCCCACTTTCTTACAAGGGGGAAGGAAAGAAGAGAAGAGAATCCAGCTGCTTAATTAACAGTTACGTGAGCAGGATAGTCCCTGAGTATGTCCTATTCTGTGATACTCTTTTCTTTACAGTACTGTATAGTCATAAGAACTGGAACCTAGGGGCATTAATTTTCTGCATGTCTCCACTAGTGGAGAGAAAGCACAATCTCCCCTTCATACGTGAGGCCCCTTGAAAAATGTAGTCTAAACAAAACAAGATGAAATTCCCCATGACTTCATCACCAATAGTCCACATGCAAATATAAAGGCCTGGGGGCTATTGTAAGAAGGAAGAAGAAATGGTGTGTGCCCATTAGTGCTCCCTCTGACAACAGCATGGAGGTTATCGCGAGGTTTAGAGTCTAGGAGAGAGAATACAGTTCACCATAGATTAAAATCTATGCTTTAGTAACAAAACCAGATGTGTGTATTTACTAGTACCAAAACCAGGGCAGCCAGGAAATCAGATCTAGAAGAAAGTGGCTATATGGATTAGGTGAATCTCTTCACCTCTCTGAGTTACAGCGTCTTCAACTGTAGTTTAGGAATAATACATTATCAACACGGATTGACAATTGAGGCAAATGAAATTTCAGAAGACAGATTTGAAAACTGCAGGAAGCTCTATGAATTAAGTGAAACAGGATAGTAATGATTTGGAAATTTTATGTTGTATTTATTCCAACACAGTTCTGTATTTAAACTCACAGCTGTATATTTAAATGCTAACTCATGTTAGTATTTTGAGGAAAAAATTCTTACTGGAAAAATAAATAAATAAAATGAAAACACATATGCTAAAAGGTGGAAGCAACCTAACCTATCAAACAATTGAAATGCATATGGTGGAATTCATTGACTCTGGTCTTCTCCGCCTTGTCACGGTCAATCTGTAAATGGTGCGAGATAGTGCCTGTAAGCCAATGCTGTAAAATTCAACTTTGTTTCACTTCCATTTCAAATGTAATTCAAGTGCCTTTCAACAAAGATTTATTCTGAAGCCAGCTCTTTCACATCGCATTAAATTGGTGTATTTTATTTGCATGAAAATCGAAATTGATCAGATGTTGATGTCCAACCACTCCCTGAGTGGGATACAGAAAAGATCTGTTAAAAGTAAAAATTGCCAAAGGGGGGACGGGCATAATTTTTGAGATTGAGCTGTAAACAGCACTCTTTTTCCATTATCAGATCCTCATTAGCATTTCCAAAGAGTTGCCGAAGGCCAGATCCGTGTCCAGCTTAGATTCCAAACGTTCACCCTGCTTGACATCATTCTCTGAGCATATGCTCTGCTCCTCCGCAAGAAAATATGTTACATCAGCTGCCGCAAATGAAGGAAACATATTAATAAGAGTATATGGAATATTTCCACACAATCCCAACCATGTAAAACCTTCCAGGGTCCTCCCAAGTCAGTTCTTGGTCAATGGTTATTTAGCTTTCAGCTTGTTAGAATCTAACTCCTCAACTCCACCGTCGGGGTATACGATAACGTAGGAGTTTGCTCTCAGAATATATAAAGAAAAGGCTAGAAATTGTCTATAAACCATACTTGTGTTTTTGTCTGTGTCTACTTGCTCAATAGCACAAATATTCCTCAACATTCCAAGCTATAGTTCAGAACATGGTTATAAGATATGGGAAAAAAGCTCAGAAGAACAGAAATGGATTCCAAGATAATAGAAGTAAACATTTATTGAGAAGTTAACGTATGCTATTAAGTATTTAATTGGACGATTTGTCTACATGTACTCAAATAATCCTCATAATTATTCTCTAAGGTGGAGGTCATCCCCATTTTATAAAGACAAAAGAGCTCAGAGAGGCTGTGTCAACTGTCCAAGGTTTTATAGCCATTAAATGGCAAAGCAGTTATTCAAAACACAGGCCTTTTTACTTCAGATCTCACATTCCTTCTACCTAACTCTCTACGCTCAATGATCAGTAGTCCAGATTCAATGACATAGTGATCAGAGGTCCCCGTTTAGACAACCAAAAAGAGACGTTGGTAGAAACAAATGTTTTAGCAATTGACACCTTGAATCCACTTGGGGAAAGAATGTTCTTTGTTAGAAAGGTACAGTTGACTGGCTACTTTAGTGGAGGAAGGTGAGAACATGATGGTTTGAGGGGGAAAAGGAGAAGCTTAACTGCTCTGCTTAAACAGAAAACAGGAATTGGATTTGAACTAGATAATGAAAATGGAAAGAAGAAAAAAGAAGAGAGAGGGAGCTGGACAACATTGCAGTCATCTGTAGCCTGTAAAGAAATGCTGACCATGAGACTCTCCAGTGGCAAATTGTCCAGAAGATTTTTCATAACAAGCGATGGCCTAAATTCAGTGTTCAAGTTATTTGCTATGTATCTCTATGAAAGCATCCTTTATCTTCCCAAATTTTTGGTAAAATCTACTCCACACATAACTCTTATATGAGAAGCATCTGAAAAGAAAAAGGGATGTTATTCCACACCAGAAAAGGGTGGTGAGAGATGAGTAAGACGGAATTCAGAAAGCAGAGGAAATTTGAAATAGAGATGTCCATGTGACTGTAGGGAGGTCACAGTGCATCCCATGAATATGGAAGAGGGAATGAGTTAGTTTATACAAATTTTAAGGAAATCACACACTTGAGTTATTCTTGATCAGCTAGATCCTATTGTGTTGATATCAGTCCTCTCAGCCCGCTGGGGGTGTGTTAGTAAAGGAAATGTCTAGAAAGTTATTGACATTATCCCCTTTCAATATCTTCTGACACATGATATTGATTGGAAAATGGTAGCAAAATTACATTCCCGCACATCTACTATTCCAATTGATGTCACTATTTACTCTCCTATATCCTTTTACTCCCAAAGAACCATAAGGAAATTGAGAGAATCTCCTTGGATAAAGAGCTGGAGATCCATGGTCTAGGAAATTTGGAGTTCTGTTAACTGTCGTGCTGTCTATCGTGAATAGTACTACCGTTGCAAAAGTTACAGCCCCTTCGCAAAGGGACGTCCAAATCACTCCTTCTACCAGATAGCCTTACAGAATACCCTCTACATAGTATTTCTTCTCCTAGAAGCCATGAAACACCGTAAGGATTTCTGATCACCAAGCTTAATTATAGAACCCCTATTATAACAATAATAATAGATATGAAGAAAACAGAAATATTTAGTTTGATATTCCAATGATTCCAAGAATTCTTTCTCCAATAGCCCCAGTGGGATTGTTATTCATCCTCTTGTACGCAGTCAATGACAAGGACATTTCAAGAAGAAATTCCTTCTGTCTTTGGATAATATTAACCATTAGAAAATACTTCCTTATATTGAGCCTAAATGATACTTGTAGCCCTAGATTAATTCAAGTGTCTGGAACAGCATAGGCGGTATTCTTCTTCCATCTGTCTGCTTTTCAATTATTTGATGACAACTGTCATGTCACTACTTAAGTCATGCTAAATGTACTCAGTTCTTTCAATCATTTCCAGATGCTGTGCCTTACCAGGAACCACTCTGGGTACATTCTATTTGCCAATGTTCCTCGTAAACATGTGGCGTGCAGAAAGGATACCTATGCTCCAGATGTGTTCTCAACTGAACAAAATTCCATGGTACATTTCTGTCCCACTTCTGCAAATGCGTCCTTTGGTAAAGCAAACTAAGAGGACGTTAGCTTTTCATAACTTTATATCAAACTCAAATCATACTGAGGTTGCCATTGCCATGTTATTCAAACTGATTTTTTCCTAATATCTTTAACCTTGGTTCCTTATATACAGTTTTTACTCATTTGAAAAGTTTAACATAACTCATTTGATAATATGTCACATTTGATAATATTATGGGTACCAGGAACTATGCATAATATTTCGCAATTTTGGGGTGACGCAAAAGAGTCAAAGATTATGTAGCTAGTAGAATTTTGCAAATTTTATGCAATATTATTTTTAGACTCATGGTTTCAACCACGTCATAGAGGTCACAGGGCTCAAGCACAACTCACAGATAGAAATTTTTACAAAGATTTTTTTATGTCTTACTAGTATAATAATATCGCTGATTTTATCCTCTTATTTACTATGATTATTCACTTAACAGAAGGACAGAGAAATAGGAACCAAGCACTATCTTCTCCAGGGACTTTGTCTCTGCCTTAGAGATTCTCAGTCTACTATCATAAGTATGGTAGCATGTTTGGAAGATCCCAAGTTAACTGAATTTTCTATATGAGAAGAGTTGTTCCTTCCCAGAGGGATATTAGGAAGGAAAAGCTATAGTGTTGTTAAGAAAATAACTAGGAAAAACAGAAAGCACTGTTATCCAAAAATGTTGAAACATGAACTAGGAAACACTATTAGACTGTGGGAGAAGAGAAAAATACGAGCTTCTCTGATTTTACTTCTAATACTGCTTCGATATTGACCTCTTTGTAGCCACTAATACCACACCTCTGAGTCACTAGGCCTCTCTTCCCCACACTATTCTTCTTTTCACATCATCTCAGAAGAATCCTCACCTCTGTGTCATAAACGTCAGAATAACTTCCACAGTATCTCTTCTGAGTTATCATCTCAAGTCTGCTTAAAAGACCCCATGGTAGGAAACCCAGATTTCAATTCGACAGCCCATCACTGAAAAGCTCATACCTTGTAATCTTAGAAGCTATGGTTTACTGTTAAATTAGAAAGGAAAGTCTAGAATTGTGTCTAGTCCTTTTAATCACCATAGAAATTATATGTCCATATGAACAAAGACTAAGAGAGAAAAGAGACCAATGAAAGGAGCAGAGGAACCATTCATGAAATGATTTTTAAGAATTTTATTTAGAATCAATAGTATTGATTATGGAAGAGGAAGAATGATAGTCTTCATATTAAACCAAAACTCTGACTGCATTTCCAGTGCCTAAAACTCTACCGAGCATGTGTCACTTAATAAACATTTGTGGAGTGAGTGAATATAAGATCTTCCTATTAGTATTACATCAAACCACAGAGGCTTCACATAACAGGTGTATTTCCTCTTCCACACCACAGGTATCATGTTCTCTGAGGACTTCTCTTGTTAGGATTAGCTTTTCTGATTCCTTCAATAGTTCCTAAAATATATTTTATTGACTTCTTTTAATTGATGTCCCCCTCATCTCACTATGTGGCACTCAGAAGGCAGTATTTCAGGTGTGGTCTGGCCAAGGTAGGTAGGGGCGAGAGGAGGGTGAGGGTAGCTGACAGGAGGAAAAGTGAGATTTTTCCACCATTTGCCTGACTTGCTTTCTCAGAACTTTCTGATAGTCTTTTATAATATCATGCTTCCAGATGCATTCTCAACATTCTTTTTCCACCCCCAAAGCAGTCACATGAAGACCTTTTCACCCCCTTCCTCTCCCCTGCCACAAAGTTGGATGTTCTTTCCAGATCCTCACAGAATCACGAGTTCCCTCAATTCCTCAATTCTTTATCCTGATCTCTACTTTGAGTGCTCTATCATGCAAAAATACATGAGAAAGTGGGGACTGCAATTTCGAACACAGATTTTAATTGTTAGATCATTCATCTTTAACATCTTTTTGAGACTTGTAGAAAAATAAAAAGTGAGATATATCCCCAAGATGAATTTAGCAAATCAATCTTTTGGGGGCCCACCCTTTTTCTCTGTGTTAGAATAAAACACAGCTTAAAGCTTGAGTTATGTATCTAAGAATATGGTTTAGCAACACAAAAATTTAAAAAAAAACAATTTCAGCTAAATTTCAAACTACAAAAGCATGACATCCTCAGTATCTGTGGATAAACTCTATAATGACAGCTTTAATTAATTTGGAATTTCACCAAGACATAAATTTAATCATACCTATTTTTAAAGACAAGAATATTGATTTTGGACCAGCAATAAATTCCTGTAATTTCTGTCTTCAGTAAAATGCCAAGACAATTCTAGTCCATTTCTTTTCGTCTTGAAAACGTTATGCCAAAACCATCATTTTGTTGGCTGCATACATTCTGATTTATATTCAATGAGAGTTGTAAAAGCCTTTTATAGACGAGACAGCCGAGTGACATTTTCCTATAAATCATGACCATTTTTACTGCCACAAAGTTCTATGGTTGAACTTCAAATGTAACCTTGCTGTAAACTCTGTGGATGGAACCGCATTCTTGCTGAATGAGAAACATGTTTCCCTTCCACCATGAGCGACTGCACATTCCGATCAGTGTCTGGCAGATGAGAGCATCACAGAAACCCAGGGAACCCTGCTCAGCTCTGATGTAGCAGCCCATGAAATGCAGGTCACCCAGGACACCTCTGAATACCACTATGCTTTAGCTTCACGATTCACTCAGATTGGTACAGATACTGGGTGTGGAGCTGAAATACAATAGGCATTAAAGGAAACAAGAGTGAGAGGAAGCTAATTTTGGCAAACTTCAGTATTGCGGATCAGGAGCACAACCTATAGAAAGGAATCATATTCTACTCAATGTGAATTCTCATGAGAATTTCTTCTGGCCATGGAAATGTCATCTTTGTGCATAACTCTCCTAAACCCCAGTGACCACACCTGTTAAAGTCAAAGGCAACTCAGCTTTTCTAAGAAAGCAGTGTAGAACAGAGGAAAGAGAAGGGTATCAGGGATTAGAAGCTCTGAAATTTCTTTCAACCTGTCTTAGCAAAAGAACCTGGGTTTAGAAGGCAGAAGGATGGCTTGTGTGATATTGGAAAAGATATTAAACCTCTTCATGCCTAAATTCTTTATATGTAACATATATTCCATTAAAAATATAGGTGGAAGAAATGTCACTTTTTCCTCCCTTAAGTCAAATTAAATCCAGTTTGAGTATCCACTCACCAAGATCAGCAAAAGTTTCAGTATCATTTTTGAAGGTTTTGCACCCTACTTTTTGTCAAGGCTAGACCCCACACTTATGTAGTCCAGGAAGAATATGACAGAGGCCTCTGATCTTCAATCCAAAGCAGTAACCACTGTGACAGCTTCTTTCCTAAGACTGTCATCCATTTAAACATGTGCAGCTTTGCTGGCAGGGCTGAGTTCT
The DNA here is from genome assembly GCF_021613505.1 of Equus quagga. Taxonomy (NCBI): domain Eukaryota; kingdom Metazoa; phylum Chordata; class Mammalia; order Perissodactyla; family Equidae; genus Equus; species Equus quagga. The sequence continues at coordinate 21,203,426 of NC_060282.1, read as the reverse complement.
TCACGCCATCTTCAGATAAAGAGGTCTTCCCTAGGCTCCCAGAGGTCTGCCGCTGGGTGCCTAGTTTCTCCTGGAACCAGCACAATCCCTTCTGCTCCATCAAAGATCTTCCTACCTTCACAGCATTATTGTGAGCAGGAATCCTCCAAACCTTTGCCCTTTGTCCACGTTTGCAGTCTGGTGAAACTTTCTGCATGGTTTAGAGCAGGCTCTGTTTCAAATCAAGAGAACCACAGCCTGCAATCTATTTTATCTCTGACCATGCAGCCTCATCATATAGAAAGCCTTGTGCATGCACAAGCCCAGGTTTTCATGGAATTCACTGACCCTTAAGAGTAAATAGAGCTCAGACATGTTGAATTTTTCTAGAAGAAATGAGGATGGAAAAGAAGATATTTTCATTTTATTTTCTAGTGAGTTCATAGCAAGGGTGTGTGTGTTGGGGTATGTGAGTGGGGGATTACATCTCATTCATTATGTGAAATATGGGGAAAATCTCATCTACTCCCTTGGTGTTAATCACCAATTAAATGCCAATTGATTCTAAAGCTAGACCTCCAGCCTGTTTCTCTCTTCTGAGCTCCAGACCTGGGTATTCATCCCTTCCCCAAGTCGCTCTTGGTACTACAAAATAGAAAAGCTAAACTCATCCTCTCTACTCTACCCATCAACCTGCCCTTTCTCCTATGTCACATACGTCTGTGAATGGCACCATCATCGTCTAGCCAGACACATAGGTATCATCCTTGAGTCCCGCCCCTTTCTCACTCCACATACAATCAAGCACAGGTCCTATTGATTTTACCAACTTAAAATAGCTTAAATATGCTCACACTTCTTCTACCATTTCAGGTCTGTCTACCATCGTTTATTTCCTGGATTGCTGCTATAGCTTCTTAAACGATCATCCTACTACCAATGTTGTCCTGGGCTTTCTCCCATCCAAACCACATTATGGCCATAATGGTCTCTCTAAAATGTAAATAGTTGTGGTGTGCATATTGTAATCTCACAATAACGGTTTTTGTCTGATTTTATTATATCTCCCCTACTTTCTTTTGGTTACATTTTCCCTGCTATGTCTCTTTCCGTTTGTGTTTTTTAGAATAAGCTGAGATACTGTAGCAAATATTAAATAGACCAAAAGATAACACTTCAGCACAATAAAAGTTCTTCCTCCCCACCAGCCCCTACTCCGTAACAGTCCTAAGTAGGTATCAGTTCTTTGGGGATGATTCTGCTCTAGGTTGTTGTTCAGAGACCCCAGCTGCTTCCATCTGTGGCTCTGCCATCTCCTAGGGTCTCCTCCACATCTGCATCCAGCCAGATCAAGGGGAAAGATCATGGTGGACAGTATGGAAGGACTAATAGGCCAAGCCTGGAAACAGTGCATATCATTTCCACTCAGATTGTATGAGACCATGCCAACTGCAAAGGAGGCTAGCTAAGTGCCCAAGAAGAAGGAGGCATGGATCTTTGTGGATGGCCACTATATGTCCTTCAAGTTAACAGAGAAAGAAGAGGATTCTTCACCACTCTTGTAGTTGGTTAGAAAAATTTTCCCAAGAGCATCAGACTCTCAGGTGTCTGGATGGCAGAAAAGTGATAGTATAATTAAGAATTTAAGTTTAACTCTTGGCTCTGGTGCTTACTAGTTGAGTGATTTTGGATAAGTTTTTAACATCCCTAAGCTTCAGTTTGTTCATCTGTAACGTGGGAATAATAGTAAGGCATGGACTTTTTATAAGAACTAAGGGAAATTGAATATTTAAAGCAATTCGGTCAGCACCTGTCAAAAAACAGTCTTACTAAATGGAAGTTATTACCATTCATTTTTGACGGTGTGAAATGGAAGCCAGAAAGACAGATTAGAAAGAAAGACATTGGGATCAAGTGGATTCTGCTCTGTGACATTTGGCAAAGTATTTAGCATATTCTAGACTTTTGGCTTTTCATCAATAGAATGATCATAATTCCTTATAACTCATAGAATAATGTGAAAATTGAATGAAACATGCACATAAAGTGTTTTACAACATGTTCCGCACATAAATCCTTATACATGATAATTAACGATTAAAGAAGTAACCTTAGCGTATTGGGAAAAAGGAATTATTTATGTGGTAAAAGCATTTTTCCCCGTCCAGAGAAAATAACTGACAATTTCAAGCTCTCTTCTCTCTCATTCAACTCCTGTTAAGATTTTTTTAATTTTCAAACCACAAAACTCAAGTATGCAAAAAATGTACTTTTCCTAGTTTCTGTCCAAAACTCCTATGGCACCTAGAGCAGAAATTGGGTTTTGTGATTTCAGGGGAAATTCAGTCACTTAAGGGTTTTCTCAGTCAATTCAAAGCAAACTCACTCAATGTATGGTTCAACTCCTGCCCCACTTTGTGGTGGCCTCCAAGAATCACTAGGCCCTCAAAGTTACTTAGCATCCAGAATAAGACACTTGGTTCTCAGTTGTCAACTGTCCCTTCTGACTTCCACTGAGATTTACAAAGCCCCCTTTGATCCAGGGTTTTCCTTAGACTTGTTGGCTGTCCATTATCCTCAATGCTGTTACTTAGGTTTGATCTCTGTCTTTCCTTCCCTGCTTCCATCCATTTCCGTGCTTCCATCCACTGCTGCTGTCGTGACTGCAATAGCCTCACGGCACAGCTGGATTTCCTACCACAATATTCTGTAACTACAGAGAACTTGGCAGGTACTTCGTCTCTCCATGCCCTGTTCCATATGCAGCTGTGTCTCCTCTACTGCTTCTGAGTCGTAATCACTTGGAAAAATATCTGCAAAGCTACTGGTTCCCGAGGTTTGAAGGGGAAAATCAAGGCATTGTCCCCTTTATTTGAAGATGCCCCAAATTACTTGAGAGATCTATCTTCCCCCCTTTTATGACTGATCCCAAGATAAATGAAGGGGCAGAGCCCCTCTGAGAACCATCAGCATCAAACTAATTTGCCTCCTCTCAGAGTCTCTCTTTCCTTCTCCAACTCAGAGAAGTGCTTCAAGTTTAAAGATATTAGTACATAATTCACTTCTGAAACGTGGGAGTCATGAATTTTATACCTTGATCTCTGTTTCACTGTGACATTTCTTTCTTGAAGAAAAGAAGGCTTAGGTCAAAATTCCAGGGTAACACCATGCCTATATCAGCTCACTTCCTTGTCACTAAGAAAACAGAGGCATCAAACAAGATTGATATTGTCCCACAGTCACCAAACTCAAGATACTTCATGCATCTGCCAGCAGGCTTAACATCTTTCTTCAGGCTCTACTGAGTAAGTGTCCCTGATCTTACGAGAGACCAGCCCTTCATCCTGGGGGACACAGCCTCATTCCCTTCTCAAGGTCTTCTCAGCAAGTAATTCGTTTTTCTTCTACATCAGGGGTCAACAAAATTTTTCTCTGAAAGCCCAGTTAGTAAATACATCAGGCTTTACTGGCCATATAGCCTCTGTCGTGACCTCAGAATGCCGCCATCATAGCATGAAAGGAGCTATAGACAATGCCTAAACTAATTGGTGTAGCTGTGTTCCAATAAAAGTTTGTTTATGGACACTAAAATTTGAATTTTGTATAATTTGCCCGTCACTAAATATTATTCTTCTAAAAAATTTTTTTAACTATTTACAAATGTGAAAACTACTCAACTCATGGGTCATCAGTAGTCTACAAAAATAGGCAACAGGCCAGATTTGGCCCATGGCCATAGTTTGCCAACCCCAGCTCTACACCATTTCTCTCTCACTACTTAATAGACTATTGATGACCTGCTATTTTATATACTTTAGTGTTTTACGTCTTTAATAAAATTTAGCTTCTCCTGATTCTTCAAGTCTTTCTAGCTACTATATTATTTCTCTGTTGATCTTCACAGCAAAACTCCTTAAAATTTTTCTACACATTTATCCCACATATTCATCTCTCAATTATTTTCCATATCATTCTAATGTAGTTTTTATCCCACTTATAAAAAAAATCTTCTCCTTTAAAGGTCATCAATTATCTCTCTGCTTCCAAATCTAATGACACTTTTCAGTCTACATTTTATTCAACTTCTCAGCAGTTTTCCACACAGCTGTCTACTCCCTCCTCGAAACATCTTCTTCTTGCTTATGTGACGTTTAGGCCACCTACGTCATTGGTCATCCTTTCTCAGCCATTGCAGCAGACTCTTCCACTTAACGCCACAATTCCTGGACATTCTACCTTATTTTCATTTGCTCTCTAACTATCCTCACAGCCTTAGCTATAACCTATGTTCTGACAATCCCAAAAACGTATACCTCTTCCACCCAGACTCGTGTGACCAATCACTACACGGTATGTCCCTGCACATGTCTAAGAGACTTCTCAAGGTTGACAAGGCCAAACAGAATTACTGATTTCTGTCCCCACCTCAAGCTCACTTTTCCTCTAGCCTTCCCCAGCAAATGGCACCACCATCTTCTTAGATATTCAAATCATCCTTGACCTTGATTTCTCTTTTCCCGTCACCTACCTTATGATAATAATCAATAAGTCCTGTCAATTCAGCCTCTAAAATATATCTTAAATCTACTCTTTCCTTTTCATTTCCACTGTGTAACTCTCATCCACGCTACCACCTTGCTTAACTAAATTAGTGTATTTATGTCTTCCCAGTCTCCCTTGTACACCCTTGCCCCTCTACATTGTCTCTTCACAGAATTGAAAGTAATCTTTTTGATACAAGAATTAAATCATGTCACTCATTGACTTTAAAACCTCCTCCCATCGCCCTTGGGATAAAATCAAAACTGCCTTCCATGGTCTGTAAAATCTTGCAAGACCTGCTCTATCTTCACGTCATGCTTCCTTTCCCCTTGATCACTGTCTCTCAGCCACAGTCACCTTTTGTCAGGTCCTCAAGGATAGCAAGCTCTCTCTGAGCACAGGGCCTTTGCATATGCTGCCTTCTTTGCTAGAGTCATTCTTTCTATGGCTATAGAAATGTTTGTCTTGAGGTTTGAGGCCTTCATGGACCCCACTCAAAGGAGCCTTCCTCCCCTAACATTTACTCTCTAACTCAGCTTAGCTCCTATTACTAGTTATATTATCTAGTTATTATAGATAAAGTTTCACAAGTTATCTACTTATTGTTTCCTGTTTACTTCTTGTCTCTTTAAGTTCCCTGAGGTCAGGGGTCATATTGGTCTTGTTCACCATTGTATACACAACACAACACCTTGCTCAATACCTCATGCATAGTAGGCAGTCAATAAATGAGCATGTGGGCTCATTTAAAAAAAAATGTAAGTCTTAGAATGTTAAAAGTGACAAAGACTGTTAGAGACCCTCCATCTAATCTAATCCCCTCATTTTACAGATATGTGAACTGAACCCCAGAGTGTTGTTGATGAATTGAGTAAAGTCATAGGCTCAACAGGACTGGAATCCAGTTCTTTCATTTCTAGCCCAGGGCTCTTGGTTCTGCCTCACAGGGGGCAAGGCCAAGAGATTATGGGAGTAATCTTTGTTCTATGTTTCATTCCCTTGCCTTTATTAAGGTTAATGTTTTCAACTTTTTAAATAAGATCCTAGAGGTTGGGGATAGTCCTTTTAATTTACCTAATGCAGCAGAAAGGGAGATAGCTGCATAAATTTTTCCAGGCATTTTGTTTATAGTCCTAAAGTTGAAGTCCAATAGAATTTAAATTGAATTTAACCTATTTTCAATATTTCAAACCAAGGTTGGTTCATGTTTTCCATATAAAATCTGCAGTTCCATCTTCGCATTTTGCATTTCCATCCTCTTTTTCCACCATCAAGTGGTCTGGCTCTCCCTTGAGTGTGGCAGCCAGATGACAAATGCTCTTCCAAATAACCCCAGGAGTGGTTTCTCCTTGTGCACCAGGCTTAGGCAGCCAGCTCAGAGGGTGGAACGAGCATGGTTTAGAAACCGGGCGCCCCACTTTACAATCCTGGCTCTGCCACTGATTCCCTGTGTCACTCAGGACAATTTGCTTACACACCCTGGCCATGGGTTTCCTGATTGGTAGAATGAAGAATTCAGAATCAAATCTTCTGAAAGTTTCCAACCAGCTCTAACCTTCTATGTGTAATTTTCTATGCGTCTTTCTACACATAAAATAAAACTTTGCGCCATAAGGTTAATTCATCTCGTCTGCCTCTCTTTCTCTACTATTTACGTCTCCATTATAAAATTACCTCCTTAAGGAATCTTAGGATTCCCGAAAATCTCAGGAATCCTTATTCTAAGATTCTAATCTTAAAGAATCTCTTCTCAAAATCCAAATCACTCCTAAGAATACTCAATTCCTTTTCACTGTTCTGTTCCAGCCTCCTCAAAGTGATGCCTTAAGCAAGAAAATGCTCGATGCGTCATGGGAATTGATTACCCAATAGGCAGCCTCAGCACATACTCCAGGCGCCACTGAGGTCAACCTTTCTCCCCAGGAATTACGAATTCTGAATATTTCTGCAAAATGCCTAAGAAACTTTCTGGACACCTGAAGTCTGTTCTCCCATTGCCGATGGCAGTCAGATATACACTCAAACAATCAAGAAGAATGAATGCTTTTTCCTAAAGTATTCCACTTTCTGCTTAAATTGAGGAAACTAAAATTACCTCAAAATCATCCGCATCTATGCCAGGGGCCACTCTATAGGCAGGCTGCCATAAATGAAGTCGTTCATTCTTTCATTCATTTGCATATTTAACAAATGTTTTTTCAGTAATTACTATATGCCAGGTATTGTGTTATGTGCTGGGGACCTGGAACTGGATAAAGCGTTAATCAATGCCCTCAGAAAACTTGGTCTCCTGGCAATGCTGGACAAGTAAACATGCAACTAAGTTCAAAGTAATAATGGCTACAATTTCCTTTTACAGACTTCATGGCTATTTTGAATGATGCATTGGGGATCAGTGGGTCTGGATAGCATGACAGTATTTTCAATAGTCAAAGCCTGTAAAAGACAATCCAGCCATGGGCTTCATGAGAATTGCAAGAAGGATCCAAGGTGGGAAGGTGGGAGAGCGGTGATTTCCTCCTTATGGTACTGGAAGTATTTGAAGAAATTAACCACATTTGGATGGAATCCAAGACCCCACAGTCTCATTTTAAAGTCTCAGGCCAATGGCACAAATTCTGTTCAGGTTTGTTAAGAGCAGTACAGCAGAGCTTTGCAGAAAAACTAGCTCTTCTCATCCCACCTCTTGAAGTTCTGCAGGAGTAGATTCATGCTTTTGCATAGTGGAATTTCCCTACAAATCCACAGGAGTTTTTGGCTTTGTGGTCCAGCTCCCAGCAGGAGCCAGAGATGGGGAGCCAAGCCAGGTCTTCCTTCCCACCAGTAGTCACAACATCCCATGGCACCATTGAGAGTTTGTGTAAAATTATCATCTGTGAACATAGTTTGGAAAAGGAGGTTGGTTTTGCTCAGGTATTATAGAGTTTTTATTTTAGTTTATAATGCTTTCCAGTTGCCTTCATTCTTTAACTACACTACAGAAGTATGTTAAACCTTAGGGTAACAAGAATAGCAACATAATTAACATTTATTGAACATTTGCTAGCTGCAAAACATGGTTTTTAGTTCTTTCAGTGTCTCTTCTCTGTTAATCCTCCCAACATGTCTGTGAAGCAGGTACGAACATAATCACTCTCACTTTACAGGTAAGGAAATAAAGATGAGGCATAAAGAGAGGTGAAATAGTTTGCCCTATGCCACATAGCTAGTAAGCAGTAATGATGAAATTTTAACTAGAAGTCCATCTGGTCACAGCCAGCATATTTACCTACTAAGTTACATTGCCTGAAGATGTTTTAAAAAATATTCCTGAGGTGGGGCTGGCCCAGTGGCTGAGTGGTTAAGTTCGCGCGCTCCATTGCAGGCGGCCCAGTGTTTCATTGGTTCGAATCCTGGGCGCGGACATGGCACTGCTCGTCAAGCCACGCTGAGGCAGCATCCCACATGCCACAACTAGAAGGACCCACAACTAAGAATATACAACTATGTACCAGGGGGATTTGGGGAGAAAAAGGAAAAAAATAAAATCTTAAAAAAAAAATATTCCTGAGGTATCTTTTACTTTGAATACAAAGTAATTTGAAACATTTTGGTTATGTTAAAATAAAATTGGATTTTTTTAAAGGAAGAGAACAAAGACTTCAGATGAATTATAATGATGAAATATGAGATTTCAAATACATTGTAGTCTTACTATGCACCACTTTGAGCTTTTCCTATACAAGCCTTCTACAGCCCTCTCCTCTGGGTATGAATTTACTCTCCCTTGCTCTTAGAAGAAAGGATTTCGATGAGCCAGAGTAAATGGATCAAACCTAAGTGCCTGATCCAGTTATTCCATCTCAGATTTCATCTCTTGCTCCGTTCCAATGAGCTAGTTACTGTTTTGGGAAATTCTACTGAACTCATCACCTCGGTTCTGTCTTTCAGCCCACCTTCCCAGGTGCCTAGAATGCCCTCCATAGAGTGTATGGTTATGTGAATTACCTGGCAAGTTCCATTTCTGGTTGCAACATCTTCTCTGAACCAAAATGTGAGGATCGCTTAATTTGAATACTGATAGATTTAGACAACCAGAGAGATGGGGAGATCAGAGTCAACATATATACTAATCATATTTAGATCAACATATGAGTTTAGCTAGTTTGTATGTAGCCTTTTTAGGAAGGATGTGAATAGCAACAACTCTGGTGCAATCAACCACAGAAATGGAGCTCCCCATGATAAAAGATAAGAACTCTAAGCTTTCATAATCAATGGCATTTGCCCCTACTGCAATGGTCCATGCTCTCCTTACACTCTCTTAACACTTGAAGGTTTGACCTTTGGTTGGAAGCTCTGGACCTCAAAAGCACGATATCTCTTGTTCTTGGTTCTATCCAGAGTGCCAGTCTAGCCAGCCACTGGAGACAGAAGTAGAGAACATTTCCACCTACATGAGTATTAATGAACCATCACAATTGCCCTTCTAGAGCTTTAGGTACTGAGGCCTTTTACTCCTACTCTAAAATGTGTGTATGTGATACATGTATTATTAGGAAAGTTTGCCTGAGATTAACTGAATTAATTTTATGTTTGAATATTTTTGTCCATTTGAATATAAATATAACATAAATAATTTGAAATGGTTACCTGTGATTGGTACTCGCTTAGTGTATCAAAGACAGTGGAGTCAATACAAAATGATCCACTGAAGATCTTAGACTCCCTCTGGCTTTTCCATTCCCCCATCTCCTTTCTGCCAATTCATTTACTCTACTTTTCCAAGCTCATTCTTCAGCATTGATGCTTACAGTTTGTTCCACATTCAAGGTTTTTACGCACTTGTCTAAATTTTATAATTATGTTTCATAGGAGGTTCTAGTTTGCCATTTTGAAGCACAAAACAGACATTTTGTTGATATTTATTGAAAGAACAGATATTTGCCAGATACTCAGTGGGCTGGGTGAGAGATTGGCTCAATGTTGAGGATGAAGAGAACACAACCACAAAACTCTGACGTGTGTACTTAAATTGAACTCTCAACCCTCAGCATATGCAAAACAAATACATAGATGTAACCAAATGTTATAAAGTCCCATTCGCCTATACATTTCAAATTTTCAAGATGCATAGTCATATAAGGGAAAATAGAGCTCTGGTCGACTCGTAGATGGGAAACATGAGGCACACTGCAGTAGAGATTTGACTGAGCTTTTTCCACTTAATTTCATTGCCTCTTAAAAATGACTGAAACATCAGTGGAACAACTTTGTGCTGATTCACTCAAAAACTCGAAGTCAAGCCATTGTGATTTCTCATTTCTGTTTTGTAATCAAGTATTTTCGTGTCTGCAAGTGAAGTAGAAGTGTAAAATCGATTAAGAAGGATGGAGACTACTGCAAGTCTGGATAAGAGAGAATTTTTTTACCCTGACTGCAAGGTAAACCCATTACTCCTTGATGAGGTGTTTTCCTTTATTTCAATCCTCAAATTTAATACTTAACAAAACAAAAAAAGAAAATAGTTTTGGGTATAAAATTGTATTCAACACACCATAAAAATGAGGGATGAGAGAGGAGCAGGCAAAAAAAAATTAATATTTATGATTACTTACTAGATGTTTTAAAAAGTTCAGAACCAATATTTTGAAAGACTGACTTTTTTTAAATTACAGAAAATAAATTGAAACGGCTGGGGTGGTGTGGCCATACCCAAGTTACTCAAATGTTAGACAAACTGGCACAAGTTGCTGTCTAATATGCTTTTTGACTGCCCTGGATATTGGTGCTCTCACCCAGAACAGAGGAGGATGAGAAATCTAGGTAATAATTAATGATTTTTAACCTACTTTGGTAGACTCAATAACGGCCTTCCAAATATGTCTACACTGCAATCCCCAGGACTTGTGAATATGTTACTTTATATGACAAAAGGGACTTTGGAGAGGTTTTCAAGTTAAGAATCTTGAGATAGGAAGAGCATTTTGGATTCTCCCATAGGCCCAGTATAATTACAATGGTCCTTATAAGAAGGAGGCAGAAGGATCGAAGGTAGAAGGTGATATGGCAACAGAAGCAGAGATTGGAGTTACGTAGCCACAAGCCAAGAAATGCTGGCAGCCTCTGGAAGCTGAAAGAGGCAAGGAAAGGATTCTCCCTCGAGCCCTTAAAACCAGCCAGCCCAGGTGTCACCTTGATTTTAACCCCATAAGCCTTAAAACTTCTGGCATGCAGAACTGTAATGGAATAAATTTGTATTGTGTTAAACCTTTTAGTCTGTGGTCATTTGTTACAGCAGCAATAGGAAACTAGTACACCTAAGGACAAAATCTTTACTGAAAGTCAATACACTTGTCTTTTAGTTCCAGCTTTGTTACCAGTTAGCTATGTGACCTTCGATAGGTCATCTAATCTCTCTGTATTTGGATTTTCTCAGAAATATAATGGGCGGGGTGGAAGGGCAAGAGATGAAAGCAGAGCTTGAAAACTGGTGGCCTATCATTCGGATTTGGCCTATTTGGTGTGTTTTCTTGCAAAGTGTTTAAAAGTATAAATTAGTCAAAAATTTTTAAATCAAGATATTTTATATTAAAAAAAAAAAGCATCATTTGGAAATGTGAAAGATCTGGCACATCCCCTCAGGCAATAATGCTGATGCTAAATCTCCACACTGCCTGTCAGGTGTGGTGTGTGCTTTCTGGGTTGCCATGGGCCTCACACAATTTTGCTACCTGTTCTCACTCTATGATTCCAAACTGTAGGAATTTAATTAGTTCCTACATTCTATAATTTTATCATTGTTTTGAATCAACAGTCAGAGAGCTTAAAGTAATGCAACTCACATGGAGAAAACTATGTCGTAGAGGGCATGATTCCAAAATCGCTGCCCAAGATTCTCCACCCTCATTCTCAGGACCATGTATGTGTTGAGAGATAATGCCTAAGATTATGTGGCAAAAGGGATATTCAGATTAGATGTTACCAATCAGTTGACTTTGAGTTAGTCAAAGGGTAAATTACCCCAGTGGGCCAAATCTAATCTCATGAATCTTAAAACCAGCGTTTTTCTCTGGCTCGTAGCAGAAGGAAAAGCGAAAGATTTGGAACAGGAAAAAGGTTGAAGTGCTGTTGTAGACTTTGAAGATGGAGGGGGCACCTGCAAGGACCAGAGAGCAGCCTTGAGGAGCTGAGAGTGACCCCGGCTGAGTCAGGCATTTCAGCCCTATGGCTGCAAGGAACTGGACTCTGCCAGCAACCCGAATAACCCTGGAAATGAATTCTTCCCCACAGCCTCCAGAGAAGAACCCAACCTGGTCAATACTTGATCTCTGCTTTATGAGACCCTAAGCAGAGAACTCAGTTGAGCTCCCCTGGATTTCCAACCTAGAGAACTGTGAGCTAATCAGTGAATGTTGTTTGAAGCTGCTAAGTTTGTGGCAATATGTTATGGCAGTGAGAGAAAACTAATGTGCATTGAGATGTTCCAATAAAGGAAAATTTTATCCTTGCTGCCCAGATGGAGAGACAGAGGAATCCATCAGGTGGGGAAGTCTGGCTGTCTTCCAAAAGGCTTCTGTCAGTGGAATCTATTGCCCTGGAGAATTCTGAATTCCAGCATCTGAATTCTCAAACATATAGGCTCAGAAACATGTTTCCTTCATATGCCCAAATAGATCTCAGGAGAAGACTCCCATTAACCAAGCTTGTGATGCTGATGTATAAATCTATCGTGTAACGATTCACACGGACCTAGGCAACACCCAGAGAACTAAAATGCAAATGTCAGGAAAGCCACTATAGTCATTTGGGAAATAGAATTGTAATTCTGCTTACAAACGACACTTTGATAAATGTTCTTACAGTTAAATCTTTGGATACAGTATTATAAATTCCTTAAATTGAAATTCCTAGGGCAAAATATAAATACATATTCAAGGCTTTTGATGCAAATTTGCTTTCCAGAAGCGTACCATCTACCAGGTATGGTTCCACCTGCAGTATATAGAAGTGGCTGTGCATGCTCTTTGTCCATTTTTCTATTGATTTGTTTATATTTTTCATACTGGTTTATTAGAGTCTCTCACATGTTAAGAATATTAACACAGTCATATATTTTGCAAACGTCATTACAATTTGTTCTTTTCCTCTTTAGTTCATCAAGATCTTTAAATACAGATTTTTGTTCTTATTTTTACAAGATTAAATCTTTTATGCAATCCCTCTTTGGTGACATGCTTAGGAAACGTTGCTCCAAGGTCACATGCTCATCCCTACCCATTTTCCTCCAAACTTTGATGGCTTTAATTTTTCCATTTAAATATTTAATCCACTTGGAATTCCTTTTACCATATGGTGTTAGATAGGGATATAACTCTATTTTGTCTAAAGCATTAGGAATGGTACCAACACCATCTACAGAATAAGTCAAGTACATCTTGAGATCTAACATCACAAAATTCATGCAAACAGTATGATTGACATTTGAGTATTTCTTCCCCCAGAGCCCCCTTCATTCTTATGTGCCCAGTATCTTCATACATCTCTCCTCCTTCTAAAAACTGATCCCAGGAAAGAGTCTTATGAAGTCATTTTCAATACAATCTCCAGGTATTGAATACTCTAAATAGGTCAGGCTCTAAGCTAGGCTTCTGAGGATATAGGACTGAATCGGCCACAGATCCTAAACTCAAGAAATGTATAGTTGAATAATGAGACACACAAGTAGAAGCAGAAGAAATTTTAAGTGCAATAATAATATTAACATTTATATTGACCACTATTTATTGAGCACTTACTGTATGCCTCTCACTGAACTAAGTACATCATAATCATCTCAGTTCACCCTCAGGACAATGTAGGCACTGCATTGATTCTCATTTTTCACTACCCACTCTCCACTGACAAATGATTAAAGGAGAAAATGTTTCAGAGGTTGCCATTTTTAATCCAACCCAGTAGTCCTGCAGAAAATATAAAACTGAGCCACACAGAGAAATATTTGGGAGTAAATAGGGTGAAGGAAGAGATCTGTAGGTTGTCTCTGCTGATGAGCCCAGCTTTGGACGACCTGCAGAGGTTAAATGCTGGCCCCAGGATAACTACACAGCATTTAGAGAATTTATGGTGCTCAGTGGGGCAGCCATTTTGCTCTGAAGGTCAGTATGAATTCTGTAGTTACCAGGAGCCACTACAGATTGCACATATTGTACCTGACTGTTGCTCACCTTGTTGGCATGGAGCACCAGCCAGGCCTGCAGCTCCTCCAAGCCCGCTATCCTCCTTCACTTACTCTGAGTCCACTGCCAGGTATGTGTGTGGCTCCACGACAAAGGGCACCAGCTCCTTCTATTTCACCAGGATCACCAAGGCTGGAGGCAGTGAGGGACTAACTTATGTTCTGGTTTGTCCTTGTTCTGCCCCACTTCACGTCTGGCTCGTGTTCTTGACTGTCAGACCTACTAACCTACAAGACTTCAGGCCCGGATGCAGAGGCAATAAGCTTCCACTTCTTCGACAGCATCTACAACCATGTAAAATCAAATCCCTATCATAAATCCCCAATTCCATATCACTCATAGTGTTTCTGTTTCTCTGCTGGAACGCTAACTGATACAATATGTTTGAATGTTAAACAACCAATAGAGGTTAGTGGTAGTCTCTGGGTAGGGAAGGAGAACGGAGTGACTGTAATTCAGTGAGGTCTTCAATGTTATTTATGTAATAAATTATAAATTTCTTCATAACTTATTTGTTATAGTAAATTGCAAAATTTTGTATGTTATACTAAATTATAAAATTGTATATAATAGATAATAAAACGGTAAATTTATTAAGTTGGTGTCTGAGTACACAATGATTGAATGAACAAATGTGTGATGTTGGGCATGTTACTCAACGTCTCCTCCTGTTTATTTTACTTATCTGTAAAACAATAGAATTAAATTATATTTATGTACCTTCCACGTACTGAGCTCCACCATTACAATCTGTCGATTTATAACATATTAGGAAACAAAATACCTGTCTCCAAATATTTGAAGGCTATCACGAAAGATGGTGATCGGCTCCAACCTATGTTGTTTTTGAGAGCAGTGGGTTATATTCAATATGAGAAATAATTTCCCACCAAAAAGAACTGCCCACCAAAGGAAGAAGATGACTTTAGAATTAATGTGTTCTCTTTGCCTGGAACACGCCAGGCAAAAGACAGACGATTATTTATCATGGGAAATACCTAAGAACTTACCATCTTGAGAGAATGATCAAGCTGAATGGCCTGTAACATCTCCTTGAACTTGAATTGGCTACATTTTTTGTATAAATATTTTCCATGTAAACTATTAGCTTAGATGGTTACAAAAGAATAGTCCAGGTCCAATTTTTTTTTCAATTATAACAGATATAGCATTACAGTTTATAACAGTTGATCAGGGCATAGGCAATTTCTTGCTTGTTAGTTTGAACATGTAGCCAGGAATAAATAGCACACAGTATGTGTAATGCAATCTTAAAAGTGTTTTATTGGAACAGTGCTTAGACCTCTTACAAGGAAATGAAAAAATAAGAAATGTAAATGAACGTGATGTCAGACTGATGAAGCAAGTCTCTAGAGATCCTTGGAAGTTAGAATGGATTTTAAAATTCATTATGATTGAATTATAAAGTAAATGAAAACCAGCAGGGTTAAACATGAGGTTGACGAGAGCAGGAAAACAAAGTTCTCTGGATACCCACGACAGGGAGCAAGGAAGTTCAGGTTCACCTCTAGGGCAATGAGGAATTTTCTTCCAGGTTCTTCTCTTTCCATGTTTACTCTGTATCAGGCACTGTGCTGGTCACTTGAAATACAAAGGCCAAGAAAACATAGTATTAACCATTTAGAAGATCATGCTTTTGAGGTAGGGGCAGACATATACAACTGAAGGCACATAATAATAATAACAATAATAATAGCACAATAATAACCAAAACTAATTAAGTACTAACCATGAGCCTATACTGTTCTAAGTACCTTGCATATATAAACTCATTTCATTCTCATGCCAACCCCATGAGATAAACATTGTTATAACACTTGTTTAATAGATACTAGAAGTGAGGCACAGGGGCTGGCCCCGTGGCCGAGTGGTTAAGTTCGCGCGATCCGCTGCAGGCGGCCCGGTGTTTCGTTGGTTCGAATCCTGGGCACAGACATGGCACTGCTCATCAAGCCACGCTGAGGCAACGTCCCACGTGCCACAACTAGAAGGACCCACAGCGAAGAATATACAACTATGTACTGGGGGGCTTTGGGGAGAAAAAGGAAAAAAATAAAATCTAAAACAAACAAACAAACAAACAAACAAAAAAAAGAAGTGAGGCACAGATGGGTTAAGTAGCTTACTCAAGCTGCGCAGCTTACAAGTGGCAGAGCCTGCATTCAGACCTAAGCATCTCTAGATCCAGGCTCTGTGCTCCTGGCAATTACCTTATTGCCTTTCTCAACATAATGATGTTTCCGAGATAAGAAGTCTGCAGATGCTACTTTAAAGATCTTTACAGCTATTCTGATTGTTAGCAATCTGTTGCTTAATGGCTCTAAATATAGAAATTTCCAGTACATGATAGAAAGAAGACAGGGACATGCCATACAATTTAGCACAGATTAAGGCATAGACATGTACGTATCTGATAGTTCAGGCCCCAAGAAACTTATCAATGGCAAAATTCAGGCCCATAACCCACTTCAATTTTATGCTGCAAATATTTATTGAATACCAAAATTATGCCAAGCATTGCTTGGGGGAGGGGGAAGGGATAAAAATAAGAAAACCTTCTTGAACTTAAGAAGCTTAAAGGTTAATAGGTAATATGAACCAAGTACACAAATAATCGTAGCACAGAGCAAGTTGTGCTAAGTGCCATAAAAAGGAGACAAAATGAGAAGTTGAGAGGGAAGAAATGTGCATTCAGCAGAAAGCTCAGGAAAGTCTTCCTGAAAGAGGTGACATCTGGAAGTCTCTTGAGTGCTAGGTAGGATCTTGATGAGTAAGAATGAATAGAGGGTTAAAGGCTTTCTGACAAAAGAAACAGTGGAGGAAAAAATAGACTTGAAACCCAACACATATTCTTAGTAATGACTTAATCATGCTGATCAGAGGAAGTTGAAGATATGGTTGAAAAAGTGGGTTGGGCCACTGTGGAATGACTGCCAGGGAGATATAACTCAGAAATTTCATTGTAAAAGGTTTCATTTACTGGGGCCAGTTCATAATTATGCCTATACTAGCCTATCATTTTTCTGCCATTTGTATTTAATTTCTTCCTTCCTTCCTTCCTTTCTTCCTTCTGTCCTTCCTTCCTTCCTTTGTCTTTCTTCCTTTCTCTTTCTTTCTTTTCTTTGTCTTCCTTCCTTTCTTTGGAGAGCCTAGAGTGCCTAGCTAACAAGGCCACTAAATCTCTCAATTGAAATCTTGTACAATTAAAATGTTTCTCTATTTTTTATGTAGAACATATATTTAAAAATCTCTCTTTTTAAAGATAATAACAAAACTTTAAAAATGTACTCATGCATGATGTGTAAGATATTAAAATATGTACATAATTGAAAATAGAATGTCATCTTAGAATTCGATTATTCATTTAATAAATCCTTACTAGGGACAATGACACATTCACTGTATAAGACGTTCTGAGAATTCTGAGGTATTAAATCAAAATTCATGCCTTCCAGGTGCTCACAAAGTGTGGGGTAAATAGACAGGAATGAGTTATTAAAATACTAAAAGGTATAAAAGAGAATTGTGAGGGTTGTGAGGACGGTGGAGAAAAAGGCTAGTCTACTTGTGAATTCAAGGAGATTTGCTAGGTGGACAAAGGGAGATGGGCTTCCTTGCAAAGGGAACATGTGCAAAAACACAGGAAGGAAGGCCTGGCTTATTTGAGGAATAATAAGAGGTAACTATAGGATGTAGAGAGTGAAGTGGCAATGAATATGACTGAGGGGAAAATGGGGCCAGGCTGTAAAGGACCTGGGATGGCAGGAGAAGGATATTGAGCTTTGAAAGCCGCTAGAAGAAAGGATTGACTGACTTAATTCAGATTTTAAGTAGATAACTGTGCTGGTAATATGGAGGTTAACTTGAACTGGGAAAAACTGCCAGCAGTAGAAAGCCAAATTAGAAGGTTATCACAATAGTCCAGACCATAGACGACAATGTCTAGAATTTTGAAGTGCAAATCAATAAACATTTATTTAAAAATAGTACATGTCCAGTAGAATGCTAAAGAGTCAACATTAACAAAAATATGAGTACTTCTCTCAAAATGGATGGTAAGCTTTGAACTAAGCTGTGGCTAGTGGAGAATCAAAGTGAGCATTCTGGGATGGGACAGCAGAGAAGATTAAGGCTTCTAAACTGGGAGAATGACTATCTACGGTTACCACTTACCAAGAGAGGGAAAACACAAAAAGGTATGGTTTGGGAGTAAGTTGATAGATTTAGCTCTGTATTTGTGCCTGCCAAATTTTTCACACACAATTGAAAAATACTTTTGAAATTAATTAATTGAAATTTTGAAAAATACTTTGAAATTAATTGAGTGACATAGCTGTTCACTAGAGCAGACAATCCCCCAGGAGTATTCAAAGACCGCTATCACCTTAAATTATTGTGTGACCTTTGGGATAACACATTTCGCTGATAGCAGCTCAAGATTTCATCTTATTACAAAATTTCTCAATCAGATGTCAACTTGTCACACCTTTTTCACACTTTACATTAAAGGTTACACTTATGTAGGTTTCTTTTGCTCTGAGAATTCAAGGTTCTTCAGTGACTTTTCTGGTCTTCCCTTGCCCTACAATGTAGGGGTTGTTGTAATAAGGTAAGCAAGAGATGAGGATAATCAAAACTAAGTAGTAGGGCTGTAGATATAAAGAAAAAGATAGAGTGAAGCAATGTAAAAGGTAGATTCAATTGGCCTCGAGAACCAGTGAAAAATATTGAGAGATGTGGAGGAAGCAGTCTAGGATTCTTTCAAGATTTCTAACTTAGATGAGCGTGTTGATGGCAGAATCATTCATCCAAATAAGGATTAATGTAGAGCAATTTCGAGTGGAAGAAAAATAACGAGTTTTAGTTGAGGTCGCGTTGACCCTGAGATATTTATGGGACGACATGGTATCTAAGAAACAGAAATATAAACAACAGAGACATAAAGTGAGAAATATAAATTGGGACAATTTAGTGGGTACCTGAAATTACTGGGTTGGATCAAATCCACCAACTGACAGTGAGATGTCTGAGATACCAACCCTGAAGAATAGAATAATTGACAAAATTGCTGCAAAAAGAGATCCCCAAGAAGATTAAGAAGTGCATAGAGATGAAGGGGAAAACACAAAAATAAGGAAGCCAAGGGAGGAGAAGAGTTTCAAGAAGGAAAGAAAAGCAAACACTGCCTGATACTTTGAAGCGTCCATCAAGAATGACCAGGAAAGATTTGCTGGTTTTTAGCAGTTCCAGGTTTTCCAATGGCTTCCCCAAGAACAGCTGCAGAGGAGCAGTGAAGTGAGGTTGCAGTGGGTCCAGGAGAAAACCGCAGGTGATAAATTTAACCTCAGATAGAGATGATTCTTTCAAGAATCTTGGTTAAGAAAGAAGGTGAGGGGGCTGGCCCCATGGCCAAGTGGTCAAGTCCGCGAGCTCTGCTTCAGCGGCCCAGGCTGTCACCAGTTCGGATTCTGGGCACAGATCTAGCATTGCTCATCAGGCCATGCTGAGGCAGTGTCCCACATAGCAGAGCCAGAAGGACCTACAATTAGAATATACAACTATGTACTGGGGGGCTTAAGGGAGAAGAAAAAAAAAGAGGGGAAGATTGGCAACAGACATTAGCTCAGGGCCAATCTTTAAAAAAAAAGAAAGAAAGAAGGTAAGGAGGGGCCCAGCCTGGTGCCATAGTGGTTAAATTCACATTCTCTGCTTTGGCGTCCTGAGTTCACAGGTTTGGATCCCAGGTGCAGACCCACACACTGCCCATCAAGCCATGCTGTGGCAGTGTCCCACATATAAAATAGAGGAAGACGGGCACAGATGTTAGCTCAAGGCCACTCTTCTTCAAGCAAAAAAGGGGAAGATTGGCAACAGATGTTAGCTCAGGGCCAATCTTCCTCACCAAAAAAAAAAAAAAAAAAAGGTAAGGAGAGAACTGGAATAGCTCAAGTGGCACACAGGATTCAGTTTACAGGGAGTAACAGAGGCACTGCTTGGAAGTCAAATGCTTTTGTCCCTTTTTCCCTTTAGGCCCTGCATGTAAAGTGCTTCTAAAATAAAGATTTTTGTAAAATTTACGTGAGACCCAACTATCATCATTTCAATGTAAATTAATAAGAAAATATCTTCTCACTAATTTCCACATGACAGAATTTACTGGAATCCTAAAATTAAGTTTACTTTGTATTTAGCCAATATATTTTGAATTTATTATTTACATGAAATTTTCATTCAGAGTATTGTTAAATATCCAGAAACATAATAATAACAACCCAACCTAACATTTTTTGGGCACTTAAAATATGCCAGGCACTGTTTTAAGTGCATTTATTTTATTTATCTTTACCTCCCCACACAAGAATCCATGAAGCAAGTCCTTTTTTTATCTCCATTTCATAGAAACACACAGAGAGGGTACCTTACCAGCATTCGGTAATAAGTGGCAGATCTGGGTTCAAACCCAGGCAGCACCAGAGTCCATACTTCTAACCATCACACCATCTTGCCTCCTAGTCACAAACTGCAACTATCGTTACACATAAAGAGACACCTCAGACAATACTGTCTTGTTCTTCAACTTCTTTCTTCACTAACTTTCAGGAACTTTTTTCTCCCCCATGAATTGAACTTGAACAATAGAAAAGGCTGGCTGAGTCATTTGTGTAATTACACCAGTATTTAGACAAATTCAAACGGGTATGTTTATCCCTCTGTTGAAGAGGGTTCCTTAGCTACTCAGGCTCACGCTCCAACTGGGAACTGACGAAGGATCCAGCTGGCATGAAAAGGTCATGGCCAGCAGGCCACTGGGCAGGGTATATAATTGGGAGATTTTAAAATGCTTTCTGATTGTCAAAGTTAGAACTGAGATCCAGGGGAAAAGCAAATTTATTTCACATGAAAACCTTTCAAGACATTTATACAAAAAACATTGTGAAGAACCAAACTCTTCCTCTCAGACTCAAGATCCAAACCTTGAGAATGCTTCAATAATAAAAATAAAACAAAGGGGGAGCTACTTCTCTCTCAGCTCATATTAAATGGATGGGTCACAGTTTGCAGCACGACTGCACACATCTTTTTTCAATTTCCTATTATGAGCTACACAGTTAGCCACACAAAATAATATCAAGTTAAAAAATAAACGACAATGCACGAAGCCAACGTTCTCCAGTGGAGCTGGAACAATATACAGATAAATTGATGTATAGACATTACAGGAAGGAAGCAGACTCAATGGCTTTCTAAACTCCCCATAGTTTTAAATCCATAGTGTGCTGAGAAATATGGGTATTCCTCTAATCACTCACAGATATACTACTTCAAGCAATTCATAAACCTGACATCAAATTAGCATTGGACAAGATCTAATCTGAATACACATTAGCTCCTCCTCACTGAGTGTTTAGAACTTAGTAAATAAAGAAAAATATTTAATATTTTCACTTCAAAGAACAATATATCTGCTTGGCATACCTTCACACTAAACCTTTCTGAAGACAAATTTAAATGTACTAATTGGAAAAAGGGAAATAATACTTGCTGTGAGCCTTTGGGTATCTTAATGTACACTAGGAGTTTTGTTTATGCGATCTCAGTATTCCTCACTACATCTCTGTCTAGAAGGTTCTATCATCACTCCCAATTTGGGAAAACAAAAACCAAAAACTGAGGCTCAGAGTTAAATAACTAGTCCAAGTTCACTGAGCTAGAAAGTAGCAGAGCTGAGACGGGAACCCAGTTCTGTCTGCTTCCAAAATTCCTTCCACTTCAAATGTTCCCTCTGTGAGTAATAAAAACCATGGTTTCTCAAAATTTGGATATAATGGAAACGTAGAAATTAAATAATAAATATTAAATAGCAAAAGGTTGAACTCAGCTTTATAATAAGTGGATAATAATAGGAGATTTCTGTAATGTTCTTCCTTTACATTAAAATGTAAGACAAGTCACATAAAAACTAATCTGTATTAAAGATATCATTTACTCACTGACAGTCCATGACAATCACAGTGTAATTATTAGAAGAGTCACTAATTTTTCAAAAGACCATACTGTCCTAGAGTTTGATTTAGACTGGGAAAAAATGAATATATGCACTGCTTAATGGCATAGACTCCATTGATTATTCACTAATGGGGTTTCTACATAAGATTATTGAAAGAATAATTTTATTTCAGTCAATATATATTCAACATCAGGTGGACAAGCACATTCTCAATGAAAATTGTGTATAGTTAAGATTGTATACTGCAAGTAACAAAACTCCAACTTAAACTAGTTTAGACAATAAACGAAATGTGTTAGCTCACATGATGAGATCAGAAATATAACTAGTTTCTGGGAAGATTGGACCCAAGGGCTCAAAAACTAGCACCCAGAACGTCATTCTTAAGCCTCTCTCTGCTCTGTTTTCTTTTTCTTTTTTTTTTTTTTTTTGAGGAAGATTAGCCCTGAGCTAACATCCACCACCAATCCTCCTCTTTTTGCTGAGAAAGATTGGCCCTGAGGTAACATCTAACACACATGCCCATCTTCCTCTATTTTACCTGACACGCCTGCCACAGCATGGCTTGATAAGCAGTGCCATAGGTGAGCACCCAGGATCCGAACCGGCAAACCCCAGGCCAGGCCGCCAAAGAGGAACACGCAAACCTAACCGCTGCACCACTGGGCCAGCCCCTCATGGTTTTGTTTCTGCTTGACCTTCAGGCTCCCTGTGAAGGCTCTCTCGGCTCTCCTTGTAGCAACAATGGCTCACATAGATACAGACCTCTCAAGCTCACCACATACTATTGTGGAGAAAAAGGATGGTCTCATCTCATAGGTTTTGCAGAAAAGAAACAAAACCCCCCAATTATTGCACATTTCATTGGCTCTGGTTGATGGGGGGATGCCATACAAGTATTGACGTAAGCCTGCAGGACTGCTACCCTGTAACCGGGAGAAGACATCCCATTCAAGACACTTGGAAGCAGAATTGGAAAGGCCTAGGTTCTCAAAGGAGAACTCAGGATACGATGAAGATGGGGAAAGGATGTTTGGCGTCCTCCGAATTACAAATGTCCAGTACAAATTAAAACAGTTCTAAACAAGACAATGACATGAACACAAGTAATCTCCCAGGCTGAAAAAGCTCCCATGACAAGAATAAAATTAATAATTATATTAGGCAACAGGTATTGATTAATGATTAAGTCGAAAGCTGAGCCCTTTCATGTTTTACTCAATTGAAAGCTCACAACTACCTGAGAGGTAGGTGTTATTATTATACCCATATTTTACAGAGGAGGAAATTGAGACCCAGAATATTGAGGTAATTTTTCCACTATCGAAAAAGATGAAAGCCTGCATTGTCTCTGTAAACTATGGAAGGCTGCCATCTAGAGGACAGAAACTTTGAAGGAAAATTGGAGACACAACACAGATAAGGCTAGATTCATTCATCAAATATTTATTGAGCACTTACTACGTGTACATATTGGGTTGGGCACTGGGGGCACTGTGCTGGGTGCTGAGCTGAAGAAAAGCCAACTTGTGACTCCAGCCCTCAAGCTATGTCCCCAATCCAGCTTTCTCACAGTGCCACAAACCTACCAAACCTCTCCTGCCTCTGGGCCTTTATACATGTCATTCTTTCTCCTTCTTCTCTACCCATAAATCTCCTCTCTTCACTTATCTCCTCATCCTTAATATGCATCATAGTCATCATCTAATACCAAACTCTTTCTGCCTTTGTCCATTTGCAGACTAGTACCACCATAAGTTCAAGGTTGTTAATCCCAGCTGGGATCTCAATTCTACCTAGGATTATACTAAAGCTCTCTACTCAGTTTTTCTCTTTCTGAAACTGCAAGTGCAAACTTTCACCAGTCTCCTCAAATCTTTGACTCTACCACATTCTCTTATTCTCAGAAATCTACTGCATCTACTTCTCATAAGAAAATAAATATCATTAGACAGGAACTTTCTCATGTATACTCCAAACGCTAACCCTAGCTCCATCCAGTGTGGTGGGTTCTCAGAATCTTATTTTCACCATAAAGCTTCCCACTGAATCCAGTTGAAAAGACTCAAATTGGATCAACCTGGCTCACGATCTTGAGAAATTAGAACTGAAACTAAAAATTAAAAATTCAGTGTTGCATGCTTTCCTTTGAATGGAGAAGATGCAAAAATGTGGGCGATGTACTCTGGCCATCTTCCACCCTACGTACATGGAACAGATTAAGCCAGTATGCACAGCCAGAGAAGAAGGCAGTGAAATTTAGAAACAGAGATGAAAGATAAAAACAAGTTACTGCGTAAGTTTCCTAAGACTTCCCACGTCTTGGTGCCAGGCATTTTCAAACTCTCAGCTATATGCTTTCACTTCCTTGGACGCATCCCTGTAATCTTATAATTAGGCTTATTCTACTAGTTTTGGTTGCTCTCTGTCACTTTTACTAAAAATCGTAAATACAAAGCACTTACGCTGTAATTGTTTCTGAAATTTTTCCTCTTTTCCCCAGCTCCCCTGCTAGATTCTGGTCTAAGCCATCATCATCTCTTAGCTGGAAAACTGCAAGAGCCTTCTAACTGGTCTCCCCACACGGCCTCTTATTCTATCCAATCAGCTTTCAAGCCAGGTTATTTGTAGGTCATTCGATTCCACTACTTCAAAGCTTTTAATGGCTTCCCTTTGTTAAGAAGCAAAAGCTTAACATGGACTGCACAGACCCACATTATCTAGCTCCTAACTACATGGGCAGTCTCATTTTATAATAATCTCCCCATTGCTCATTGTCCTTCAGTAGACCCTAGTACTCACTAAGTCTAGCCTGCTTGGAGCCTTGATTCATTCTGTCCCCTCTGCCTGATATACTCTTCCACTCTTTCAACTGGCTGAGTCTACTTAGCCTTCAGGTTTTGCATTAAATGACATTTACAATTATAATAGTGTCCCTTTACTTTTTAAGATCTGCCTCCCCCTAGTTAGACTGTAAGATTAATAGGTTAGTGGCCATGTTTTCATCATCATCGTATTCACAGTGTCTGGCACACAGTAGAAAATCAATGAGTATTTGTTAAATAAAGTTATGAGTGAAGTATAGATCCAGAATATGCTACCTACATACATGGGAACCCCCAGAGGAGACAATATTGCAGAAACAATTAAATGAATAAAATAGTAAAAGAAAACTTTTCAGAGATGAAGTAGGTCTTCACAGACAGAAATGTTGTTTAAAAGGACAAGACACAGAGACCACTAGTTTGATGTTGTGCCCAGGCAGAGAGAAGATAGAAAACATTTACCTTCCAATGAAGAAAAATATGACTTGTTTCAACAGTATCTTCTCTAAAAGACAAAAGGTAATGAATTAACATCCATAAATATCTAAGAGACAATAATCTGCAGATGACTATGTAATGGACTATTTGGTGTAGTGGTTATGAGTGTAGGCTTTGAAACAAAACTCCCCTGGTTCAAATCCTAATTCCACTTACCAGTTGTTTCACCTTTGACAAGTCACTTAAGCTCTCTGCACTTCAGTTATACCATCTTCAAAATGAGGATAATGATAAGAGCTATTTCACAGAAGAATTAAAAGAATCAATATATGGTTAGTGCTTGCAACAGCTGTACCTAAATATATTATTATCTAAAGTGAAAATTCTGTTACCCAAGAATTCTGTGTCCAGCCAAGTTGCTCTCCCACTGCAAAGGACTTCTTCATGTGCAAAGCTTCCTCAGCAAGTATACAACTCACCTATCCCTCCTGAAAACTAAGAAATGAATCAGAGTGAAGAATGCAAACAGAAGGAAGTCGAGGCCTAAAGGAATTGGAAGTCATCATTGACGCCATCAAAAATAACAGTGTGTAAATACTTATTTTAAATATGATTATAGCTTAATGCAAATGTTAAAGTTTACTTTTATGATAAAAATATATATATTAGAAAAATTTAAATAGACAAAGCTTAAGACTAGTAAAAAGATATATTCCCAATCTCGTTAAGGAAAAACAAATAATATTCATTCTTTAGCTAAATAATATAAAATAGACATTTTCACTTAAACATAATGACTAATAAAATAAAAATGGGTTATTTATGCTCTAAATCACTTGGAGAAAAGGGTAACATTAAAAACAAACAAGCAAAAATCCTCATTTAGAGAAAATAAAAACAAGGAAAAGAAGAAGAAACCAAGATATCACAAATATTAGCATAAAACAAGATGAGAGGCAAGAAAAATCTTGTCAGTTTTGACAATAAACATACATGTATGAATCTCAACTATCAAAATATTGAGTCTATGAATGAGTCAATGAGAATAATTATAATATCATTACTGCATGCTGTTTGAAATATAGCAACATACATATGTAAAACAAAACACAGGAAGTTTACAAATCAATGAATCATTAAGGATAAATCAGAAAAACAAAGAAAAAGTATAAAGTTGGAGTTGAAACATTTATATCAGACAAAATAGAATCCAAGGAAAATTATTTAAGCATACAATAGGAAGTACTTTATATAGAAAAAAACTTGTAATTTATTGTGAAGAAAAGAATTCATGTACTCTATACCTTTAATATGTTTAAAAAATGGTCATAAAAACACAAAGAATACAAGTACAGTCATGCATCACTAAACAACAGGGACATAGTCTGAGAAATGCATCATTAGGCAATTTCATCATTGTGCAAATATTATAGAGTGTACTTACACAAACCTAGACGGTATAGCCTACTCCACACCTAGGTTATATGGTACTAATCTTATGGAACCACGGTCATATACACAGCTCGTCATTGACGAAAACATCGTTATGCAGCATGTGAATGTAAATTAATTTCATGAAAAATATCGGCATAACCCTTTGTCAGAAATAAATTAAATATGTGAAAAATTGTTGATCTAGAAGAGTGTAATAATATAAGTAATAATGTTAGGTAAATACATATACATATATACAATATTATAACCATAAAAGTAAACTGTTTCAAATTTCTATGAAATATTTACAAAAATTATGACTTCTTTAAACTCTAGAGAAACAAACGATCCCTTTGAAAAATAAACTCTTCCAATACAAGCAAAAAGAGGAGAGCTTTCTAATTCATTTTAGTAAACTAGCATCAAATCCTAACAACACTTAAAAGAAAAAAACTATAAACTCATTTCATTTATGAATATGAACACACAAATCCTAAATAAAAATTAATAAATTAACTTACCTATATACACTATATCCAACTCAGCTTTTTCTGAAAACACAGGATGATTTAATATTAAGAAATCTATCCATATTATATACAATATAAACAGTTCAATGAAAAAAGTCTACATAACCTCTACATAGCTACAGAACAGAATCCTAAGAATTTATTCAGTAAAATTCACTAAATATTATTGATTTTAAAAGTTTTCTTCAAGCAAATAGTTAACAAGACACATTGGTAAAATGCTAGAGGAATCATCATGAAAGTCAGGAAGAAGACAAATATATCTGCCACTATCACAATAATTACCATTATTTTGGAAGTTTGGAGCAATGCAATAAAACAAGAAAGAGAAATGAGAAATAAAATGTCTAAAAAATATCAGATACAAGTTATTAATATTTGTAGCTCTTACGATTGTCTGACTAAAACTGCAAAATAATTAAATGTATGAAAGAAATTAGAACTGATGATAAATTTCAGTAAAATAATCATATGTCAAATATATAACAAATAATGTTTTAAAAAATATTGTTAAAACAACAGAATACTTTAGAACAAAGTTATGATGCAAAAAGCAGTGTTTATATGAGGAAAATGTTAACCTTACAAAGGGACTTAAAAAAAAGGAAATTAAATAATATTGTGTTCTTGGGTGGAGAAAAAAAACAACTACAACAATAAAAGTGGTTAACATTTTTTCAAGTGCTTCCCATAAGTCAGACTCTCCTAGACACTTATAAGTATTACCTCATTTAATCCTCATAAAAATCCCTTGAGGCAATTCAATAATTACTTCCATATTGGAAATGAGTAAGCATTTTTTTCAAGTGCACACAAAACATTCACCAAGATAGACCATATTTTGAGCCATTAAACAAACCTCACCAACTTTGAAATAATTGAAATTATACAAACTATATTCTGTGACCATAACAGAATTAAACTACAAATAAATAACAGCTATCTGGAACATCCTCAAACATTTCAAAATTAAACAGCATACTTCTAAATAACTCATAGGTCAAAGCAGGAATCACAAGAGAAATTAGAAGACATTTCGAATTGAATAAAAATGAAAACACAACCTATCAAAGTTTGTGGGATTCAGCTAAATGAGTGCTTAGAGGAAAATACATAGCATTAAATGCTTATATTAGAAAACAAGAAAGGTCTCAAATAAAAAAATTTAAGCTTCCTTAAGAAACTAGAAGTCGAAGATCAAATTAAACCCAAAGCAGGCAGACGGAAAGAATAATAAAGAACAGAAATGAATGAAATTTAAAACAGAAAAAAAGAATACAGAAAATAATGAATCCAAAAGCTAGTTCTTTGAAAACACTAATCAAATCAATAAACTTCTAAACAGAATGATCAATAAATGGAGAAGAAACAAACTACCTATATCAGAAATGAAAAAGGAGGCATTACTACAGATCCTAGAGTTGTTAAAAGGATAGTAAGAGAATATTATGAACAACATTATGCCCACAAATTCAACAACTTATATGAAATGAACAAATTCCTTGAAAGACAGAAACTACCAATGCTCACTGAAAAAATAAATAACCTAAATATTCCTACATCTAATAAAAAACATTAAATTTGTAGTTTAAAATCTTCCCACAAAGAAAACTCCAAGACCAGGTGGCTTCACTGGTGAATTCTACCAAACACTTAGGAAGAAATAATAATACTATACTTTTCCAGAAAATAGAGTAGGAGAGAATACTTTGCAACTCATTTTCTGAAGTCAGCATTATCCTGATCCCAAGAGGATAAAAAGAATTAAACTAGACATAAGAAAAATACAGACCAATACTTCTCATGAATATACTTACGAAAATCCTCAACAGAAACTGATAAATTGAATCCAGCAAAGTGTAATAAATCATGACCAGATGGCGTTTATCTCCAAATGCAAGGCTGATTCAACATTTGAAAATCAATCAATATAACTCACCATATCAACAGATTAAAGAAGAAAAATTACACGATCATTTCGATAAATGCAGAAAAAAAAATAGCCAATATGGAGAAAGCCTATCAGCCTATCTCTCCCACTGACTGCAACTAAAACTTTGGTACAGAATACAAAAAGCAGCCACCTTAGTTAAGATTCCAAAAAGTAAACCATTTATATGATATTCAGGAAAAGACAAAATTATAGGAACATAAAACAGACCAGAAGTTGAGAGATCATGCGTTGGTTTTCAGAGGCTGCGAGTGGAAGAAGAGGCTGACTATAAAGGAGCATGAAAGAATTTTTGAGTGTGATGGAACTACTCTATATCTTGATTATAGCAACGATCACAGAACTTTTGTCAAAAGGTGTGGAATTGCACACTAAAAAGAGCAACTTTTACTGTATATATTATACCTCAATAAATCTGTCTTTTAAAGATTCTGTAAAAATTTGGTATGTGAAATCAGAGTATTGTCTTTCTAGAAAGTAGAATAAAAATACTGAAATGAAAAATAGACTGGAAAGTACTCTAAACAATTGATCACTAGTCTAGGAGAAGATGAAGGAAAGAAAATCACCAAATAATACACGAAAATATTCCTAAATTGACAGTAAACTAAATGCCCGAAGTACAACAAGCGGAACAAGGTAGTTAGGTAGATAGATAGATAGATAGACAGATAGATAGATAGATAGATAGACAGACAGACAGACAGACAGACCAAGCAACCCATGACTTCAGGAAGTTTTAGCAACCTAAGGTTTAAGACAAATTTCTAAAAACTTTCAGAAAGGAAAGATAACACATCACATACAAAAAGTTAGGAATCAAAATGTCACTGAATTTCTCAGGAGCAACACTGGAACCTGGAAGACAATAGAGAAATGGCTTCAAAATGCAGAGGTGGTATAGTGGTGAGCATAGGTGCCTTCCCAAATGCAGAGGGTAAATAATTTCCAATATAGCCTCATATGCACAGCTAAATTACCAATGAAGAATAAGAGTAAATTATGGACATTTTAAGATATGCATGGTCTCAAAAAGTTTAGTTTGCATGCATCCTTTATAAGACATGTACTGTAGGAGATAGTCTAGAAAAGGCAAAACTATAGGGAGTAAACTAAGAAAAAGTAATACCTGGGATGTGCAAAACAGAAGGTCCAACGCAGCGATGTAACTAAGGGAAGTCCCAGATGGAGAGAGGTCTCAGTACAACAATTAATAAGCAGACTTGGAAATACCACTCCAATTTGGAATAAGAGGTTGCAGAGCCCCAGGTAAGACGTAACCAAGAGGAAAGAAGGAAACTGGTAGTTTATCTGAAGTTCTTGGCAGTTTTTTTTTTGAGAAATGTTACAATTTGGTCATTAAACTTGAAGCTTAATTACTAGTGAGTACAAAGAAAAATAAATTAAAAAGATGAAGCGGTTAGTACCTCCAGGAAAAACAGAGTTTTATAAGAAAGGAAATGTAGTTATAGTACATTGTCAACTGTAACTCATATTAACATAGTCAAATAATGTAAACAGTATTTATTTAAACAAAAATTGTGATGGAAATTGGAAAAATGGGAAAAGAGGAAGTCTGTGGGGGAGAGGAAAGCATGGGAGTATGTGTAATTGTGATGTAATAAAACTAAACCCTTATTTTCCAAAGAAGAAAGTCAATGGATAGTGTGCAAATTTTAAAAAGCAAAAAGTAGCAATATAAGCTACATATGAGAGTATGATATTGAAAGACACATGGGCAAATACTTACAGATAAATACAGCTAAAAATTTTTAAATGTTTGAGTATAAGGAATGAAAATTAACATTGAGGAAGTATAAGGCAGAAGACTATTTTTCCTTACAATTACATAGCACCTGTTGACATTTTTAGATTGAGCACAATTTTATTTCATAAAAATGAACTTTAAAAAGCCATAAAATTTTCAGTTGAAAGTTTTTTTGTTTTTGTTTTTGTTTTTGTTTTTTTGCTTGTGGAAGATTAGCCCTGAGCTAACATCTGTGCCAATTTCCTCTACTTTATATGTGGCTCACCACCTCACTATGGCTGATAAGTGGTGTAGATCCGCACCTGGGATCTGAACCTGCGAACCCAAGCTGCCCAAGCGGAGGGTGCAGAACTTAACCACTAGGCTACAGGGCCAGCCCAGAAAGATTTACATTCTAAAAAAATAATTAAAATAACTACTGGAATTAAAAAACACAAAGGGAACATCAATGAATTTTTTAAATTCTGTACATCAAAAATCACATCATGAAATTTAAAGGTAAATGACAAATCAGAAAATTATTCATAGTATATAGACAATAGGTATTGGTCTATTCAATATTGAACCTTCCTATCTATTTTGGAAGAAAGTTCCCATTTTGTGTAGTATGGAAGGGATAGCAGAAGATGAAAGGGGCAATCTCTTAACAGTTAGAGCTAAAAGAATCTCACCTCTTTCAGCTGCAAGACTGAGATAACCAAAACAAAACCCAATCTTTTCTCAGTGAAGGAACATCAGTGGAGCCAATATCAGAACCTCAGCTGTATTTTGGAGATAAGAAAAGTGCTGGATGCTGCTGAGTGGAATTGGAAACGAGAAGACTCGGGAGCTTAGGGGCTACAAACCTCTCTGAGAACACCAACTCCCCCTTCCTTGTCCAATAAGAACGTTTCCTCTCTCACTGAAAAGCAGGCTTCCTCTCCTATCTCAGAGTCTAACCTGCCCAGGTGTCCAGTTCTCTTCCCGCCTTAATCCCCCATTCCTCAGAGTCAGATCCCAGCATATATGGGATGAGAAGCCAAATCCAGAAGAAGGAGGCATAGATTTACAATTAGTAAAATAATTATCAAACTTTGGGCAAAAATATAGAACCATATTTATGAGAATGGATGCAGACGGTATCCAATTAAGGAGCAAGGAGGCATCATTTTACATCAGACTGAATTTACATTTATGGTTAAATTTACCTGAGATTCTGAATTCCATGTTCCAGCTTAGGCAGCTGGGAGTGAGTAATGAATATCTGGACTCAGGGCTGCACTGTACCAAACCAGTTGAAATTTCTTGGTACAACAAAAAGGAAAAAATTCTAAGATGGAGAAAATATGAATGCAGGAATGAATTTATTCTACGTTAGCACTCACTGACCCCTAACCAAGGAGACATTCCTCTATCACTAAGAAGTTCAAAACATTAATTAAGGGTGTCATGACAAGCATTTCTTAAAGGAAAAAGACTAGAACATCAAATATCTAAACACAAGGCATGTAGTAAAGACATGTTTGTTTTGTGATACTTTTGTTCCAATTATACAGTTATGTATGTGTGATATGTATTTATATAAATGTAGGGGCTGATATGTGTATGTATGTGAACATGCATTTACACATATTTGTTCGTGATGTAAAATCTCAATATTTCTTACTGAGTGTCTTGTCAAAAATATTTGAGAGCCCCTGTTCTGTTGGTCTACAGATGACCTGGTACACACAGGTTAGCACCAGCAAGAAGGGATTCTTCTGAAAGTGCACCTCCACATTGGAGAGACCGCAAAGACAATGGAAAAGAGAAGTTTGATTAGTGACATTTTATTGTCCATTTAACCTGGGGGAAAGATGACTTGAAGGAAGGAACTATATCAATTCATGATTAGTGACAAGAGGATGAGAAAATGTCCAGGACTGGGTAACAAGAAAAAAGTGGATCCCAGTATTGGCCGGAGTTATTGATCCCAGTCAATGAGAAGGAAAGAGGTCTTCTACTGGGGGAAGAAGGGGAGAGCATGTGGAAAGGGAAGACTGTGAATGACCCCTCCTCATATGACCATTCAGCAGTAAAACCTAATGAAAGAGAACCAGGTAGGCTCTCTAACAAATCACCTCAACAACTGAAGGTACTGGCTTTCTGGAAATTGTCCAACATTTATCCCACTATCCTACACTGCTAGTAGAAGAGTAAATTGATACAAACTCCTAGAAACCAAATTGATCATTTGTCTCCAAACTCATAAATTACTCAAACCTTTACTTTGATAATTCTATTTCTACTAATGTCAAAGAAAGAATCAAAGCTATTTACAGGAAGTAGTAAAAAAGAAAAAACCAGCCCTGACTACTGATATCTGTTGCTACTAGCTAAGCTGTGAATTTCCTCTGCTGTGAATTTCACAGAATATCAGCATCCAATGGGGACTCTCCATAACAAGACCACTTTATAATGATGTGTGACAGAAATAAAAATGAAGACACTGTGCAACCACAAAAATGACCGAGTTCCCCTGACCCAGCTAACATGAGCAACTATCATTTCTTCTCCAAAAGCAATTCTATCTGTGCTTTGTTCATCCCACCTTGCAATAAAGATTATTAAGATAACCAATCATGGAATTGCCTCTGCTTCCTGTCAGCATCAGATCCAGAACAGAATCCAACTTCCTTGAATTGTCCTGTCAGCTAACCCAAGCCCAGATCTTATAATAAGCCTCTCCTAATTTCTTCTTTCTGAGATGCCCCGTGGTTCCCCATGATGTGTTACATGCACTATTCAAGATGCAGAAAAGTTAATCCATCAAAATGAATGCCTCAGGGTGTTAGGGCTTAATTCTCTCACAGAATCCTGTTGAGAAGGGCTTCAGGGCTTTCCAAGTATCAGCATATTATCCTACCAACAATCCTAGAAAGAAAGAACAATTATTATCATTCCTAGCCTACAGACAGAGAAAGAAACTGAGGCACAGACTGGTCAGTCTAAGATCTAAGGATTTGAGCCCAGGCCGTCTGTTGATAGCAGCATTTCATCACAGAAGCTATTTGGCTTCCACCAAAATACTATCACAAGCCACTTAGTTATCTAGGGTCAAAACCTGAGATCGTACTTATATCTTCACTACCCTGGCCTTCCACAGTCAGCCAGCGCTCCATCGAAGGCAACTCACCTCTTACCTCCAACCTCCTTTTTCCATTCCCATTGCCACTCTGCTACTTTGAGTCCTCATATCTCTACCTGAACTGCTACAAAAACGTCTTAACTGCAATACTTACTTCTGTTCACCTCCTCCAATAATCAAGCACAAAATCTTGAAGAATAATGTTCCTGAATATAGCCCTAACCATGCAATTCCTTACTGATATGTAGGTAGCTAGATGATAGATAGATAGATAGATAGATAGATAGATAGATAGATAGACAGATAGATAGACAGACAGATGGATAGATGGGTGATAGAGATAAATGACACATCCAAAAAAAAAAAACGTAACTCTACAGTTTGGCATTGAGACTCTTCCAGGAGTCGGTGGCTGCAGTCTACTTTTCCAACCTCATTTCCCATTACCTTTCTCTGATCCAGGCAAATTGAACTACTCTTCATTTCCTGAACAAATCCTGAATTTTCCCATCCTCACGACTTTGTTCCACTGGTTCTGTTCAACCCACATCTCCCAGTTTCAAAATCCTATCCATACTTTATCCAATCCAATGTCATTTAGTCTTCAAGGCAACATGGTTTAGTGAAAAGACAAACAATGAACATGAAATTATAGTTTTCCCAACACTCCCTCCCCAGCCTCCACTAAACCCGTGTTCTCACAGCAAAGAAATTAATTTCATCCTCCTTAAGGCTCCTATGTTACTTTGCCTATGTTTATTTACAGGAATTATCACATTCTGCCTTATGTGGTAGTTATTCTTTACTTTTCCTGTTCGCTTATAAAATTCTTTCCTTTTTTTTTTTTTTATAAAGATTTCATATTTTTCCTTTTCCTCCCCAAAGCCCCCCGGTACATAGTTGCATATTCTTCGTTGTGG
Source organism: Equus quagga (assembly GCF_021613505.1). NCBI lineage: Eukaryota > Metazoa > Chordata > Mammalia > Perissodactyla > Equidae > Equus > Equus quagga. Next base: position 21,168,686 of record NC_060282.1, on the reverse strand, counting down.
GTCCTTCTAGTTGTGGCATGTGGGACGCTGCCTCAGCGTGGTTTGATGAGCAGTGCCATGTCAGCGCCCAGGATTCGAACCAACGAAACACTGGGCCGCCTGCAGCAGAGCGCGCGAACTTAACCGCTCGGCCACGGGGCCAGCCCCTAAAATTCTTGAAAATGCAAAATATCTTATGCATCTTGGACTCAAGCCATGAAGTACATAATAATTATCAAGAAATGAATTGGACATTATGAACATTCACATTGTCAAGCACAACACAGTTCTGTGTCATGTCTCTCCTAAAAGTCTACATTATCTGCTGCTGAGAATTCAGAAATTGGGAGAAAGTCTGTGTAAGGTTTTTAGGCTCTGAGATATCATTTCGGAGTAGAGACTCTCCCAAAGAAGAATCCAATCGTTTTCCTTCTCTAGGAGCAGCCACTGAAGTTATTCAGGACCTTGCCTGTACTCAAGGGACACCACTTCCCTTCTTTTTGTTCACTTGGCCACCAGAATCTATATGTTGGCTCCACTATCATCCAATATGGAGCACTCCTGTGAGGCTATTGCCTAACCTGATGTCCAGTCCATGTGCATGTGCCTTTGTCTCTGACACCAATTCCTGCTCTAAAGGTCATGGAGCAGAACCAGTTTCACTCTACTCAGCTGTTACAAGCCACAGAGAAGTCACACAGAAGAAACTGCCTGGGGCCTCTTTCTCCAGCTAGGCATGGGGATGGGCAGTGCTGATACTTGGGGGCTGGGAACGTGACACGTATATAAGCTTGATAGACTCCATTCCAGTTCAAAATACTTTTTAAAACATTACTGATTCCCAAGAGCCCATTTCCCTATAAGGAGGTCATTTAGCAGTGAGAGAAATTATTTCTCATATTTCTAGCTAATTTCTAGCTTGAATTTCTTTTTACTTAATCTCTTCAAGTTTTCATTTCTTTAAGAAAGGCACTGAAAAATAAATTTTAAAAATGTGGGCAATAGGAAGATGTTTCTAAAGGGGATAACACTAAACATTACATATTTAATGTTTCACCTCCCATCACCACTTCTTCTCTGCCTCCCACTGTTTCTGGAAAAGCAAGTCAAGAGGTCTGTCAGAAAAGCAAGAGGGTGTGGTTGAAATTAGCCATATAACTGGACACCATGTAGGGCTGGCCTGCGTAATATATAATGGGAATTACCTTGTGTCCTACCAACTCCCCGGGGCCCCAAAAAAGGAACATATGAAGGAAATTCAGAAAAGAGCAACAAAACAATTAAGGAGCTGTGAGGTTGATTTATGAGGCACATTACGGGAACTAAGTACATGTGGCTTGGCTAAACAATGACTGAATGAAGACACAATGAATGTCTATGAGTTTACAGAGAATGTAATCACTGACGAAAGGAGAGGGACTGAGTTATCCTGGAAGTGATAACATCATCGTCACCGTGCTTTTATTTTATTTTTAATATGAGGCTCTGTGCCTTATATTTCTCTTGTCTGCTACAGAAGTCAGTGCCAATATATTTTTAAAATATTTTATAATACTGAAAAAGATAAAACAACAACGATGGAAATCTTTATAAAATTTTACCTTTACAAAATGTAGGAAGTTCTCTGAATGTATTCTGGGTAGGAGTATTGACTAATAAGTAATAAGAATATAAATCAATTAACAGCCTATCTGAGCTAGACAGGGAGAAATGAGTCTCTGCTGCCACATCTAGGGCAAGGGAAAGGGAGAAGAGGAAGAAATGAAAGGAAAAGTGAATCCACCCAGGGCCCGCCCAGTGGCACAGGGGTTGGGTTCACATACTCCACTTCGGTGGCTCAGACTTTGCGGGTTCAGATCCCAGACATGGGTCTGCATACCACTCTTCAGGCCATGCTGTGGCGGTGTCCCACATGCAAAGTGGAGGAGGACCAGCATGGATGTTGGTTCAGGGACAATTTTCCTCACACACCCCCAAAAAAGTGAATCGACCAAAATCCTTGCACCTCTTAACCTAGTGGAGTTGCCATCTTGGGTGGAAGCCAAGAACAACAACTTATGAAAAGTCTCTAATACGGAATCCCCTGACTTCCCCAGAGACCTCAATGACACACAGTTTATTTCAAACAGGAGAAGGTCATCAGCCTGTTCGTTGTCCTCTAGACTCTTGGTGCCAGGAAAGACTGAGAGAAGGTGTATGTCAGAGGCAGATGGGTGATGGCTAATAGGACCAATCTAGCCTCTACTGCTGCTGAGGAACAAACAGCATCCAGTTCTTTCTTACCTCATCCTATGCAGAGCAGTGATAAGTGGTAAAACTTAAAATGAGGTTTGCAGTATCTCAAAAGCGCCAAGAACAACTACCTCTTGTCTGTCCCTGAAGTAGGAGCTGGGGGTGTTATGGCAAATATGACATGCTCCCTGTCCTCAAGGGCTCCCAGGCAGGAGAGGGAGACAGACATAGACATAGACACATCATTATTATTCAAGGAGTTAGATATAAGAGGAAAGCAAGGGGTGCCAGACCTACTGAGAGGAAATCTATCCCAGCGTGGAAGAATCAACGGAAGATGTCCTGGAGGCGGCAAAGTATGACCCTGACATGGTTACCATCAGATGGCTTCACTCTCAGTTTCCAATTGTTTCACGTGGAGATCCTTATCCAGGAGCTTTTATAGCAGATGATAGGGTGAATACGCACTGTTAGGCTTCTCAAGCTTGCTTCCTTCTTAAAATAAAACTCTATCTTTCCTAGAGAACTATCTTTCCTCCCCACTCCAACGATGTGGTGTTAGCTAATCCTCATACCTCACCTTTTTTGTCTCCTTCAGTTGGCCCAGGGTGAGCTCATCCAGCTCCTTTCCTGGAATTTTTCAAATTGAACCTAAGGGAGAGGGACATTCCTTTTGTGGAGATAAGACCATAATGTAAGAGTTTAGGGAAAATTCAAGGATGACACTTCCCTTATATGGAAGAAGCTGGTTCGTGGTGGAACAGACTAAAACCAACACAGAGAGGCAATGAAGATAGACAGAGAGATGGAGCTCTGCTAGCTCCAGGGCCCTGATCCTAGTTGCCTCTGAGGCATCACCATTTCCATTCTGTTACTATGTCAGTCACCACAGCATCCTTCCAATAAAGTCTTCTCCACGAAACTAGTTCCAGTTTGGTTTTTATCATTTGCAATCAAGAGGCCTGAGTAGCCCCTCACAACAGCAGCGACTTGTTGACATTTACATTCTTATCTTGAAGTTACATTTCTCCTCTCATCCGCTCCCTTTCCAAGAAGAGTCAGCCCAACCTCAATACTGCCCATTTCTCCTGGTTCCGTCTCTTGAGACTTGGAAAACTTGGCCAATATTCTTGCCTCCCCATTAGCTGTGCTTCTAGTTGTTCCATATCTAGGTTTCCCAGAGCCAGCTCCCATCTCAAAATACATTAACATGAGGTCTACCAAGAGCCCTCACCAGAGAATCCAACTGAGTGAGTCAAGAGTGGGGTCCAAGAATCTATATTTTTAAGAAATACACCCTGGTTGATTCTGATGTACAGCCACGTGGAAGCATCACTAGGCAAGACGACCCACGAAGCCCGTCAACTTGGAGAGTACATGAGTATCCCGGACACGGCACAAGTTAACTGTTCAGTCTCTTGTCAAGCCTCGAGTACTGCTTAGTCCGGTTTATCTCAAAGAAAGCAGAATTATTGGAGACTTGGAAGTACGTCATAGGAGTTCCCAGTGCTCAGAGAACTATGATGGGACTTGAGATGACTTCATCATCGGGGGGCACGTGTGACAGGGGCAGGTCTGGCCCCTTACACAAGCTGCCTTTGATTCATGCTGGAGATGGATGATGTAGAGGAAATTTGTTTCTTTTTAGTCTAGAGTTACATCACAAGCCTGTATATTTTTTCTTATAAAGTGTCTTTCCAACGCGGTTATCCTCAAAGGAGCTGGGCATAGTGATCCCAGAGGCAGCAGCAAAGTTGAAGTATAGGGGAGAAATTTCTGTTTAAATCCATCAGGCAACGTCACCTTTGGAGCAGTAAAACTGCTCTCCTTCTCATGAGAGATGACAAGCGCTTCACAGCAAAGCAAAGGCCAGGCGACAGAGGGATTTGATTTGCTCAAGGATCAGCCAAATAAAGCAAATGCTTACCTCACTCCTTTCCTGATTCACTGAGGTTCCGACGGCGGCCGTGCTGGACCTGCCTTATAACCTCACTGCTCTTGGATTTTGAGAAGTGCTGTTTTACATTAGGCATGATACAACAGGTGTGGGAAGGCCTTTCTCAACCAGGAAGAAAGGTTTCATTTACCTCAGGCTCTTGTATTTTTATTTTATTATGTTTTACTCTTATTTCTACCAAACCTGCAGAACTGTGGGTTTAAGAATCAGCGGAGCCTACAATGATTACTCACAAGGACTTTGCGGTTTGGCCAACAGCAACCCCCATCCTAACATTGCGATTCTTTCCTTTTCTTTTGAGCTTCTTCCCCCCACTGTCTAACTTTCTTCTTTCTGTTTTCCTCCCTTTTTGCCCTTCCCCCTTTCAACACATTCAAAGAGTGCCCTAACCAGTGACAAAATTGCATGTGCTTCCCTTATGACTAAACCCTTGGGCCTCTTGCCAACCCCCCACAGATGGCCCCAAACTTCAGGCATCCTTCTAGGACAGCCCTACATTCGCAGCCCTGCTTGGAACGGCCGGGCGAAGTATGGTGGGGAGCGGCGGCGTCTTAGTCCTGGGGGAAAGGGAAGCAGCTTCCAGGAGGAAACGGGCGTTTCCTTCCCACGCGCTCGAGCGAGCCCTGGGTCCCAGCCCCGGGACTCCACCCAGCCCCTCCCTGGGCTCTGGGAAAAGCCAGTCGCCACACACAGGCACACGCAGGCCCCGGGGCCGCGCCCTAAGGAGAGCAGCACCCACGGCCAATTGCCATGACAACCCCGGGGTTCGTTCCATTCCCCACCCACCAGCCCATCCCCCCTCCTCCCTGCGCTGCAGCCAACCGGCTAGTGCGCGTCCCTGGAGCGCGCTATAAAACCTGCGCCGGTGGCGCTGGGGAGGACAGGCGTGCAGAGCCAAACTCCAGCGGAGGAAGTCTCGTTTTGTGAAAGCGGGAGGAAAAAGCCTGAGCATGCAGAGTGCGCAGAGCATGAGTCCCTGTCTGCCCAAGCGGTGCCTTTGCCTGGCTTTCCTGCTCCTCCATCTCCTGGGACAGGTGAGTGGTGCAACCCCCTGGAGACTTTGCCCTCCTGGGCGGTCCCTGCTCGGTCCCCGCTCGGTCCTCTGCTTCGATGGTCTCTGCTGAGAGGTTTCTCCGTCATGTCTCGCCCGCCCCCAGGTCGCTGCGACTCAGAGCTGCCCCACCCCGTGTCCGGCCCAGTGCTCCAAGACGCCGCCGACCTGCGCCCCTGGGGTGAGAGCGGTGCTGGACGACTGCTCCTGCTGTCTGGTGTGCGCCCGCCAGCGCGGCGAGAGCTGCTCCGAGATGGAGCCGTGCGAGGAGAGCAACGGCCTCTTCTGCGACCGCAGAGCGGACCCCAGCGCCCAAACGGGCATCTGCATGGGTAATCCTGCCCGGCCGCCGCTCACCTCTTCTCCCGCGGCTGGGGCTGCTTCCTCTTTCCTCTCCTTTTCCTCCCCCATTCCCGAGGGTGATGTGCAAATAATAATAATGAGGATGCAGTAGGTGATGTTTATGGAGCGCTTCCTGTGTGCCAGGCACGGTCTAGGGGCGTTTGGGGCTTTGGGGAGGACCAGAAGCCAGAGAGGAAACCTGTCCGCGGAGGTGAGAAACATTCATCACTTGCCTCCCTAGAGAAGAAGCTAGATAGACCGGGAGCAGAGCAAAGTGAAGTCATTTCCTTTGGGCATTTCCAGGGGGACGTTTAGGAGTGATGGAAGCTTGGGCTCACTCAGGCGCTCACAGTTCCCCCACTGCGCCCCAGCGGGTTTGTTTTCACACCTGTAATTGTCCCATTTGAGCCAAAGCAACCACTAGTCTCCTGGGACCACTGTGGAAACCATGTCTGGGCTGAGAGTAAAATAAAGTGCAGGCAACCAGCCAATCCAAGCTGGTGAAACTTCATCAATAGGGATCCGTTTTCCACGTGGTGCACCGTTTGCAGGGAGGCTGTCCCTGCCTCCCTGGATAAGAGGGATTCGAATAGCAGCCTACTTTCCTTTCTAAGCTCTGATGATTTATTGTGCTGGAATGCCAAGGAATCCTAACGCCCTTCCCAATTTGACCAGTTCACCCATTTGAAGACTATGAGGTGCACTTTTTTCTTTTTATTTCTAAGCTGCTGGAGTAGGAGAATCTAAATCTAAGGAGGTTCTTGCAAAAATGACTTTATCATTGGGAACAACAGCTGTGGGACCCTGGGAGTGTCATTTCTCAATTCTGCACTTTTTCTCATCCATATCATGAGTGGCAGGACTGGGTGGTCTCAAAGGCTTCTTCTTGCTCTGGGAGGCCTCCGTGAGGACATCTCTCTACTGGGGATGGAGAAGAAACAAGATCTCCCCAACCAGAAAAGGAAGGCTTTGGGGTTTAGAACATATGCTGCAAATCCTATATAGCTTCTCCAATGTATTGTGTTCTTGTTTTTCTCTCTCCCCTTCCCTCTCTGCCCTGCTTCCCCAATATTCTAGCGGTAGAAGGAGACAACTGTGTGTTCGATGGGGTCATTTACCAAAGTGGAGAGACCTTCCAGCCAAGCTGCAAATACCAGTGCACCTGCAGAGACGGGCAGATTGGCTGCATACCCCGCTGTGAAGAGGACCTGCTACTGCCCCAGCCTGACTGCCCGGCTCCCAGAAAAGTGGAAGTGCCCGGGGAGTGCTGTGAAAAGTGGATCTGTGACTCAGCTGAGAAGGGAGACTTAGGGGACCTCCTCGCCCTTCCAGGTGAGAAACTCAGGGTCCCTGAAGGGGGGTCACAGCACAGACTAAATGCAGGCAGGAAGCTCCTGAGCTCCTTTGGATTTGCAATGAGAAACTGGCCTCGGTTTCTGGCCACTCAGCTGTGGATTCCAGATTGCCCAGTGAGATCAAACACATCACTTGTTAGAATCCTAGCCAGGTTACTGAAGTACGCACACAGTTTCTCCTAAAGAGAACCTGCCAGATTCAGTGGTTCTTTTGAGCCATGGGACTGATTTTGTCTTAGTGAATGACTACTGTTTATATTTTAGTCCATCCGACTTGACCCTTATTAACATTACAAAAATAAAAGTAAAAAGTCACTCTTTTTTTCCCCTGGGTTCTCACACTACCTGTGAGCTCTCAAGGCCGGCCTCCCTAAGGAATGCGCCTCATCCCTAGATAGGTGTCACAGAGAAATGTCACCTTTTCAGATGCTATAGGAAGGGTCAAGTGACACTTCAGGATCTTTGTTTGCTTTTCTTTTTGTTCTATCTTATAAAGGAAATAGTTTTTTGAGAAAAAAAAAAACCCTCAAGAGCCAGTAGAGAATATTTTAGAAGCCATTAATCAGCCAGATTATTTATACTGGCAGTGTACAGAGCTTTACCATTTTCCTGAGGTCAGAAATTATCAGCCATGCCTTACAGATAGGAAAACTGCCATGTAGAGGAGAAGAAAACTTGCCGTGTGCCCCAAGCTGTGCATATTACCTGTTGACACAGAACTTATTGTAACCAAAGGTTATGTGATTGTCTATATCGCATAACCCAAACAACCCCTTCCACCTCCCTAAGGCAGAAGAGAGCTTTCATCACTATTTTGGGTGGTTCTACTTACTCATCCAATTAAAATTTTATCATGATCTTTTTTCTGTACAGAAATCACATGTTGAAGACACTACAGTTTATGGGATGGTTGTTGATGCCATACTGTTCTATAATCTTAAAACTACTAAGCTTCTTAAAGACAAGCTCTCCTAAGCTTCTCAAGGACAAGTTGGACAGTCATTTCACAAAGATTTCTTGAAGGCCTACAATGTGCTAGGCACTGTGTTACCTGTTAGGGGTTTGTAAATACAAAGATCCAGTTCTGTCCCCTGAGAGCACCTGAGTTTGATAGGTACAGAATTTAATGAGACCCTCTTTCTAATGATGGTTGAAAGAACCGCTTTGCAATCCCCACATTTTACTCAATGCAGCTGTCTTTATTTATACATCCCATAGCCTACAGGACAGAAGCCACTGTAGGAGTTGCAGTCTCTGACTCCAGTGTCAACTGCATTGAACAGACCACAGAATGGAGTGCATGTTCCAAGAGCTGTGGCATGGGTTTTTCCACTCGGGTCACCAACAGGAATCCACAGTGTGAGATGGTGAAACAGACTCGGCTGTGCATGGTGCGGCCCTGTGAGCAAGAGCACAAGCAACCAACAGACAAGGTAGGAGCCTAGAGGTAGCCTCCCATCGCAGACGCGGTGGCCTGGCCTCATCCGGGCCTGGGCTTTGGAAAGTCACTGTGACTCTAGTTGACTCAGAGGTCATCTCTTGCTAGGAGTTAATCCCAGGGGAAAGGCAGAGAGGTTCCTAAAGTGAGTGTTTACCTTCTTTTTTCTCTCTTTGATGGATTGAAATATCCCAAGCAGCTCACAGCAAGTCCACAGGTTAAGAGCGAGGGGCCAGTCAACTATAATAATGTCCCCAATTGAGAATGGTCTGGCAAGTCCCATTCTGTTCCTGGAGAAAACTGGCTCCTTTTAGAGAGGTCATTTCTGAGCCCAGTTTCCTTCACTCCTTCAATCTGCAGGAAGCAATGGAGTAGGAACCATAGCTCCTTGCTCACCCCTCAGTCCCTAACATCCTACCTGGTACATATTTTGTGCCTGATAAACAATTGTTGATGAATAAATGAATGGATGTCTGGGAATTATTTTCAGTATTTTTAAAAGCCTAGTGGGAGTAGTACATTTGCCAGCATAACACAATATGTGCCAAATAAAATAGCACATTTCTTTCCTTTTTTGCTGGAATTATATCAACTCAGAGTGTTAATGCTGAGTGCAAGGCATGCAGATCCAAAGCTCTGATTGGTTCCTGATGATATCACAGGCCTTGTTAGCAGAGCCCTGGATCAGATAAATGCACTACCCAAATTGAACTATTATATGGACCCTCGTACAAACCTAAGGCCAAAATAAAACAGTCCCTAGCAATGAAAGATTTGCATATCTCTGTGCTGAGGCCATAGCATCTAATGCTTAAGGACGCAGCTCTGGAGCCAGACAGCCTGGCTGTAAATCCCGGCTTCCCACGTGAGCTAGCTGTGGGATCCTGGGCAATTTTCTTAACCTCTAAGCCTCAATTTCTTCCCCCATATAATGGGGCCATTTACAGTGGAGGTAGGACCTAAACGTTCTTATGAGGATTAAATAGAATGAATTTGCAAAGTGCTGGGCATAGATTACTCTGTTAACATTAGGCATCGTTACTTGACATTAAGCATCATTTCTGTTTATTGATAAAAGAAAGAGTCTAGTGGTTGCATTAGTTATATGGCAGCTCAGCTATATGACTTTTTGAGGTCCATCCTAATTTTATGTTTCTTCCACCAATTTAGAAAGAACATCTAGAAACACTTTATGCCTAAAATTATATGCTAGAAGCCACACCTCTTGATACTTAGGGGAATTCTAACACACATGTAACATAGTCAGGCAGGGGCACCCACGAAACAGTCTCTGTCCCCATCTGTCTCTCACTTACATGTACATACAGACACACAGGTATCCATACACATACGGAGGTGTTGCTGACCTTGCATCTTTTTGTGGATGTTGGCAAGAATATATGCTAAACATTAATACGAAGAAGGAGGAGGGGCTGGCCCCATAGCCAAGTGGTTCAAGTTCCGCACACTCCACTTCAGTGGCCTGGGGTTCACGGGTTCAGATCCCAGGTGCAGCTCTATTCCACTCATCAGCCTTGTTGTGAAGGCGTCCTACATACAAAGTAGAGGAGGATTGGCACAGATGTTAGCTCATGGCAGATCTTCCTCACAAAAAAAAAAGAAAGAAAAGAAAATGGAAGAAACAAGAATCCCTTAAATATGGTGAAGGATACCGAAGCTCCTTTATTAAATAAGGCTTTTCCATGGGTTGCCTCTAAAATTTTGCTTTTTCTATTGTTTGTTTTACCAAAATTTGTATTTTTTCTTGTAACTTGCACCCTGTTTAATATTGGGAGATACTATATTTAAGATATTTATTTATAGTGTAAATATATTTCATAAAGATTCTAGAAATTTGTTTGGAATCTAGGGAAATACTAGCATAATAGTTATTACTTTCTTATCACCAAGAGATTCTTAAAGGTGAGACAGTCCTCAAAGGGTAGTCCCCAAACTAGCAGCAGCAGCCAAGCCTTTTTAGAAATGCAAATTACTGGGGCATACATCAGACCAACTGAATCAGAAACTCTTGGTGTAAGGCCCAGCAATCTGTGTTTTACCAAACTTTCTAGATGATTCTGATGCACACGAAAGTTTGAGAACACTGCTTTAAGAAAATTCCGTGTCTCCTCATTCCACAAGCTGTGGACTGTGCCTAGGAAGGTAGAAAGCAGTGGAGAAGTGTGGCAAATTTGTAGGTGAAGAAATCTAAGTGGGAAATAAAAATGTAGTCAATTCCTTGCTGAATTATCAATATTAGGGCTCCTCATCAACCGTTACTAATGGAATATTAAATAAATTCCCCACTTACTCTGCCTTCATGGAAAATAACCTTAAATTCTATTGTCTTAGACTTTCCTGAGGTTATAGAATAATAGAAGGGATGGGCTTTGCCTCAGACAAATTCAATTACTAGATGATTTCTAATTATTTTTGTCCTTGGAGCCTCCACGTACTCATCTGTAAAACTTGGGCAATTGTTCCTTATGTTAATAATTGTTTCTTGTATGAGTGAATGTTATTAATAACGTTAAGTGAGTTAATGTCTAAAAAATATTTGAAACATTAGTAGGCTTGCAATAGTGACAAATGTATTCCCTTTCTCTTTATGACACCTGAGAATGCGTTTGGCTAAAAATAACACCAAAGCCTGTTGTAGTGGCTTGAAAAAATAGGTTTGTTTATAATACATAGGCTTTCACCCTCATGCTTAATACCACAAGGTCAAAAGATGGTTGTGCATGATTAGGTCTGGTTTCCACTTCCTAGACAGGAAGGAAAACGAATGCAGGAAGCAATAAAGAGCTATACCTGTTTTGAAGGGCGAAGGATTTCCCAGAATCCCTTGATTTATGTGTCATTGGCCAGAACCTTGTCACAAGGCCATCCAAGTTCCTAGACATTCTAGGGAAGCAAACTCTTTTAGCTGACCACATTGCCTAACAAAATTAATGTTTTGTTAGCAAAGAAGAAAGAGTAATGGATATTGGGTGGGCAACTTGCAAGTTATTCCATTCCCTTAAAATGGTCCCTTGGAGGAACGATAGCCATTCCATGCATCACTCCTTTTCTTCTTTCTTAGAAAGGGAAAAAGTGTCTCCGCACCACGAAGTCACTCAAAGCCATCCACCTGCAGTTCAAGAACTGCACGAGCCTGCATACCTATAAGCCCAGGTTCTGTGGGGTTTGCAGTGATGGCCGGTGCTGCACCCCCCACAACACCAAAACCATCCAGGTGGAGTTCCAGTGCGCCCCAGGGCAAATCATCAAGAAACCAGTGATGGTCATCGGGACCTGCACCTGTCACAACAACTGTCCTCATAACAACGAGGCCTTCCTCCAAGAGTTAAAGCCGAACACCAGCAGAGGGAAGATGTAACCTGTATCCCTCGAGAGGCACACCCACAGAGGCAAACTGTAGCTGCCCACCATCAAATGAATATAAGAAAAATGATGAAGAGTTATTATTTCACCCCTGAGTCCTATGTATTTTCTGTGGTCGTATGAGGTCAGTTATATCTGTCTTTTTTTAATGAAAGATATGATTAACAGTAACCTTGGAATCAAGGTAAGCTCAGGATAGTGCTTAGGGATGGCTGACTTTTCCGTGGTGTTTATTCCAAAAGAAAATCTCTACAAATTTAAGAAAGCAGACATATGTTTTACTGTGTAGACTGTAGCGCATTCCACCCATCTTATTTTGTTATACACTTGTGCAATTTCAAGAAAATGACACTGTAACGAATGACGCAGTGAAGTCCAGGATCTTACTGAAGATGTCAAATATTTCACCATATATTGAGGTTTGACTTGATTCTCTGTTGAGCTCTCTCTTTGAGGAGCTCAACTCTGAACTTCCAAGTCCGAGATCTGAGGAAACAAAAAGCTCTCAACTTGAAATCCAGAGGTTTCAAGATTTAGTTTTCTGTTTAGTTATTCACTAGGAAACTAGAGGTATCTGCAGTAATGGAGTTTGTTGATTAAGTGGACTGGTGTCATAAGCATTTCAGACAGATTGACTCCTTTCCAATAGAAAGAAGCTGAACAGAAGACTCCCCCTAATACGGAGATGGCCAGACCCTCGCAGCCCTCATCCTTTTGTACCTGCTGGAGGCCACTGGGGCTGGCTAGTTTTTTAATTCAGAAGAAGCAGAGCATATCAGCAGAGATCCTCTCATCTTACTGATAAGTAAACTGAGGCCCAAAGCACCCGATGACAACCTTTGATGACTTCCAAATGTGCTTGTAGTGGAATTTTAAAAAAGAAGGATGGAATCGACATGACCGTGGTGGCAAGAGACGACAAATTTTATGGGACTCTAGGATTATTGTAGACATGCCCAAAACTTATCCTTGGGCCATAATTATGCAAACTCACGAACAAGATCTGCGTGTATCTAATTTGTCAGGCTATCAGATAGGCTGCAAACTTAAATGTATACATTCTTCTAATGTCACCATATGTGTTCAGCTTTTCTCCTTTAATGTATTTATATAAATGTAAGTTATACATTTTTTAAAATATTCTTTTTACTTCTCTACTTGTCAGACATCACTAAATAAACATGATCTTATCAATGTGTGACTCTGCTATTACTTTTGTGTTTATAAGTTGTTTATTGAAAATAAAAATAAAATTTTAATTTACAAATTAAATCAGACACCAGGCGACAGCTTCTGTTGAAAGCAAAGTGAATATTTTTAGATGAGCTTACAATTTCTTATCAGAATGGAAACAGAAAACAGCTCTTACTGAGTTAGATGATGTCTACTGCCAAGGGCTCAAATATTCTCCACACTGTTTACTCAAACCAACACCTTGAGCCCTGGCATTTTTTTCTGGACAAGCTGCTAGATACCACTATATATTATTAAAATTTGAACTTCTTGTTGGATCAAGCAAAACTCACCTCCCTGGGTTCTTTAGCTAGTTAAAGATCTCTCTATCCTCCCAGTTACCCAGCTTCAACCACCAGCGTTATCTGAATCAACCTGCTCTTGCTACCTTGCTACATGCCCAGAAAAGCATATTTCCAGGGGCAATGCAGAGCAGAGCAATGAGCAGGGCTGCCATCTGAGAGTGTGAGGGTCAGAGTTCATATAACTTTTGTCGTTTAAAGCTTCTGGCTGATGTAGTGGGTCTATAGTTCTTCCATAATTTAAAAAAAAAAAAAAACTTTTCTTATTCTCAACTTCGCTTCCTGTATCTGAAGTTTCCTTCTCACTCATCTCTTTAAGTAGTGTCTCTTTGTCATTTAAGATCGACTGTAAAGCAGGAGTTTATTCAAAGGAAATTACCAAAGACAGCTATTTGCCACATACTTTGTGATGAGCGCTTTACCTTCATTGTATCAGTTAATTTGCACAAGAGCCCTACGAGGTGGGCATTCCTCCCCATTTTACAGATGAGGAAACTTTTAAAACTTTAAATGGATAGGGCCAGTCTGGTGGCATAGTGGTTAAGTTCACGCACTCTGCTTCAGCAGCCCTGGGTTCATGGGTTTGGATCCTGGGCATGGACCTACACACCACTCATCAAGCCATGCTGTGGCAGCATCTCACATAGAAAATAGAGAAAGATTGGCACAATCTTCTTCAAGCAAAAGGAGAGAGATTGTGAACAGATGTTAGCTCAGGGCCAATCTTCCTCACCAAAAGATAAATAAATAAATGGATAAAAGAAACTAGTGGATCTAGAACTTAAACCAGAATCCTTTTGCTTCTGCTTTAAACTCTCACATTTCCATGCAAACATTGTCTATCTGAGAGGCTGTTTAGTCCAATACTGTCTGTAATAGAAAAATGGGAACATTCAAAGGTCCAACAATACAGATTTGGTTATAGATAAATCCTAGTACCTCCATTATGATGAAGAACCAAGCAACCTTTAAAATGAAAAGGTAAGAAAATAGTTATGCCCCCAAAAGGTCTAGAACTATGGAAAGGGTCATTCAGGTTTGTTCAAAAGTATCCATGAAACAAATGAAAAGAGAACTAGGAGAGAATATGCAACAAATATTACTGATGATGTCAAGATGTTCTCATTTTTTTTCCTTTTTTGTGATTTCTTTACTTTTTTTCCTTTTTAACTGAAAATATGCTACCTTTATAACCAGAGAAAAAAAGGCATGGCTGACTTCAGCTATCCCTTCAAGGGCAGTTCCCTCACACCTCTACTCATTCATGCTGAGTTGGCAGCTCCTCCTAGCATCCAAGACATTGACTCTTTCATTCATTTTGTTCATTCAAAAAATACTGACTGACTGCTTCTGTATACGTAGCATTGTTTAGGTCCTGGGAATACAGCCATGAATAAAACGAATGTCAACAATAAAATAAACAAGTTACCTCTTTTCTCTGTAATTTATATCTTGTTGGCAAAGGCAGGCAAAAGCAGGAAATAAACAACAAAGAAGATAAATATCAAATAGTGATAAATAAACCCTAGTACAATCATTGCAACAGCATGATCTGATTTCTCGGTGGCTAATTTGCCTGGAGGTCGTCAAGGAGGTTGTTTCTGAAGAGATAGCATTTCATCTTAGAGCTGAATAACCAAGGTCAGGAGAAAGAATCTTCCAGGCAGGGGTAACCACTAGTGCAAAAAACCCAGTGTCAGGAATAAGGTTGGAGCTTCATTAAAGAAGATCCATGTGGCTGGGGCAGTGCATGAGGAGAGTGGGAGATGAGGTGATTGAAGAGATGGAACATGTAGGGCATGCCTCTCCATCAGAGGTCCCATGCTATTTTACAACTGATTCTTTAAATCCCATTACACTAAGCATCCTGAGACCAGCATCTTAGTCTTCTCTGTATCTGTCCCAGTACCTGGCACACAGTAGGACCTCACTGCATATATGTTGAATGGATGAATAAGTGAATGAACGAATTGACTGTGCACTGACAAAACATAGAATGTTCTTTGAAATAAATGTTAGGCTTCTAACTATCATTTTCATTGTCGCTATCACTATGATTTTCATTATGACTATAGCTTGGAGAACAATCCTCCACTCTTTTAACACATACAAACACGTACACATACGAATGCAATCCTGAAACCATAACCAAAAACAGTTGAAAAAATGTGATCTGATCTATAAATATCTGCAAAGTACAGAATGTTCTAGCAAGACAACAAGGAAAGCAACATTTACTGAGCAGAGTTTAGGACTACAGAAAGCGGGCAGGCTTGGGAGTCATTCAAGCCTGGGTTGGAACACTAGGCCTATTCTCTCCCAGCTGTGGGATATGGGGCAATTAACACACAATCTCTGAGCCTCGGTTTCCACACCTGTAAGATGAGACCACAGTATTGATAGAGTGACCAACCACCCTAGTTTGTCTTGGACTGAGATGGGCCCTGGGACTCAAGACTTTCGGCAATAAAATCAGGACAGTCCTGGGCAAACTGGGAAAAGTTGGTCGCCCTAACTATCAACCACATATTGTAAGATAATATGTGTTCATAAGCACTTGCTGTTCCAGGCACATAGTAGGCCTGCAGATGATAGTATAATAAGTATCTAGTAAAGCCAAGCAGTGCCCCTTAGTCTATGTCTGTCCTATTCAGACCTCCTTATTAACCTCATTTTTAGAGGGAAAGAGGAAGGGACTCAAAGAAGCTAATGACCTATTAAGGACACAGTAAATGAAGGAGCTGGGATTCAAACTCAGGGTCTGCTTGAGCTCAGAGCCAAAGAGCTTTCCTTTTTACAGTGCCGCAGTCGCTGAGGCCAAGTATATTTTCAGCATCCAAAACAATTCCAGCCGTTTTCATTTTTGTGCTATTTTCCCAAACTATAAATGTTCTCTTTTAGAAACAGCATTGCAAAGTAGTGAGATGGTTGAGATCATTCTGTGAATGTGAAATTTTGAAAGCACTTAATTGCTATTTAGTGATAAGGCAATCTTCATTGAAAATTATTTGGGGATTTTTCTTTTACCACACAAGGATTTAATTCAACAATGCAGCAAGGACATCTTTACACAAGGAAATAATTTGTCACATACTTGTCTGTGCTTGATGAGATTATCAATGAAGCTTTTGATGGAGATTTCTGGGCAGTAATAGATGTCTCTGCCAGTATCTTCCTTGGAGAGACCCATCGTCATGTTTCCGGATGGTTTTCACTCTAAAATGTTCAGTATTATAAGTCAAATCATCAAAACAGTATGTCCTTTTGGCTGTGTGCTATCAAGCTTAGTTCGAAGATTCATTATTGTTGGAAATGTATTCATCTTAACCACACTGCATGGTCCTTGCAGGCAGTGCTATGCTGTCTTGACCACAGAGGGTTCACCAAATTCAATTACCACTTCAATAACACTGCTGGCACTTGCTGAACTCTGAATAATGAAGCATTCTCCGCAACCATCCAGCTAAGGACTGTGAATTCCTGTTACTTTAAGCCAGCTGTTCCAAGGATACTCAGGAAGTGCAAAGGGTAAGGATGGCAATGTTGTAACATTCTTCCTAAAGGATGTATATCTTTCTCCTTAGGACAAGAAAATGAAGGTCTGAATTTCAGTCCAGGAAGCGCTACAAAAGTTCCATTCAAATGGCAGAGTTCCACACAATGAACAGCCCACCGGTTCTACTGGAAGGAGCTTAGAAATAAATGTTCTATAATCCAAGAAGAGGATGTTGCTTGGATTTATTTTTTATTAGCAAAATCTGAGAAACAGGCTCTGCTTGTAACAGATTCAGAAGTCTGGAAGAGGTTACAAAGTTCTCAGCATGGGTTAAGTAAGGGTCACTATGCTCCAAGCTGACCCAGATTTGTCATGATGAAGCAAGGCCACTCACAAGATCCTTGGAGGACCTTGGCAGACGAGATCCCAGTAAATGTGAGTCCTAGTTGCACTGAAAGCTCGGCAATGAGAATCTTCTCCAATACTTTGCAGAGCCTCTCAGCCTCCAGGAAAAAGGATGAAAACTGCATGGATCCTGTTGAGTGTGCCCTGTCATCTCCACCTCCCCAAACTCCTTATCCTGGTTTAAGACTCTACTTTAAGTTCACTTTCTCTAAGAAGACTTCTTGATCGGCACCTTTCTGCTCCAACAGAACCGACTACTCCCTTTCACGTGCCCAATTGCTCCTTATAACAACTACTATTACAGCAGCTAAAACATCTTACCTCTGTTATTTGCATTGATATCTGTCTCTCACTAGATTCTAAGCTCCATGAGGGCAGGGGTCTTGTCTGGTTTTCTCACCACTGTTTCACACCATGCTTCTCAAAACGTTCCATCATGTTACTCCAAACAGCTGAGCATAATGAACACCTGCAGCAGAAATCCAGCATATCAGGCCAAAGCTTTTCTGGCATGCCACATTTTCTCTTAAAAATTCAGGTAATTTGACTTCTCTTTAACATAGCCATACTCTTTTAAACAAAAATAGCATCTAAAATTTCAAATTGGCTAGCTTATAAAAATTTTCTCACCCAAATCTTCAAGTCAAATTGATGCTTCAGGATGATGCTTGGCATTTACACTGAAGCCTCTTGTATCTCCTTGCATACTTCACATAGTCAAATTAGCAGTAATAATAACAGTAATTCCAATTTTTTTCAAGTTTATCAAGTTTATTAGGCACCAGGCAAAATTTTGTTTAATTCATATATCAAAAAAATTTAAAATCCTGCCAGTTGATCTAGAATACCCCATCAATTGTAAACAGTAGTTAGCTCAGAGCTAATCTCCCACAAAAAAAAAAAAATACAAAATGCTTATTTTAGAAAATGAAATTTAGAAAGAAGATAAAGAAGGAGGAGGCAGAGGAAGATGAGAAAAACTAATATTTATCAAGTTTATTAGGTACCAGGCAATATGAAAAGTGCTTTACGTAGTTTATGTCATTTGCTTTAGTCCTTTGAAAACTCCTAAGTCATTTGTATTATTGTATATCAAAATTACAGGTAAGGAAAACAAAGCTTTGGGAAGATAAATAGCTTGTGCAAGACCGTAGATCTATTATGTGATAAAGCCTGATCTGAATCATCACATTCTTAATCCAGAATTTGTGCATTTAATCCATCTGCCTTGTTGTCTATATACTTATTCCAGTTGAGAAGTAAGTAGTAGGTTCTCAAGAAAGTCAAATGGATGAATGAGCTGCTACTAAAGCCTGAAGGATTTGGGCTCTGGACATTGGTCAGTATCCATGGAACTTCCCTAACAGGAGCATGGGGGGGGGGGGTGGCATATGTAGCTCTTTGCCAAGCAAAATCGTTGACTTTGGGTAACAAGTCTGAGTCCAAGAACTGCCAGGAACATAGTCTTGAGCTTTTCACCAGCCATTGAGATTAAGGGAAGCATTTCATCTTTTATGTATTCATTAATTATGTAATTAGTCAATTCAACAAATATGTATTGAGCATCTACCACATTCCAAGTTGGAACTGAAAATAAAGCAGTGAACAAGGCAAATACAGTCCTTACCCTCAGGAAGCTTATAGTCTGATGGGTTGTATGAGTTTTTCCTTAGAGCTCAATTCCTCAGACTCAATTATCCACCCTTTTTAGCCTTTCCTTGTTGGCTCCCATTCTCATGGGAGTGGGCTTCCTAGAGCTCATCCCCACTATTGGGTGACCCTCAAATCCCAAAGATCCAGAGAAATTAAACTCCCTAGAACTGATTCTGAAGCAGTGCAGACCCCTGTTCTTATGTAAGCCAGCTCTTCATCTGAAGTGTCCTGAGAAGCCAATTTCTCACCTGAATATCGGCTACTTACAGAGACCCCTCTGCAGAAGTCATGGGAAAGGGGAGTCTCTTGTGCCTATTAAACACACACTTGGAAGATTTCAGAAGTACACAGAGAGGTGGGGGTTCCAGAGGCCTCCCTCTAAGCCCCATTCATTTAAGAGAACTATCCAGCCCCCAACCCTATGTTCAGTGGTTTATTCAGAGGGATCATGTTGTGGTCTTTTTCCTTTTGGAAGGAGGGCTCAATTTTTATTGTGCCCATACCCTTCTTGTTGCTATATTATCTACTCGGAATGTCTTCCTTCCATTAGTTTCACCTTTTGAAATCTTGTCTACCAGAAAATGCTATGCGCTAAGTTTACCCAACCCTCTATTACCCAATCCTTCTTGACACCATGCCTCTTCGACCAAGGCAAAAACCTGGTAGTGTTCATTAGAAAACACTGAACTTCAAATCAGAAAGCCAAGTCACATCCTAGTTGCTTGGGTTCTAGACTTCTATGTCCATAAGTGAGGATGTTGAATTCAGCACCTTCTGTGGTCTCATCCATATTGACACTTACCGAGTACCTACTGTGTGCAATGCACTTATAAATATCATCTTTATAACCTTATCTTTCCTCATAACAATCCTACAAGATGAGTATATTGCCCTATTTTATAGACGATACTGATAAGGATTAAAATCCATGGATGCCTGGCTGCAGAGGTCAGAGTCCTTACAACATGACTTACCATCAGCCCCCAAGAGCTTGTAGTGCCCTTCCTCTACCCATTCTCTTTTATTATAAAGAGCATTCTAAAGGCTGAACTCATTGCAATACAAGCACTTCTGGTTTTTTGGATTAGAAAATAGCTGCCATGGCCTCTAGATTTATTCTGGTCTCTCTAGGCACTGTGGTGAGAAAATCAGCAACGAAAATACTACTTAAAACTGTACCTACATAACATCTCCCAAACTGGTAGGGATGTGACAAAGTCAACCAGAAAACCAGCTATTGAATCTATATCCCACCAATCAAAAAATTTGACTTTTTTTTTCTTATAGGAACACAAGCTTTATCAGGCTGCTCTAATAAGGTATAAAGGTGAATCTATAAATGTAAAGGTTTATAGACAGATTCGTTGAATTGGTCAGCTTATGTTTTGGAATGGGTCATTTCATTCAAACAACTTGTATGTAACCCAAGTTACTATCTAGTTAATGACCATTCAATATATTAAAAACAAACCATCCATTTGGTAGAGCCTCACTAACATTTTTTAAATCAACCTGTACTACATATCCAAGAGAAATGTATTAATTTGTTAATATTTTTACTCAGTCAAAGCTTGGGATTGTCTAAGGTCTGACCATGTACCTTTTGTCATATTAGGTTGGTCATCACAGATAAATTCTTATGACACACATTCTTTAACAAAATACTTGAACTTCATACCACACTAGGATGGTTAATGCAATACAGAATGTTCAAACTTGGAACAAAAGTAAAGTCCAAGTACTATTTTCTATGACTCCTTAACACCACAAAGCCCTGCCTTTTAGTGGGCATTTTTTTCTTTCAACACTTTGTATTGATTTACACATTTCTTCAATCCTATATACATTAACTGTGCATTTACAGGAGCTTCAAATATCATTAATTGCATATGCCTTTTTTTCACTGATTTTCTACTACTCTTTTATTTTTCTGTATCTTTCTCTTCTTTGATGAATAGCTCTGAAAATGTCCAAAGAAGGTATTTTACTGTATTCTGTGGGAGAAAAAATGACTTTATTTGACTTGGGTGTTCCCTGAACTCTACAGTCTCACTCTGAAAAATATAGTCACAGCCAAGATCCCCTGATTTTTGCTACAAGTTCTCATCCCCACCCTGGTGAGCTAGGTGTGCATAGCATTTTGTACATGGGCAGTAAGCCCAGAGGCCAAAGTGCTTTTATTGATTATCTAGAGCTTATGTAGGCTCTTGGCCAAATTTTAAATTACTCAGAATTTGTGTATTCTACAGAATAAAAACACATTTATGTGTTCTTGGCTATTCCCCTGCTAGTTACATGATTCAGTTTTAAAGAGCAGTTGATACATTACAACTCACGAGGAACCACCTAGAGTAATATTAAAAGGGTGTTGCTTTGTTTCCACGCTTTCATGTTTGCCTTCTTCTCTTCTCTCTCCAACTTTTCCATTTTTTGCTTTCTTTTCTTCAAAAGATTTTTGGAAAGTGCAGGCCCTCCCCAATCTCTTGGTCCCCTGGGATGACAGTGAATTGTGACATTTGCTCTGTGTACCCACTGATGGCCTATTTTCTAGGCTAAACCATTAAACTGCCCTTATCAAGTTAGGAAACCATCTTTGAGATTATTCCTAAACTTAAGAGGGGGAAAGCAAACATAGGAGAAATTTCCTGCTCAATCTGAAATCATCAAAGCCGTTATTACAGTCATCGATAATACTTTATAGGCTGTGTTTTAACTCTCTTCAGTCCTCTACAAAATGTTAAACAATAATTCTGCACAAAATGGGTATACAATAAATGTTGTGTAAAAAAATAAAAGGATAAATTGATGAAAGGATCATTAGATGGAGAGATTAGATGGGTGAATAAAGGTATTAATTGACGAATAGATGAACAAACAAATGGGAACTGGCACTTTATGATTATCATTCCTTCACCCTTTAAATAAAAGTTTTACCTTTGCAAAATTGATGCTAAAAGTCTGGAAAATTCCATTAACAGTCATCTCAGGAACTTGTCCAGAGCTCACACCTGCTTACACCAATTGCTCCATCTTCCTTTCCCGGTTCTCAGCAACCCTCCTTATAGTTCTATGCCTCATTTCATTGTTTCTACTGATTCTTGTCCTTAACCTTAACCTGACCCGATTTCTTATGTATGTCTTCCAACCACATTCTCCCAAAATTTACCCTTTCCATCTTTATGAGCCTGGCCACTTACGTTGGTCTACTCTCTCCCAACCTGTCTATCAAGGTATAGGAATTGGAAAGTTTACTTGAGCTGTTAGACTTAAAACCAGCACAATTTTCATTGGTATTGTTGATTCCCTTTGTCTTTGCCTGAATAACAAAGAACTCTAATACTACTGTGTGTGTTCGAGAGCCTTCTTTGCTACCAGTCTCTCAATTTTGTTCAGGATTAAGGCCGAAGTAGCTTAAGGAAGGTAGTACTCTCTTCTACTCTAAGGGAAAAATGTATGTAAAAGCAGTTTTAAAATTCTAAAACCCCATTTGAAATAAGTTACTATTAGGGGCATTAGCTGTCTACACAACTCCAAGACATCTGAATATAAATCAAATTTTTCATCATGCAGATGCTTGATATTTGAAAAAGCCCGCTTGGCATTCTAGTCCCAACCCTCTGAATGATTAATGGAGCAATAAGCAGGAAAAGTCAATGTTTGTCATCTTGCAGACATTTTCCCTATAAAGCTTAAGTACCCTAACTGTGCTGCAGAGAAGGAAATATTATAAGCAGGTTTTAAAAAATTTGACCATACACAAAAACAGTCAAACAATCTGAGTCATTTAGCTAAAAGAATAAATGACCGCTGGCAGAAAAGACAATTATCTTGGTTTTGGATATGTTTCTGTGCTTCGCAGAAGATCATATCAAATGTTTGAGAGCGTAACTCCTGTTACAAGTATTCTTTATGGTGGTAAGAAGGTGAAGTGTTCCATGGACAATGCCTCTGTCTATCCTGATTCAATTTAACAAGACAATATTTACTAAGCAACCAGTGTGTGTAAGGTTATTCTCGTGAAGGTGATATGCAGAACGCCCCATAATTTTGATGTTTGGAATCCTCCAACTTAATTCCGTGAAGACGTGATGTATCATTATGTGAGAAGTAATTAACCTAACATTTACCAAGCACTTACGAAATTCAAATACAGCAAAATCTTCCTTTTCTATTACAGAAGATATTCGTTGCTAACCTGGGGAGGGTACTCACAGAATTCAATTTTATTTTCTCTCCAGCCTGGAAGGAACTTCTCTGCTGCTATTACCAGATTTGGGTCTCTGACCTGCTACCATCATCCCAATACTTGTAATGGCTTCATTTGATACTCTGTAGTGGAGTGAGGGATAAAATAGGGGAAATTTGCTCTCAAGTATATCACCACAGGAGTTCACAAAATGACTACCTTCTCTTCCCTGAGAACCACCTTACCTTTCTTACTCATGCCAAATATCTACTGGACTATGATGGGACTATAAAGGGACAGGTAGGGTAGATCTCAAAACAACAGTCCAAGGATAATAGGAGGAGAGCTTAACTTGGTCCAATTTATGCATTCTTTTGCACTTCACTAGCGAAGGAAATCCTTGAAAGCAGGGTGCTCCAAATGAATTCTCTGTATTTCCTTAATATTCCTTATTTTTTTCACACTACTCTCTTTCAAGTCCCCTACTTCAAAGTCCAATCTGGCCTCTCAGATAATTCTACCCCTTCCGAATTAAGTCTTTCCATCTCTACTTAACTTTTATAAACTCAAGTGCCTGAGGCATTACCCTGAGGCTAATGGAAGTTTTACTGGACTCAGTCCTGTTTGACTCATGAGAAGAGGACTGGATCAGAGTCCTGTGGATGAGGCAGAAAATGAATGTTCTGAGTTTCATCTTCTGTCAAGTGGCTCAGCTGATATCCTCATGAGTTTACCTAAGAAGGGAGAGTACCTCCAGTCAAGGGTTGATTTTTCCTCGAAAACAAAACAAACCAAAACCAAAAAACACAGTCTGTTCTGATATCATGATAAATGATATATCCCCTTTCAGCATGACTGTGACCTCACCCTTTGTGGAAACAATGACCCTGGAATTATTGAGAGAGGGGCCTTTGATTCTTTCTTAGGTCTGACTTATGCTCCTCTGTTCTAATGGGGTAGCTGCGGCTCTAATTAGGTTGATTTCCATTCCAAATATCCTTACAAACATTATCTCATTCAATGCTCTAACTACCCACTGAGGTACTGATTTTTCCACCCATTTTACTTGTTAAGATCCCTTAGAGTCCTAGCACTCTCACATTTAGTTAATGATTCTGGCATTTAAGAGAAAAATATGCAATCTGTAAGCTTAAAAGAAATAACTTATAATAAGTTCATTTGAACCATCAGTCATGTTTTCCACAAACGACGTAAGCCTTTAATTGCCTAAGTTTTCCAAAGGAATAGTAAAGCATCTTGCTGGTTTTGTGGATTTCAGCCTTTTCTAGAAAGCTCTTCAGCAGTATCCATTTAAACTTGGAGAAGACAATCTTTATTGAGTGGACATTATCACTATTATCATAAACTGGGAATACTCCTATTTCTCTGTATTGCAAAGCATAGCAAAATATCTTATTCAATATACTCTTATAAACTTTATAAATCATAACCCATTTTGCATGACAGACCTACCCAAGAAAAATGAGGAAAAGAGACTGAGATTTCTATTCTTTCTAAATCATGCTTCATTCCAATTTATCCCCCATATCAGAGAAAGATAACTGATGCTATTTGGATGAGCTCATTTAAACATGTCAAACTCTTTTCATAAAGATTAATTAGAATATGTCAGCTATGCTGGTGGTAAAGCCATCTTGTTTTAAATCTTGAAGAAGTAATATACAAAACATGCTCAATCTTTAGCATGGCATGCATAAAATCAATATTTCAAGCTCCTTTGGGAGTTACAGCCCAACATGCTGCTTATAAATTGTCATAATGACCTCACCCAGCCCCTCCTGTCCAATGGGGAAAATGGGATTACTCAGCCTTCAAGGAGGAACTCAAAGACTAGGCAGTTCACAGGAGCTGTGGACAGGCTGATGGTTTTCTAGAAGACAAATGTCAGATGTAGACGTTTCCTAGATGCCATGCCTTAATCAGTCCCAGCTGCTCCTAACTCAGAGAGCCAAACTCAGTCATCGGAAACGCTTTGGGGACAGCAAAGCAGGGGCATGTTCAGAGACCATCCTGAATGGCTTCTCACTACACAAGAGATCGTAACAGAACTTCCAAATATTCTATGCAGAAAAGGACCTCAAAATTTCCTCTGGTCTTACAAGATCTTATGGCGTATCTTACTGAATGAAGGAATTCCTGTTGACTGGTCTCTCTGAGCTTATTATCAATGTTTTAATTTCTGAGTTTCTTAACTTTTTGGAAGACTGAGGTTCTCCTTTGCAATTTGGACCATCTAAGATTTCTGCCATTTCTCCCATTGGTATTAGAAACTCCATCTCTACTGGAGGTTGCTTTGGAAGGAGCCTGAGAAAGATATGGTTTAAGATTGACTAGCACAATGTTTTCAACTCGGGATACTTTTCTTCCCCAGGGGACATTTAATAATATCTAAAGACATTTTTGATCCTAACAATAAGGGGGCTGCTACTGGCATCTAGTGGGTAGAAGCCAGAGATGCTTCTAAACATCCTACACTGCATAGGACAACCCGCACAACAAGGAATTATCCAACCCAAAATGTCGAGAAGCCTTGCACCAGCATAATGGCAAAAGCCTAAGTTTAATCATTGGCAAAAGCTCAATAGATTAAAAACTCCCTCATACGATGTTGCAGGAGACAAGAAAAAGACAGGCTAGTTATTCCAATGTTAACTAATAAGAAATCTCTGAAAGGAGATGTTACAGAAAGCACTTTTGCGACCAGATTGAGCAAGCTCCCAAATACATGTGGCTTCACAGTTGGCCCTTAGAACACAACTTAGAAAAGTAAATTCCAGGGATAACTGGAAAAAAGAATTGATACCCAAACATAGTCCCCGCTCGTAACATATTTTAGCTGACTTAGGAACCTCCAAGTCTCCAAAGCGTTAATTTCCAGAAACACTGAAAGAGGAGTTAAGATAAACATCAGCTGCAAGTTGTTCTTAAGCCACAGTTGGAGAGCAGGAAATATATTTTTCATTCATTTTCTCTCTGTCTCTCTCCTATGTGAGAAACATGGCACGCACAATTGGCGCCTATATTATCCGTCGGCCAATACTTTATCCCAGTTGCCTTAGCAACTGTCAATATTTGTCTGGTATGTCACAGCCCCAGTTGGCTGGTGTCTGGTTCAGCATATACTTGTAAAGTTTAGGGAAGGGAGACACCAAGTGGTCTAAACTAACTGTGCTGCTGAAAACCGTCTCCTGCTTCATTTTATTTTCAGTTGAGATATGCTTATTAACTTTTTTCACCTGATCCTCTTTTAATGACCAACAATCCCCACAGTTAAAGTTACGGAAACAGAAGAACAGGGCTTGGAACACTCACGTTTTCTGTAAAGTAAACCAAAATTCTGTAAATTTACCAAACAGTAAATAGTTTAGTCTTTGTGGGCCATATGGTCTCTATTGCAACTACTCAGTTCTCGCATTATAGCCCAAAAGCAATGTTAGACCATATGTACACAAATCCTACATTACAATAAAATTTCATTTACAAAAGCAAGCAGCAGACCAGTTTTGGCCCATAGGCGATAGTTTGCCAACTCCTGCAGGAGAGCATAGAATCTATGTGCTGTTTCAGCCTACACCCGCAACTGCCCCCTCAAGTCTCCAAAATTTCAAGACATTTGAAAGAATCCCTGCAAAAAGAAATACCATCGATATTCAGCCAATAACATTTGTACAACTATTTAATGTGTGCGCACTGTGTTCCAGGCACTGTTCTGAATACCATGGTAACAGCAAGGTACAAGACAGTCAAAAATCTCTGTCATTATGGAGCTTATATTTACAGTCAGTAATATAATGTATAAATAAGGTGTCTTGTAAGCCAAACGATGGTAAGTACTATGCCAAAATTTCAAAGGGGAAATCAGGACAGTAAATACTGAGTAAAGGAAGTACTATAGGTTGAATTTTGTCCCCTAGAAAGATATATTGAAGTTCTAACCCCTGGTACCTGTGAATGTGACCCTATTTGGAAATAGAGTCTTTGCAGACGTAATCAAGTTAAGATGAGGTCATTAGTGTGGGCCCTGTTGGGGCCCAGAGCAGGCCACCCCAAAATATCCCACAATGGGATTGATGATGATGATGATGATGATGATGATGATGATTATTTTGAGGAAGATTAGCCCTGAGCTAACATCTGCTGCCAATCCTCCTCTTTTTGCTGAGGAAGACTGGCCCTGAGCTAACATCTGTGCCCATCTTCCTCCACTTTATATGTGGGCCGTCTACCACAGCATGGCTTGCCAAGCCGTACCGTGTCCACACCTGGGATCCGAACTGGCGAACCCCAGGCCGCTGAAGCGGAAGTGCGCGCTTAACCGCTAAGCCACCAGGCTGGCCCCCCTTTTTTTTGTTTTTGGATTGATTATTTTTAATTAAAGTTATTTGAGAAGCAAAAAGGGCATTCTGACCCTCCTGTCTCTGTTCCCCCTGAGAGCAGGAAATAAGTCTCCCCTGCGGAAGGTGCTCTCCCTGCATCCTTATCACCAGAGCTAGGAATTCAGGGCCAAGAAACCCACACAAACAAACCTTAAATTAGCAAGAATGACCTTAAATTCCTCACTAATTATGAACCTCAAATCTAAGTTTCTTTATCTTGTCATTCCTCACAAATGTATTGTTTCTTTGTGTAAAAGATACATATACTGCCTGCTTTGTTCCCTCTCGGAGTCTCCTCTCTCTACGATCTCCAATACTTACGTACTAAACTGGGGTTTTCTCCTGTTAATCTGGTCTTGTGTCAATTTTATTATTAGTCCAGCCATAAGAACACAAGAAGGGAAGAAAGGGGATTTTTCCCTTGGCCCGACAGCCCTCATCCAATATGGCTGGGGCCCTTATAGAAGAGGAAATGCCATGTGAAGATAGATGGACACTGGGAGCACCCCAGTGGTGGCAGAGGAAGAGATTGGAATGACGCAGCTGCAAGCCAGGAAATGCTGAGGATTGCTGGCTACCACCGGAGCTGGGAAGAGGCAAGAAGGGATTCTATCCAGAGCCTCAGAGGGAGCACGGCCTTGACGACAACTTGATTTCAGACACCTAGCCAACTGAACTGTGAAAGAATAAATTTCTGTTGTTTTAAGCCACGCAGTTTGTGGTACTTCGTTACAGCAGACCTGAAACTAATACAGGAGAAGAGGAAAAAGAGTGGCAAGGAAAAGCTCCAGCAAGAAGGTGAAGGAATAACTCACAGAGATAACTGTGTGAAAGTAATCCACCCAGAGGAAACGGTGAGCATTAAGACCCTGAGGCAAAAAAAGATCAAGGATGCCCTTGTGCCTGGGGCAGAGTGGACTATGGGAGGAAAAGGAAGTGATAATATCAGAGAGGTAAATGGAGCAGGAGGGCAGTGGGTCTGTAGGTAACCCCATGGAATTTGGATTCTATACGCAGTGAGACACGATATTAAAGGAGTTTGAACAGAAGAGTGAAAGATACTACGACTTAGTTATGAAATAGATTGCTCCGGCTGCTCTGCCGAGAATATATCCTGTGGAAGCAAAGATGGAAGTAGGAAGGCCTATTATGAGGATATGTTACAGGCTCTTAACATCAGCCCTGATATCAGTTCCCCCACATTGAACCCAGCATATATGGGGTTAAAACTAAAACCCACCACCCCCTTTCCTGCTTCTCTAGCTCCGCTCATATGTAAATACCTGTTTCTTTAAACTTGGACTCCTTGAGCTTTACAGCTAAATGGGAGTTACAAATTGTTAAAAGCCCAGGTGGCCTGGAGTTGGAGGCACACTAAAGTTTAGCTAATCATGTGTCCTTGAAGTTTGCCAGGAAAGCCGCTGTCTCAAGAATATCAAGAAGCGGAGGCTTCCCAGACCTCAACTCCTCCACTCCCGGCGCTGGAACCCGCCTCAAACAAGAAGACGAGACAACGGCGAAGGACTCCCACCTGCCATCCTCCTACCTACTGCCCCCCTCACCCCCTCCACCCCCCTACCCTCCCTTGCTGCAAGCAGCCTCTCAAGGCCAAACACAGGCTGGTGGGAAAATGCCAAACTGCACAAGCTACATGCGCCCCCTCCCCTACCAAAGACCCCAAATAAAAATCCCTACCCATTCCTCATCGGGGAGCTAGCAATTTTTGAGGCATGAGCCCTTGCTTTGCTCCCTGTGCTTGGCATGGTAAAAACCTTTCTTCTCCACTCAAGACTCTGTTCTCGTTATTTGGATTGGCATCGGGTTCAGAAACCAAACTTTCGGTTACAGATACTGCAATAACCCAGGTGAGAGATACATGGAGAGGTAGAGGAGGTGGTGAGAAGTGTAGGGTTTATTGTTAGAACAAACAGAATCTGGGGACATATTGGATATGAGATGTGAGAGAAAGCGGGAGTCAAAGATTATTTCAAGGTTTTTGCTTCCTGCAAATGGTTTAATTCATACTTATCATGGGGAACACTGGGGTAAGAGCAAACTTTTTGTGTGGGGGAGTACATCAAAAGTTCACTTTTGGATATGTTCTAATTGGGATGCTTTTAAATAAATAAGTAGTTGAATATATGAGAATAGAATTCTGGGGAAATTCTAGGATACAGATTTAAATGTGGGTATAATTACTACATAATTGGTGTTTAAAGCCATGAGATCAGATGAGATTAACAAGGAAATGAGTATAAATGAAGTAGAGAAGAAGAGAATTCAAACAATTGAGCCCCAGATCACTGCAGCCCTCACTAATGGGAGACGAGGCGAACCAGTTAAGGAATCTGAAAAGAAGCTGCTAGAAAGATAAGAGGAGAACCAGAATGTGAGTTCCTGAAAGACAAGTGAAGAAAGAACGAAGTGATAAGATGTGTTAAATACTAGTAGCTTAGGTATAATGAGCCCTAAGAACTGCTGGATTTAGCTGGATTTGTCAATGTGGAGGTCATAAATAGTGTGAACATAGAATTTATCATCCAAATCAAGGCAATCTGAGAGTCAAAATCATTCCTGGAGAACAAGCAGAGGCCAGGACTACCTGTACAACCTGAAATGTGCAATCACCTAGTCATGGAAATATTGACAAGAATGGTTTCATGAGTATGACGGGGTGATTGCCTGAATGGATTGGGTTCAATAGAAAAGGTGGAGATAAATTAGAGTTGGTGACTCCAGAAAACATTTCAAGGAGTTTGCAATAACCAGAAGAAAAGAGAACCATATAGGGTAAAGAGGTTTTTTATTTTATTTTATTTCATTTTACTACGGAGGATATTATAGAAGTTTTGTGTGCTGACAGAAATGATCTTGGCAAGTGAGGGAAAAAATTGCCTGAATCAGGGGTTGTAGGAAGAGAATTGCTGGAGCTACAGGATGTAAGGCACAAACAGAAGAATTGGCTTTAGATATGGACATAAACATTTTATTCATAATAACGGAGGCAAGGCAGAGAAAATAAGCATAGATTCAGGTAGGTGGATAGATGGTGTGGCAGGAACTGGTAGAACTTCTTCTCTCATTGCTTAAAATTTCTCACCCTGATGAGAGTGAGGATGGGGGAATAAGGAGGAGAGCTGGGCATATAGTGAGTGGACCTGGGTAGTACAATAGGACTTGTGGGCAGCACTAAGACTGGTCAGATTGGATAAAGCACAATCTATCAGCATTGCGGGGGTGGTCCACCCAACTCATGAACTGCATGTGGGAAGCTATTGATTTCCCAAGGGAAACCCAAAATTGGAGTAATATTAAATAAAAGTGGAATGAGTGTTGACAAGGCAAGCTTAACAGGCCATAGGTTCTATTCCTCGTTCTTCCATTTATTATTTATACAACTTTGAACAAGTTTCTTAACGTCTTTGCGCTTCTGTACTTTCCTGCACAAAATGCAGATCATAATACCTGTTATTATTGTCATTATAAAGCAACAGAATTAGGTGATCTTTCAAATTCAAAAGACCTTATTGAAAATAGTATTTGATGTTATGATAACATCAAGCTATGATTAATTCACGATCAAATTATGAAATCATGTTATTATAGTAATTATCATTATGCTTCCAAAATATTAGGCCACTGTCTATTGCCTGAGTCTTTGACCTCAAATTTCAGTTAATGTCAGAGAAATGTTCATAAATATTTGCATTCTGTAAGAAAGCTACATTTTTAAGTAAGCATAGAATATAATTTTTTATCATTCTGAGGCCGGTATGAGGGAAATGACTGCCATTCCCACCAAGAGAAGTATTCACATTTAAGCCAGAGGGCTAAGGTGTATGACCTCTACAGCCCTTCCAACTCTAAGCGTCTATATTCAGTTCTACTCAGGTTTATTCAGATCAATGCTTATCAGTTCTCCACAAATTCCTCCCCGGATCCAGCACTGCCGCAATTCTAAGTCACCAGATCCTTCTTGTCTGCAGATACAAATGAAGTGACCTTTATGTCTATAATCAAAGTTTCTATTCTTGACCTCTAACTACATCTGCAGAACCCTCACGTGCATATCCCAAATCTCTCCCTCAAGCAATTTGAGAATCTTCCAAAATAAACTTTCATGTATCCTCACATTCAGTCTGTTAGCTACTGACATGGGCCGAGAGTTAGCCATTGACGGTGAAGTAGCTAGGAACTAAAGGGTTTTTCCCTTTTTTGCAATTACTGATTATAGCTTTTAGCTGTTTAACCCACCCATTGTTAACTGTGCTGCTTAGGCAATATGCTATCTGACTCCCACTAGGCTCCTGTAGATAACATCTCCCTGGAGCCTGGGTCACCATGGTAAGGATTGTGTGAGAACTGTTTTTCAGGAATTAGAACTCCTTGTCCACTTCAGGCCAGTTGAGACCACAAATTCATCAACTGGACCAGCGCAGATGTCTGATAAGAGACCTTTTGACGTCAAGAGGCTAAAAACACCACCCTCCCATCATGTTCACATGGCTATTTTGTGAACATGGGCCCTATGAAAAGGCGTGAAGTCTGAGTATGCTTGCGCAGATCATCAATTACCTCACCTCTCCTCACCTCCAATCACCTATCTCCACATTTCAGACCACCTTGCCCCGTTCCATAAATATCCCTGAGCCCCTATCTTTGGGGAAGCAGATTTGAGACTCATGGTCTCACTTCCTCACATGGCTGCCTTGCGATTGAACTCTCTCTCTGCTGCAATCTCATCTCTGTGTTTGGCTTTCTGGGCGGCAGGCAACAACGAACCTGGCAGAGTAACGACACCATTTGAAAATCCTTTATATTCTTTCTATCTGGCTCTGATTTCCCTGAGTCAATACCTGTCCATAAAATTGCTTAAGATAGGTTTTCCATTGTCACTGTCAACAACCCATCCCAAGACTGCCAAGAGAATATTCAAGGGAATGTCTCCCGAAGCTCCCAAATCTGGCCAAGTCTGAAGTGTCAGAGAGGTGCTAGATTCTGAGCAGAGGTAGGGAAAAGAGACAAAATTGTAATCCGTTGACTCAGTCCTTCAACATTAACTGAGCACCTGCTGCATGCAATAGTGGAGCTTAGTGATCAAGAGTAAAGACTTTGGTGTCAGACATACCTGGGTTCAAATCCTACTCTGCCACTTAGAAACTTTGAGATCTTGATCAAGTCTCTTACTCTCTCTGAGCCTAAGTTTACTTTCCTGGAAGATGGGAATCATAATAAACCTCTCTCATAGGGTTCCTATGAGAATTATATGAGAAAATACACGTAATCTTGGAACCTGGATCAAAATACAGCAGTTTTCATCCTCAAGTATGTTCCAGATTTTAGTTTGGCTCTGACGATGCAAATTTGCATTACATCAAACACACCTAGGATACTCACTCAAGAACCAGATCAAAAACAACCGCAGAGGTCTATAGGGAAATTTGAGAATTACTCTGGGCCAGTGGCCTTTCCATTCATTCCAAACCATTTCTCACACTGGATTCAGAAGGTCTTTGTCTTCTTTGGTTTCATACTTTGGCCTTTTCTTTTGCCTAGAAATTTTTGGGGAATGGTGAACACTTTTAATCCTTTCTCTAGTTCTCTTATCTTTACTACTTCCAAATATAGTTTTAGTGGTCTCCCCATTGCCTCTATCCCGGTTCACAGCACACGTAACTCTTGCCTGAATGGCTTCAGGGTTCAAAAGCTTTCTAACCAGTCTTCCCCTTTCCTGTCTAACACTGTTGAATTGTTTTCCAGTAAAAGCATGTGAATAGTTCATTCAGCAGCTTACCATTATATTTTTAACAAAAGCCAAATCCATTACCATAGTGTGGAAAAGATACCTAAACTCAATTTCTACTGAAATCCCTTCTTCCCTTCCAAGTGATAAAAAAATGACAAGCAATAGGACATATCGGAGTATATGAGGAAGCCATATGGTGTAAAACTAATTTGGTCTGGACTTGTTTTTCCAGAAGGGCCTGACATGGCTGTTGAGTATGCATTGTATATCTGCTTTAAGAATTTACTATGTCCCAAAGACAACAATGCCCTTGAAGATAAGGATGTAACTTCCCCCACATTGGCATTTCCTTAAGGATAAGCATCTCTCCCTAGACTAGTGATTGATTGCTGACCTGCTGTGACCACCTACCTTGAGACCACCGACCTGCTGCATTCATGGAAATGCTGTGCCAGCAAAGCAATCTCGTGACTATTGTAAAAGGGACATTCCAATCATATGTGATACATGCTTTTTGATGACATATAACCACTCTGTACACTCCCACTTCTTTGGAGAGCTCCATTCCCTTGTGAAAAGACTTTCCCAGGCTATGTGGTCTTCAGACCTAGCTCATAATAAACTCACCTAATTTTGATTTGTATATTGGTTATGGATTATTTTTGTCAACACAGCATGGAGTTGTGGCTGAGAAGCAGCTGCCTAGGCAAGGATACAGCCCTCCTTGCATATTAGTTATCTATTATGGTATAACAAATCATCCCCAAACCTAGTGGCTTAAAACAATACATATTTATTATTGTACAGTTTCTGTGGATCAGGAATTTAGGGGTAGCTTAGCTGGGAGTTCTGTCCCAGGGTCTTTCACGAGTTTGCAATCAAGGTGTTGGACAGGGCTGCAGTCATCTGAGGGTTTGATTGAAGCTGAAAGATCCTTTTCCAGTCTCACTAATGTGACTGTCGGCAGAAGGCTTCACTTCCTTGTTGTCTGATGGCCAGAGGATTTACTTCTTCGCCATGTGGATCTCTTTATAGGTGAGTGTACTCATAACATGGCAACTGTCTTCCCCTAGAACGAGTGATCCAAGAGAGAAGGCAAGGAGGAATCCATAGTGCCTTTTATAACCTAGTGTCTGAAGTCACAAACTATCATTTCCAGTATTTTCTACTCATTAGACGTGCATCACTAAATCAACCACATTCAAAGGGTGGGGAGTTCCCCCACATATGTAGCACCACACTGGACCTCTCTCTCTCGAGCTCCAGATTCATATTTCCAAACACCTGGTAAAAATCTCTTTCATTGTGCGTTGTAGATGTCTGATACTGAACTTATCCCCAAATAAACCCACTATCCTTATTATCATCGTCGCCCTGCCTCAATCTGCTCCTTCCCTTATAGGTTTTCACTTGGTTAATAGTATTTTATCCAGGCATACAGGTTATATTTTTCACCCTCCCATTTTTTCCACCTCCTAAACTCAGTTGGTCACCAAGTCTGTTCATGTGTATCACAGAATCTTTCTGGAATTTTCCTCCCTCTCTCCATCTCTACTGCAACATTCTGGATAGGCACGTCATGATTTCTTTCCTGGATTATTACAATAAGCCTGTACTACTAATGCCCTCTCCAGTTCCTCCTCTACACTAATACCAGACATCCTTCACTAAAACCAAAACCTAATCACTGTCCAGATTAAAATCTATCTGTGTTCCACTATTTCCAACACACAAACCCAAATTCCTTAGTACTACATCATGTCTTTGTATTATCGGGCTGCTGTGCTCATCTCCATTTGCTTTTTCTGTCAAAGCCCCCTATGTAGCCTATGCTCAAGCCACTACCATAAAGTGCCTGAGCAGGCAGTGTCTTTTCCCCCTCCAAGCTTTTGTATCGTGCCCTTCATGCGCCTGGAATGCCCTTCTCCTACTGCTGTATTTAATAGATGTGTATCTACCCTTCAAAGCATAAATCAAAGATCGCTTTCTTTTTACATAATCCTTGACATACCCACTCTCCTCTCTGTGGACTTTGTGCAAATCCATATTATTGAATTTATCCCAGCAAGTAACAGTTTTTATTTATACGTCTGTATTCCTCATAATATTCTGAGCTCTTTGGGACAAGGGGTCATGAGTAACTCAACTTTCTGACTGTCAGACAGCAAATGTCAAAATGTTGGTGGGGAAAAAAGAT
Organism: Equus quagga; assembly: GCF_021613505.1. Taxonomy (NCBI): domain Eukaryota; kingdom Metazoa; phylum Chordata; class Mammalia; order Perissodactyla; family Equidae; genus Equus; species Equus quagga. The sequence continues at coordinate 21,133,333 of NC_060282.1, read as the reverse complement.
TTTAGACTGTACAAATTGTTTTTTAAAAGGAAATGGGTTTTATTTCTTCAGTCAATGTTATGTTCTTTTATGAATGAGTGGAAAGGGGGAAAGGGAAACTTTGTTAGATTTCTGCATATGCAATTTTGACTTAAAAAATATTATAGTCTCTGCATTTCAGAATACCCAACACATCTATTTGTTGAATACCACCTGAATTCTGTTCTTTGCTCTGGCAGAAAATAGCCACTAGGGAGCATCACAGTTGCATGCAATTTGCACAGTTTCAAGTAGTTTACTTCAGGGCAAAAGTCAGTTTTGAAAACAAAAAGCTCTTTTACGTCCCACACTGGTTTAGCTGTTTAAGACATTTCAAAGAAAATTAGCATGTAAACTTCCTACCCCTTATCTCCATTCTTCACACCTCTCAGATATCCTTCTACAAATAGCCATATTTGGAATATTTCCAAAGAAGAAAATTCAGCTCTTCATTTTCTCTCTCATTCCAGCAAATTCTTCATTAAACAAACATCTCCAAAACTCCAACTATGTGCAAGCCACTTTGATAGAAAATATAGAAGGTAGACAATTTTCAACCAACATTTATTAGAGGCAAAACGTTGTACTGGAGTGTAAAGGTACGGGAAAGTAAGAGGTGGTACACATATCTACCTTTAGTCTGTTCACAACCTCTGGTAAAAGATAAATAGCTTCTTAGATTTTAAAGAGGTGAGTAACATAATAGAAGAATATATACGCAAATGAGGCAGCAAGGAAGGAGTTTGGAAACATTTGAATCCGTTAGACTTGGCCAGGCTTAGGGGAGGGGAAAAGCAATTTAGGAAGAATATATACAAACACATTTTTTTAAAAAAAGCATGAATTTGCACTATTGAAGGCCTATTTTCTAAAAAACAATCAATCCTGCTTAAAAATGTGCTTTCTAAATGGATAAAGAAAAGGAAATCTCCAAGATCTCCTTTAAAAACAGAAAATGAAGGAAATGTCAAACTAGTTGAGAGACAAGTAAGTAAAGTTAAAAGCTGAGGTTTCCTTGAGAATATATCTTCAATGCAAATCAGAAAACTAGCTTTGGAACAGAAGGAGGATAAGGGAGATGAACTTTAGACCCTACATTTACCAAGGACCATGGAAGAGAGATAATATGGTCCCAAGTTGGAAGCAACCCCTTCCTTTAAGCAGAAGCAAATGTTAATCTTCTCTGGAGGAAAGTATCCATAATTTAGACCCTGGGAATTCTCAAAAATGAAAATCAACTATATATGAGCTTATAATCAAAAGTCACCAAACACACAAGGTAAGCTACCATGAGTGAAAGTCACCAGGAACAACAAACAATTTGAACCCCTTAAGACTTCAGATCATAGAAATGTCAGACCCAGAATAGAGAATAGCCAGATATAAACTATTTAAATAAATTAAAGCTTGGGTAAAAATTAAGCAAGGAAAAAAATAGTAAATAGACATATTAACATGGTTAATTCATCAAGAAAACATAATACTTCAAAATGTGTGTGCCCTTAATACTGGAGCTTCAAACATATGAAGCAAAAATTAAACAGAAAAATAAACAAATCCACAATTATAGTTGGATATTTTAACATACTTCTCTATGTATTTGGTATAATGAGTAGATAAAACACCAATGAAGATATAGAAGATTTGAACAACTCTATCAACTAAATTTAATCTACATGTACAGAAGACTACACCAAATAGCAGTAGAATACATATTCTTTCAAGTGTACAATAAACATTAGCCAAGATATCCCATATAGTAGGCAATAAAACAAGTCTCAATAAATATCAAACTATTGTAAATCTTACAGAGTGTATTTTCTGATTATATCACCATTCAGTTGAACTCAAACCAATAACAATAAATACCTAGAAAATCCCAATATATTTCGAAATCTGGCAAACTGTCTCTACATAACTCATCGATCAAAGAACAAACTATAAGGAAAATTAGAAAATATCTTATACCCAATAATAATAAAAATACAACATATTAAAATTGTGGGATACAGCTAAAGCATTCTTAAAGGGAAAGGTATAGTATTAGACACCTCTATTAGAAAAGTGGTGTGGCAACCACCCTTCAAAGATCCATGCTCTCAGGAGTCATATCTTCATATAATCCCCTCCAACATTGAATTGGAGCTGACTCTGTGTGACCAATAGAAAACAGCAGAAGTGATTATGAGTGACTTCCAACCTAGGTCATAAAAGGCATTTAACTTCCAGTTTAGCCTCTTGGATTATTTATGCTTGAGGAAACTAGTCACATGGTCATGAAGACACTCAAAGAGTTTATCAGAAAGGCACACGTGGAGAAACCAATGCTGATTGCCAACAGCTAGCACCAACTTGCCAGCCATGCAAGTGTAGCAATTTAGAAGTGGATCTCCCTGCACCAGTCAAGCCTTCAGATGACTGCGGCTCAGCCAATATCTCACTGCAGCCACACAAGAAACTCCAGTTTAGAACTTCCTAGCTGAGCCCTTCCTAAACTTTACCCTTGGAATCCATGAGCACAATAAATGGTTGTTTCATTTCATTAAGTTTTGAAGGTGATTTGTCATGCAGCATTAGTAACTGCAGAGGAACAAACGGCATAGTAACTGCATTAGGAACAAGAAGAAATGTGTACAATCATTGATCTAAGCTTTTGACTAAAACACCAAGAAAAAGAAGATCAATCACTCTTGAAAAACAGTGTTTTTAAAAGAATTCTCTTTGACTGTCTCTCTCCCTGAACTCTCTGTTAAGGTGTCTGCCTCTGTTGGTATCACATTCAGCTTTTAGCCTCCACTAAAAGAGACTGTTTGAAAAATAGGATTACCAAAAATCCTATATCCACTAAAACTTTCTTTCAAAATGAAGGCAAAATAAAGGCATTCCCAGATGAACAAAAACTAGAAGAGTTCATGGCTAGTAAACCTACCTTACAAAAAGTATTAAAGGAAGTTTTTCAAGCTAAAAGCAAATGACCCCAGACAGCAATTCAAATCTACATGAAAAAACAGTAATTGTAAAAGTAATTATAATTATCAAAGATAGTATGGTTGCACATTTCTTCTCTTAACTGATTTATAAAACAATTGTGTAAAATAATGTGTATATAATTGCATTGTTGGCCTTATAAATATAGAAATGCAATATATTTGACTACTATAGGGGAAAGGAGACAGGTGGAATCCAAGCTGTATTGGAGTAAGGAAGTAAGGCTAGACGAAAACATGAATTCACAGGAACAGGTGAAAAGAATACAAAATGGTAAATAAGAAGGCTAATATAACTAACTCTCTAAGAATTTAATTGCTCTCCTTTCTTTTCTTTAATAAACATAAAATTATATAAAGTAATATAATGTGATTATAACATTGTATGTTGGTTTTATAACATACAAAAGTAATACATATAACAAGCAAAAAAGAGAGAAGATGGAGTTGAGCTATATGGCAATAGCATTTCTATATCTCATTGGAATTAAGTCAGAATAAACCTGAAGTAGCTTCCGATAAGTTAAGATGTACATAGTAAGCCTTAGAGCGTCCACTAAGAAAATAACTCCAAAAATATATAGTGAAAAATCACTGAAGGAATTAAATGTAATGCTAGAAAACACTCACTCAATACAAAAGAAAGCAGTAAAGGAAGAATAAAGGTACAAAAAGACATGAGACGTATAGAAAACAAAAAGTGAAATGGCAGGCATAAATGCAAGTATATTAATAGTGACATTAAACATGAATGAATAAACAATCTAAGCAAACGACACAGGTTTGGGGCTGGCCCAGTGGCATAGTGGTTAAGTTTGCGTGCTCTGCTTTGGTGGCCAAGGGTTCACTGGTTCAGATCCCAGGCATGGACCTATGCACTGCTTGTCAAGCCTTGCTGTGGCTGGCAACCCAAATATAAAATAGAGGAAGGTGGGCACAGATGTTAGCTCAGGGCTAACCTTCCTCAAAAAGAAAAAAAAAAAGACAGAGATTTTCAGACTGGACTTTAAAAACAAGATCTAGTTATACAGTGCCTCTATAGGAGACACAGTTTAGATTCAAATATACAAATAAGTTGAAAGTAAAAGAATGGAAAAATACATCATATAAACAGCAACCATAAGAAAGCTACAGTTGCTATCCATATATTAAACAAAATGGACTTCAGAAACAATATGTTATTAGAGATACAGAAGAATATTTTATAATGATAAAGGGTCTATTCATCAGGAAGATATAGCAATTATAAACATATATGTATCTAACAACAGAGTCACAAAATTTAAAAAGTAAAAACTGACAGAATTGAAGAGAGAAATAGACAATTTCTATTGTAGACAATAATGATTGGAGACTTCAATACCCTTACATTCAATAGCGAATAGGACAACTAAGCATAAGATCATCAAGGAAACAGAAAACCTGGACATCACTACAACCAACTAGACCTAACAGACATCTATAAAACACTCCACCCAACAAAAGCAGAATGCACGTTCTTCTCAAGTTCCCCTGCAACATTCTCCAGGATAGATCACATGCTAGGCCATAAGACAAATCTCAATGAATTCAAAATGATTGAAACCATACAAAATATGTTCTTATAACATAGCAGAGAGAAATTAGAAATCATAACAAAATTTTTTTTATATATTAACAAATAGATGAAAATTAACACACTCTCAAACATCCGATGGGTCAAAGAAGAAATCACAAGGGAAATCAGAAAATACTTTGAGATGAATGGAAATGAAGACACACCATACCAAACCTTATGGGATGCAACTAAAGCATTGCTTAAGGGGAAATGTATAGCTGCAAATGCCTACATTGGAAAAGAAGACAGCTTTTATATCAATACTCTAAATTTTCCCCTAAGACACTGGAGAAAGGGCAAACAAAATTCAAATCAAGCAGAAGGGAAAAAAAAGATTAGAGTAGAAATAATGAAATACAGGATAGATATAAAGGAATACAAACAACTGAAACTGATTCAAGAATAAATAGAAAATCTGAATAGACATAAAAAGGAAAGAGATTTAAATTGTTAACTAAAGCAAAAAAAAAAAAAAAAACTCCCCACAAAGAAAAGCCCATGGCTTCACTGGGGAACTCTACCAAACATTCAAAGAAAAACTGATGCCAATTTCAAGAAATTCCAAAAACCTCCTAGAACTAATGAGTTCAGCAAAGTTAGAGGGTATAACATAAACATACAAAAATCAATTGCATTCCTATGTGCCAGCAGTGAACACATGGAAACCGTAACTGAAAATACAATGCAATTTATAATCCCTAAGAGGGATAAAGAAATACTAAGGTGTGGATCTAATAAAACATGCATAGAATCTATAGGCTGAAAATTATAAAACAAATGGCCAGACGCATCATGTTCATGGACTGAAAGACTCAACGTGATAAAGATGTTAATTCTCCCTACATTGATATAAAGGTTTAATGAAATTGCTATTAAAATCCCAGCAAGGTTTTTTTGTAGATACAGACAAGATTACTCTGAAAGTTATATAGGAAGGCAAAGGAATAGAATAGCTAAAACAATTTTGAAAAGCAAGAATATCACTTATTATATAGCTACAGTAGTCAACGCTGTGTGGTGCTGACAGAGGAGTAGACGTATAGAACTGATATTTTACAAAGGGGCAGAAGCAATTCAATGGAGGCAAGATGGCCTTCTTAACAGTAGTGCTGGACCAAGTGGATGTCAATAGATGAAAAGATAAATCTTGACTTAAACTTCACATCTTATACAAAAATTAACTCAAAATGGATCACAAACTTAGACGTAAACGTAAAACTAGAAATCTATAGGAGAAAACCTTCAGGATCTAAGGCTAGGCAAAGGGTTCTTAGACTTGAACCAAAAGCACAACCTGTAAAACTGATAGATTGGGCCTTTTCAAAATTAAAAAATTTGTTCTGGAAAAGATTGTGACAAGAAAATAAAAAGACAAGCAATAGAGTGGGATAAAGTATTAGAAAACCACATATCTGGCAAAGAACTATTATCTAGAATATATAAAGAACTCTAAAAACTCAACATTAAAAACAAGCAGTTCAATTAGAATTAGGCAAAAGACATGAGGAGACATTTCGCCAAAGAGAGTATACAGTTGGAAAACAAGCACAGGAAAAGATGTTTAACGTTAGCCATAAGGAAAATTTAAATTGAAACAATAGGATATTGCTATACACCTACCAGAACAACTTATAAAAAGTAGCATCGATACCAAATGCTGGATGTGGAGAAACTGAATCACTCGTATATTGCTGGTGGAAGGGTAACATGGCACAGCCACTCTGGAAAATAACGTGGAAATTTCTCTTAAAATTTAAACATGTAACAACCATACAACCCAGTAATTGCACTTACGCCCATTTATCCCAGACAAATGAAAACATGTTCAATAGAAACCTGCACATTTGTGTTCCTAGAAGCTTCGTATATAATGGTCAGAAACTAGAAACAACCCAGATGTCCTTTAATAAGTGAATGGTTAACAAATTGTGTTAACAAACTACTGAAAAATAGTGAACTATTAGGGTGATGAAACTGTTCTATATGTTACCGTGGTGATGGACTCAACGCATTTTAAAAAACTCATAGGTCTATATCCCACAAAGATGAATTTTACTACATGCAAAATTTAAACACTCAACCAGGATGGTGGGGAGAAATCAAGAGGAAATGGGGGCTGTAACAAGTAAATATAACTTTATTACAAATAAATGGCATAACTCAACTGGAGGGGATAGGGAAGAAATGAGCTGGCCTAAAACTCTTTGTAAATAGAGTCTTGAGCTGAAAGGAATCATTTCTCAACACCTGTAAAAAAAAAAAGTGTTTTGATTATATACTGTGAGGTTAAAGACAAAAACAGTCCACAAACACTGTATTCTAGTGGGAGAATTTGTTTTTCAGGATGTGGATTACCATTCTGAAACTACTTCAAATGTGTACTAGGGTTGAACAATTTAGTAAATAAATTGTTGATAATGAAAGCCAGGTTTCTCACCGACAGAGAAAGAAGTTAAAAGAAGCAAACGGCAAATGTTAGAATGAATCCTGTAGTGCTGCTGGATTAGAGTCAGAGACATCAGTGTGAACTCATGTTTATTCTAATGTGTGTGTTTATCCTAGAATCTGTATATCTACCTGTATTTATGTACATACAGATAGACAGATATAGACATAAATATAGATACATGTTTATACATGGCTTAGTAGAAATACATGTATTTCCTAGATGTCACCATAAGGAGAAGCTGGATGTAGGGTTTATAAGAACTCTTTAATATTTTTGCCATTTTTCTGTAAGTCTAAATTATTTCAAAATAAAAATTTGAGAGAAAAAATTGTGTAAACTTACAATTAAATGAGTTATATGAAAAACGGGAAAAGAATAATAATGAACTCCTGACAGACGCAAAAACATGGGGGAATCTCAAAAAAAATTATGCTGAGCTAAAGAATGTAGACCTAAGAGGACATGCTGTATGATTCTATTTATACGAACTTCAAGAACAGGCAAAAGTAATGGTGACAGAAATCTTATCAATGAATGCCTTGGACGGGCAGGGATCCATTGCAAAAGGATAGGAGGGAATTTTTGGGACAGTGAAAATATCTCATATCTTAACTGGGGTGATAGTTACATGAATGTTTACATTTGTAAAATCTCATCCAACTGCACTTTAAAATGTGAATTTATTGTATGTAAATTATGTCTCAATAGAGTCGCTTTGAAAAAATTATAGAGTGAGAAAATGAATAAGAAAGAAGTATTTATAAAACATATGGGATGTAAATAAAATAACACTAACCTGATCAGGAAAAGACCCAAGAACAGGCTCAGGTCTGTTTAAAGCTTTGAAAATAACCATAACCTCCAAAGTGACCCTTAACTTCTGAGCACTGGAACTGGGAAATGTTCTAAATTTCCAGAAAACAAGGGTGAAAGCAGACTGTTCCCACACCTCCAGCTTGTTCTGGCCTCCATGTGTATCTGAGATTAATTTACCACTATTAAAGCACTAATAAATGATCAGCACTCATGGCACCAGAGCTCACTTTGAAGTTCATGCCATTTCCTTCCTGTACTTGGAAGCGCCTGAGGCCAAATACTGCTGTATTACCCAAAAAGCCTCTTAGGGTGACCTGAAATGAGTCTGGGCAGTACATCCAAAGAGTTAATCCAAGCACACCCTGGTGTTGCCATCACCTACAGCTCCAGACACAAACAAGTATTCCCCAGGGAGCAGCCAAGTCCAACAAGCCATTAATGGGGGAAATCTTGTTGAGGAAAAAAAAAAAAAGGGGAGAGAAGAAATGGAAAAAGTCGACTCTGAGAACTTTTCCTCGGGCCATTAGCATTATAGGAGTAGAATGGTGAAGAGATGAATTTGACGTGGAGAAAGGAGCCTGGGTATAGGTGTCAGAGGGCATTTCAATGCATTCTTGAGAAGCTTATTTAAACCATCTGGGATTCAGTTTCCTCATCTGAAAAAATGTGCATATTCATGTCATAAGGCAAATCCACATTATGTTAGTAGCCCTGCCTGGAAGTATATTGAGTATGATGAATCTAAGCAAAAGGCTAGTTTTCTCATGCCTCCTAATCCAATGGTTGGATTTAAACGGATTTGAGCTACACAACTATCTCTGATTGATAACTTCCTTTTTTGTTTGCATTATTTAACCTGCCATTTCTCAAAGTAATCCCCCCTTGCTTTCATCAAACTTTCCCAGGAACTTATTAAAATAGATAATTCTTACAAACCCCTAAAGACTCCCTGAAGAATCTCTGGGAGTAACACAGAGAAATGTTCTTTTTAAAAATGTATTGTTTTAACTACAATGAGATATCATACCATCAGAATTGCCGAAATCCAGAGCATTGACAACACCAAATGCTGACGAGCATTTGGAGCTCGTGGAGCAACTGAAATCCCCACTCATCACTGGTAGGAATGTGAAATGGTACAACCACTTTGGAAGACAGTTCAGCAATTTCTTACAAGACTAAAAATATTCATATCTTACCATATGATCCAGCAACCATACTCATTTGTAACTACCCAAAGAAGTTGAAAACTTATGTCCACACAAAAACCTGCATGTAGATGTTTATAGCAGTTTTATTCATGATTGCCCAAACTTAGAAGCAACCAAGATGTCCTTCAGTAGGTGAATAGACAAACCGGTACATCAGACGGTGGAATATTACCCAGTGCTAGAAAGAAATGGGCTATCAAGCCATGAATAGCCATGAAGGAAACTTAAGGGCATACTCCTAAATGAAGGAATCCAATCTAAAAAGGCTACATACTATATGATTCCAACTATATGACACTCTGGAAAAGGCAAAAGTATGGAGACAGTAAAAAGGTCAGTGATTACCAGGGGTTGGAATGGGGAAGGGATGAATAGGCAGAGCACAGAGGATTTTTAGGGCAGCAAAAATACTCTGTATGGTACCATAACAATGGATACATGTCATTATATGTTTGTCCATACCTATAGAATGTACAACTTCAAGAGTGAACCATAATGTAAACTATGGGCTTTCGGTGATAACGATGTGTCAACGTATGTTCATCTATTGTAACAAATGTACCACTCTGGTGGGGGATGTTGATAATGGGGGAAATTGTGCATATGTGGGGGCAAAGGGTATATGGGAAATCTCTGTGCCTTCTCAATTTTACTGTGAACTTTAAACTGCTCTAAAAAATAAAGTCTTAATGAATATATATAGTTTTTATTTTATTTTGGAATAATCACAAAATTACAGAAAAGTAGCAAATATGCTATAAAGAACTTTTTATGAACCATTTAAGATTCAGTTGCAAGTATGATGCTCCAACCTCCCAAGAGTGCATATCCTACAAACAGGGACAACTCCTACACAACCACAACGCAACCATCAAAATCAGGAAGTGAACACTGACACATCCCTCCCATCAATCTTCAGGCCTCACTTAACTTTCACCAATTGTCCCAATAATATCATCTATACTGAAAGGAATCACATATTGCATTTAGTTATCAAGTCTTTTGAAACCCCTTCAGTCTTAACAGTTTCTCTGCTTTTTTCTTCATCTTGACTTCTCTGCTTTATTCCTTGGCTTTCATGACCTCTATTCTTTTGAAGACTACAAGCAAGTTATTTTGTATAATGTCCCTCACTTTGGGCCTGTCCAATGATGTATCTTCATGATTAGATTCAAGTTACCCTCCTCGGGCAGGAATATTACAGATGTGATGCTGAGATCTGTTCATTGTTTCTTGTCGAGTGGCCCATGATTTCAATTCGTCCCATTACTGATGATGTTCACTTTATCACTTATTTGAGATGGTGTCTTCCAGGCTTCTCTACTGTTAAGTAATTCTTGTTCCTTTGAAATTAATACATGTTTTGTGGAAAAATGGTTTGAAACTATGTGAATATCTTATTCTTCACCAAACTTTCAATTTACTCATATATTTATGTATATCTATATGAAACCTAGTTTTTTAATTTACTCAAATTTATACATTACTACCTATTTTTGCAAACGTATACTATACCATTTATTATTATCTTCCCAGTAAGAAGCACTTCAAACTGGCCACTTTGTCTTTCTAACAAGTCTCCATTCTTGTATAAACATTCCCTTCCGCGCAGAAGATGTTCTAGGCTCATGTTGCATTTTCCCTGCCTCAGACTTGGAATCAGCCATTTCTTCAAGGAGCTCTGGTTCTTTTTAGTGGAGAACAATATTTAGAAGCGGTGATCTGGATGCTAGGCATGCTTCCTGCTACAGAGATGTCCCTGTTCCTAGGCCCTCTTAATGGATACAAATGGGGATTGTATACATATACATATATACACACACGTGTGCAACCATTTTATTTCTATGTATCCATATATTGAAAACCACAAGTTCTCGATTATACTTCCAATTCCAATTCAATACCATCAAGTTAAGTCAGATATTCCTCCTTTCCATATTTGTAACTCCCTCCACAAACAGAGAGAAATCTTGCTTTCATTATCTTTAATATACTTACTGATACGATCTATTCCACTTTATGTTACAAATCTCCCATCTTCTCAGCCACCTCCTCCCCTATCAACTAGTCCTCTCACCCACCCACTCAGACAGCAACACTCTACATCTGGCCCATGCAGACACCTTCTTCATCCCATTTGGGTTCTGACTTTCCACACCAGGCTGCCCTCATCCAACTGGGTGCCTTCCTCATCCTGAGTCCCCATAGGTCACCCTACCTTGGGGTGGCCTTCTTACTCTGCCCAGTGGGTGGACACCACACTTGATTCACTCAGGCTCCAGCGCTCTACCGCTCTGCGTGGATGCCCTCTTCATCTTACTTGGCCTTTGAGGACCACACTTTGATAAAAAGTTTTATTAAGATTTCGTTATCCAGCCTGAGTTAGTCTGGGAGTGGGGGTGGGGGTAGGAGTGAGAGGAGTTTTGGCATTTGCAGCAGTTGAAATTTTTCAGCATAAAATCAACCCAAACAGAGCTCCTGAGCTATGTCAATGCCAGCTGTAAACAATCGTGATGCAAGTTAGTGAATCAGCTCTCAGTCCCTGACAAAGTCATGAGCTTCTCCACTTTCTTCTTCCCTCAAAGGACCCTGGTCACTCAGAAAAATAGGACATGAAATTTACATTTCAGTTTGAAATTTAATTAAAGTAATAGTGGCAGCCAAGGGGCACATTTACTGCTACCCTTGCCAGGTTATCAGTGGCCTGGGACCAGGCTTCCCACTGCACTTATTGACCTTACATCTCTGGGAAAAATTGGCAATTTTTAGTATTCCTATATTAAATGGCATAAAAATCAACTTTACATAGATCCTGTTTGTTCTTGGTTCATAAGTAGCAGTCCTGTGGATGGAAATACAAGAGTGGTGTCTGCCTGCTTCGGTCTTTGTAGCTATTCCTAGACACTGCCACAACCAGAGAAATTGTGTAGAGATGCCAACAAACATGTCATAAGAACGAAAGAGGGCAAAAAGCAGGAGCTGAGAGAAAAGTACAAAACAAGATGACCAAAGGACTAGGGGGCCATTAGACCGTGGATGAAACGTGTTATAGGACAATCTGGTCGCCCATCCTGGGCCACTTACTGTACCTGTCATCCTTCTCTCTCCAGTAGCTGAGCTGCCTCATTCATAATAGCTGTTTCATGTCAACACACAAGCATTTCTAAGCCTCTTCCAGGTTTAAAAATCCCTCCCTTTACCATATACAGTCTTTTCAGTATCACTCTTTATCTCTCATCTCCTTTACAGACACTACTTTAAAAAGGATTTTCAATACTCAGAGTTTCCACTTTCTCACCTCCATTCACTTTACTCAATTTTCAGCCCGCTTCTCCCCCAACCATCCCTAAAGTTGCCATTGCCAAGATCAACTATGACCATCCTGTTGCTAAATCCAGTAGACAAATATTTATCAATCTCTACACATTAGCCTTTTCCACAGCACTTGGCTCTGTATACAACTTCCTCCTTAAGTCTCTCTGAAGTTGGTTAGCAGAGCATCACTCCTCCTGACTTTCCTGCCACCTCCATGGCTGCTTCTTAGCTGCCTCCACTTTCACGTCCCATTCCCAGCGGAGGTGTTCACCAGGGTTCAATCCTCTATCTTACGGATGACCACATGCGCTTACTCCCTGCCTTCAACAAACGCAACCGAGAAATCCAAATCTACATCTCCAGCCTGGAGCTCACTTCTGAAACCCAGTTCTCTGGATGAAACTCTCAGTGAGCATCTCTGCCTGTTCATTTCAAACTCAACCCATCCAAAACTGAACTCCTCAGCTTCAAACACAAAACCCATTCCTCTTGCACTCCTTCCCTTCTTTTTTGGGTGCCATCAACTCAATCCCTCAAGCCAGAAACCTGGGAGTCTTTCTGGACTCCCCACTCCCCCTCACCTTTCTCATCAAGTCCCACTGAGGTCACCTCCTAGATATCCTTTGAATGTCTTTTCTGTATTTCTGTCACCACTGGTATAATTCAAATACTTATCTCTCACTCAAATCACTGAAAGAACCTCTAAACAAACACCAAACTTACCCGGCTTTTGTCCTTTTCTAACAGCATAGTCTTTCTAAACCTCATATCGGATTATGCTGATCCTCTGCTTAAATTTGCTCAAAAACATCCTAATGCCTGCAGAGTAAAATGCAAAATCCTTAGCAGGATGTTCAGGGTCCTTTGGGATCTGGCACCAACTTCAGTCTCAAGCTTCAGTCCTCAAAACTCCCTAACTTGTACGAAGTGCTTCAGTTCCACTAAATGACTTCCGGTTACCCCAGCAAATCATGCTTCACACAGATCCCTGCCTTTGGACATGCAGGCTCCTTAGCCAAGAACTCATACTCCACCGTACCTCCCTCTGACTAGCCAGTACTGTGCAGACACGATTCATACGCATGGCCCCTCTTCCAGAAAGCCTATCCTGACTTCACCTCTGCTCACACAGCACCCAGATCTCCCCTATCATAACACCCATCCAACTGATTTTGATCACTATTCTTTTTGTCTTTCTCCCCTTGGAGGTCACAGAATGATTTCCCACAGACTGTATCTAACCCATATATGTTTTTTATTTTTACCCAAACAATATTTAAAATGACACCTTACATTAGTTGCCAACATTAAAAATCTGGAGATTTTCCATAATTTAAAAAATTGGAGTTTTAGAATCTCTTGAAACATCAGACCACATTGTTTATCCTCCTAAATAACAACGATTTTCTGGAGATGAGCTGTGGATGCTACTTCATGAAGAAGAATTGCTCTCCCCAATACCACAATCCCCACACGACCTTCTTTCCTCACTGACCTTGCCTACCTGGTCCCTGTATAGGCATCTGACTTTGTAGTCAGCCCAACAGACTCTGTGCTCCCTAAGAACAGGGATGGTGTTTTATTTATTTTTCTATCCTTAGTGTAGCTTAATAATCTCACTTGTTTGTTCCCACTCACCATGGTGAGCCCAACAGAGCACTCTGCACTCAATGGGCACTAACTAAACACATGCTGTTGATCCCTTCAACCACCACTCCATGAAAGTGACCAAGATGGCTGGCCTGGGCCTCTGAACAGGCAAGCCAAGTGGGAAGGAGGGTGGAGCTGGGACGTTTCAGAGAACTGTAAAGAAGAAGGGTGGAAAGCTAATGCATTCCTGCTGCTGTGGCTCTGGGCATCCTACTCCGGTAACATTGGGTATTTGGTGAATGAAAGGTTGGCCCACAGTTTCTAAACACAATCTGGGAAAGGAAAATATATCTAACTTTCCCCATTCCGAGAAGATGACATTTGTCTTTCTCTCTGGAGAACAGACCAAGTTGGAAGATCGGTTTCCTCAAAGAGCTGAAGTTTTGTTTTTTGTTTGTTTGTTTGTTTGTTTTTTGAGGAAGATTAGCCCTAACATAACTACTGCCAATCCTCCTCTTTTTTTTTGCTGAGGAAGACTGGCCCTGAGCTAACATATGTGCCCATCTTCCTCTACTTTATACGTGGGACGCCTACCACAGCATGGCTTTTGCCAAGCAGTGCCATGTCCGCACCCGGGATCCAAACAGGTGAACCCCAGGCCGCCGGGAAGCGGAACGTGGGAACTTAACTGCTGTGCCATGGGGCCAGCCCCTGAAGTTTTTTTATAACTGTTTCATATCAAATCTGTAACAGCAGTCTGACTTATTCCATTGCCCAGTTAGTCTGTACTATTGAAGAGTAATACTCAAGGCTGTGGCTTTCTGGGAGAAAAAAAAAAAACTCCTAAGAATAACAGAATAACAGCTGAAGGGCAACAAATGTTATTTCAAAGGTGTTCCACATCACCAACCATGCCGCCCAGGTGAGCACGTGGTCCTCGGGACCAGCCCTGGCATGAGCAAGCCAGCATCCCCCCTGTTTGTCTAAGGGGAGACTCCCTAAACCTTGAGCTACAACTGCAATGAAACCTTGGTTCCAAAATGAGAACTACTCCTTGTCCATTTTCCCTTGGTCAGCTCTTCCAGGCAGGACCTATTTTTATAGGTTTTATTCTTTCCCACACTCAGCACACACACACACACACACACATTCCTTCTTTCCCTAGCCAAGAACACTGACAGTTTTAGATTTATGCCTTATCCTTGCAGAATTACCTTTCATTCTTTATTTTCCCTATGGTTCCAAGATATAGATTTTGGATAACTACAGCAGTTATTTCCATTTCTAGGCAATACTGTATTAATGATATAAGCTTTGAGGTCAAAGAGAACCATGTTCATATCCTCGTGCCAACACTGCCCGTGTGGCCCAAGTCAAGTCACTTAACTCCACACCTGAAATGACTTATGATACATCAATTTGATAGAATATGGTGCCTTAGACAGAGAAATTATGAAATATGAAAATATTTTCAATGCTATATAAACGCAAAAATTCTTTAATTATCAGTAAAACTAGCATTCATAGAATGGTTTTTAGTTTACAAAGTCCTTTATACATATGTTATCTAAATAAGGTAATACATAACACCTCATAATGGCTTTAATAGGGTGATATTATTGTAAGTCTTATTTTACAGATCAAGACTACCAACAGTTAGGTAACTGTTGCTGCGGGTCACGCGCTCAGTAAATAACAGAATTAAAACTTACTGAGTCTCTGGAAGCCATGTAATAGCTTTCATTTTAAAGATAGCTTAAATGTTGAAAAATAATATAACATCATTATAGAGGTTTAGAAGATTTGGAGAATTATCTAAAGTCCTATACTGTAAAAACAATAAATAGTAGTTTCTCCCACTCGCCTCCCCACCCATCCCATCTTATTTCACGGAGTGGAAAATAGCCCTCCTGCTATGCTCCCACCATTGCATAACAATCCCACCATTGGTAAACTCACACCATCTTCCTGAACCGTTCTCTTCCTTTTGGGCATCTACAGGTCCCCAGGATCTTATCTCATTTTCATTCAGGAATAAATATTTATTTGCATAAGTGACGGTAACATGGTGGAAGATGGATAAACGCTCTGTAAATCTGGCTCGTTACCCCATTACCTGCCAAGATATCACCCTCTACACATCTGCAAGCTTGACATTTGTCCATTTTTTTCTCACTTTGGTGAGCTGCGTGCTATTCCATTGATGTCACACACATACAAGGGTATTTTACCTTGAAATAAATTCTCATTTGGAGCTGTTCCATTTTTAGGCAGCAGAAAACTCAGAGCCTATAAGTCTGACAAATTGGAGTTCAACCCTTAAGTCTATCACTTCCTAATATTGTGACATGGGCAAATCAGTTAATAGCTGTAATTCTCAGTTTGCATATGCAAATTCGGGGGTGATTATAATTAATATTTGATCCTCAATGGATCAAGTTGAAGTTATATTCAATGATAGAACTTCTGTATCCTGAATAAATCTCAAAGTTTATGTGGCTTAGTCTCAACTAAACGTGGCAATCAAAGAAACAGTTCAGTTATAAAAATCATTGCTAAACTAATTTCACGTACAATGTTCATCATTTAGAGAAACTTCAGTCAATAATGCAAGGCAAAACTTTTTTTTTTTTTTAAAGATTTTATTTTTTCCTTTTTCTCCCCAAAGCCCCCCGGTACATAGTTGTGTATTCTTCGTTGTGGGTTCTTCTAGTGGTGGCATGTGGGACGCCGCCTCAGCGTGGTCTGATGAGCAGTGCCATGTCCGCGCCCAGGATCCGAACCAACGAAACACTGGGCCGCCTGCAGCGGAGCGCGCGAGCTTAACCACTCGGCCACGAGGCCAGCCCCGCAAGGCAAAACTTTTTAATGTCCTCTTTCTTCTCTCCTATTCTCTCATCCTATATTGTTCCAAATGGAGTCTCTCTCTGTGTCTTTCTGCCATTTTGCCAGATTTTTTTCTCCTTTGCGTGTGTCTCTCTCAGCTCTCTAATATGTAGGTTGGCCTAGACCCATCAATATTTTCTTTCGAGTTTTACTCTCTGTCTTACCTTTCTTCAGATTCTTCACAACAAAGGAGAGCCTGAAGAATGAGTCTTTTCCATTTCCTCGCACTCCTCCAGTCCTGTCTCCCTCTCTTAGTTTCCTAACTATGCTTAAAAAAAAGAATCTGATTGACTAGGGTACAGACATCTTCACTGGTTAGGGGAGGAGGTGACATTGATGAGCACAAACAAAATTCTGTATGTATGGGGTAGAGGGAGAAAAAAATTGAGAAAAAATATATGCCAAAGTGGGAGGGCTTTCTCAACTTTAATTATTCATATTCAGGGTAACAAATTGTGAAATCACCCTTTCTGCCCCTAAATTCCTATCTTGGCACCTCTCTCTGCTCTCTGCTCAGTGTGACCCATAGGTCCTCAGCTTCTTCCTATTTTCCCCATATTTTACCTCCTGGCTTCCCTGCTCTCTTAACCTAGCTTCTCCCTGGAACCATAGAATCCCTATTCCCTCAAATTTTCATTTCTCTTTCTTGTTAAATACAATGCCAAGATGCTCCTGAGTTCCATTCTTTTTTAAAAAAAAATTATGGTTGGGCTGGCCCGGTGGCGCAGCAGTTAAGTTCGCACGTTCTGCTTCAGCAGCCCAGGGTTCGCAAGTTAGGATCCCAGGTGTGGACAGGGCACCACTTGTCAAGCCATGCTGTGGTAGGTGTCCCACACATAAAGTAGAGGAAAATGGGCACGGATGTTAGCTCAGGGCCAGTCTTCCTCAGCAAAAAGAGGAGGATTGGCAGTAGTTAGCTCAGGGATAAAAAAAAAAAATTGTGGTAACAACACATAATGTGAGAGCTACCCTCTTAAAAAATGTTTAAATGTACAGTATAGCATTGCTATTCATAAGCACAATGTTGTACAGCTGATTTCTAGAACTTATTCATCTTGCATAACTTTATACCTATTGAACAGAAACTCTCTATTGCCCCCTGCGCCCAGCCCCAGTAACCACCATTCGACTTTCTACTTCTGTGAGTTTAGCTACTTCAGATACCCCATATAAGTGGAAACAACCTGGATGTCCACTGATGGATGACTGATAAAGAAAATGTGTACATATATACAATGGAATATTATTCAGCCATAAAAAAGAAGGAAGTCCTGCTGTACGCAACAACATGGATGAACATTGAAGAAATTACACTAAGTGAAATAAGCTGGGTTCCATTCTTACAGCTGGCCTTTGAGTGTGGAAACTTCTTGGGGAGTCTTACCTTAGTGTACCCAGTACACAAAACACACTTACTAGTGTTAAACACATATGTGACAGAATGAATGAATTTGGCTCTACTAAAATTCCTACCACCAGATCTCTACCAGATGCTGCCCACTTGTTTATAATCCTTGAAACCATCCATGGTCATTCCTTATTAAATGTCCACAGCAACTTTTCCAAATCTTCTACACACCCCTCCATCCTATGCCATTTTCCCATGACCATCATCCCTCTTTTAGTCAACCTGTTGTCCCCTCTGATGCTCTCTGATGAGAACAATCTGTGCACGTAATCATTTAAGGTTGTGCCTCACAATCCCCAGCTATTCCCTGAACTTTTCTGCTGACAGAAACCTTTTCTAAATCACACTATTATGATTAAGTCCACACTTTTTCCTACTGAATGTCTAAAACACATTTTGAACCACATGGAACAGTTTTTAAACCCAATGTTTTCTCACAGAAGTCTTTATTCCCCTTCAAGTTACCAGCCTCCAGAACCTGCTTTATGAGAAACCAAAGAAAAAAAGAAAGAAAAGTCTAGGCAAATATATCAACTGGTTTTAGTCTGAAAATATTTGCTTCTAGAAGCCTACCAATTTCAAAATTAGGCAATTCCGCATCGAGAAATCTCACATCTTCTTCCAGGGCTCTAAATAGCCTCCACTTTCCTGACAAACTGTGAAAGAGTAGAGGTAAGATGGCATTCATGGAGGGGCACAGACATATCATTCCTGCAAAGATCAGTCCTTCAAACAAATGTGAGACTGGATTTTCTGGGTGAAATTCCCTGGTGATCAAGCAAGTTCCTTGGGGCCACGTCAGAATGGAGGAGTTCTGAGTAGACTCAAGACAGAAAAAGACATTCAGCCAGTTTCTGCAGGACTTGTGGTCAAAAGGCTTTGAGGAGAATTATTCTAGCTTGTGTCCTTTATTGAGTATCTTAGGTCTGGTTCTCTAGAACCAGGAATTGGAGCAGCCAATAAATGTGATTTATTAAAGAGCGCTCTTCAGGAAGAACCTGTAAGGAAGCAAGGGAAGAAGGAAAACGTCAAGAAGGAATATCAAGATAAGGTCTAGTCTTGGCCTGACTCACACAGGCCCTCTGAAACATCACAGACCCCACATTACAGCCAAGGTCAGTCCTTTGTACTCCCACATTGATCAGTCATTGGCTCCAGTGGTGTGTCCCCTCTGGGGCCAGGTGGGTTTCCTTGCCTGGGAAGGGGGCAGGTAGCTGTGCGCTGTTGACAGTGAATACTCACAGCAGCTGGGGATGAGTACGCAGGAAAACAGAACCTAATTTGTATTGGCCACCTTCTGCTGGGTGCTTTGCATATGTGGTCTTGTGTAATCTTCTTAAACCCATTATATTCTCATTCTATAGATAAGTAAACTGAGTCTCAGAAGGATTAGGTAAACAATCTAAGATAGTTTAAGTAGTAGGGCTAGCTGAGCTAGCCTTCCGGAGAGTTTCAGAATCAATCTCTTCTCTAGATTTTAGGTCCCAACGCAGTCATTGGCAGATGCCTGAGGAGACAAAGATGAAACAATCCCTTAGGAGCAAATTTTATCCTCATTCACATCTCAGAAGTGACTAAAACTTCCTGCATTGAAGAAATGAGAGTGCCACAGTCCCAACAACAGGTGGGAACTCTCCTGAACGAATATCTTGAGGTTGAAACCCTTTAAACTAGATGTTTGAAAAAGCAGCCTGACTCCACCAGAGGTGGGCACTGACTTAATGCCCATCAACAATAACTATATTGATACTATCAATCAGTATCTTAGTGTGTTCGGGCTGCTATAACAAAATATCATACACTATATGGCTTAAGCCCAACGCAAATTTTATTTCTCATAATCCTGGAAGCTGGGAAGTCCAAGATCAGGGCATCAGAAGATTTTGTGTCTGGTGAGAGCCTGCTTCCTGGTTCATAGACGGCCATCTTCTTGCTGTGTCCTCAGACGGTGGAAGAGGCTAGAGCGCCCTCTGGGGTCTCTTACACAGGGGCACTAATCCCATTCACAAGGGCTCCACCGTCATGACCTAATCACCTCCCAAAGGTCCCACCTCCAAATATGTCCATCACATTGGGGGTGAGGTTTCAACATATGAATATGGGGGGGGGGGGTGGACACAAACATTCAATCAATAGCAATTGGCAACTCTTTGGTGAGCGATTTCTATCAGCCAAGCACTGTGCTAAGCCACCACATATGATCACAGTCATCCTATAAGGTAGGTGCTTACATCATCCGAATTTTACTGGTGAAGAAATTAGAGCCCAGAGACTTTACGAGAGTTGTCCATAGTCAAACAGCAAGAATAGTGGGAAAGTCAATTAGCAACAGGAGAAACGAATCCATTGAAATTGCAACCACCTGAGAACTTCCTCAATTGTCTGCTTATCTCAAGGTCTGAGCAGAAATGTAGACCTAATTTGCATTTTCCGCTAAGTATTTAGAAGTGAGCACCTTTGTCTGCTACTCTGGGGTATGGTATGGCAGAAGTGATTATCTCTAATCATCAAATACTTAAATCCTTCAGTTCTAAAGCTCCTACATTTCCGCTTTCTTTTATCAGCCTTGCCCAACTTAGGTTTTTTAATAGACCTAGACTCTACTGAGGTTAGCCAAATGGTTAACATGAACTCTATGAAATGGAGTGATATTCATCATTGACTGTAATCATACATAGTGAAAATTTTCACATTTAGTCTATGCTCAGTAGTTGACATCCACGACCCAAATTCATGTTCCCTTGTCTTTTCCTGGGTTCAAAGCCATTTGCGTCAGAGACATAGTCAACATTTTGAGAAAAATGTCCCCAACATGTCATTAAAGATACATCTATATTTGAAAATCTAAAATCTGTAGATGACATGGCTGCTTCCTCAGTATTCAAAGGGTTCTTTACCCAGCTCCTCCACAAGATTCTTCCTTCTAACAAATTAATTTGCCAGCACATTGACACTGTCTTCTATATCTCATGTCCTGCAAAATAGCCCAGAGTTTACAAAAAGAAAAGCAATTTATTCCTCACTCTAGAGATGCTCAGTCTCTCACACAGGTGATAGTTTAACCTGAAGTCACGATAATTTTTTTAGAACCCCAAGAAGTACTGATATATCACAATTAAAATAAGGAACTATATCCTTTTGGGCAAAGTCTGAATTTGACATTTAGATTTCAGTATAGATAAGTGAAGCCAACATTTAGGAAAATTTTATGAAAGAAAAAACTAAAAGATAGAAAATTCTACCCCTTAAGTTTACCTTTTCTCGCATTTGGGAAACAATCATTATTTCGAATTATAATGGTTGAGCCATACCAATACAGATAAGGGACGTCCTTAGGAGCATGGCTTTCACATCTTTGCTAACATGGGAGACAAAAATGTCATGAACATTTTTTCACTGTGTAATATAAAGAGTACCTATGCATGGCCTCTCCTGGTGACTTGGGCTTCTTGCAACATGGTGGCTGGATTTCCAAAAGGAGCATCCCAAAAGCTAGCATTCCAAAAGGCAAGATGTAAAATTTGCCAGACCAAATGAACCTGGACTATATCTACAACTGGCAGTGTTACCCCCACCATATTCTGTTGGCCAAAACAGTCCCCGGACATGCTCAGATTCAAGGGGGTAGAAAACTTCATTCCATCCTTGACGGGGACGGGGAGACAAGGTCGTATTGTGTGTGGGATGGGAGTTATTGTTGTGGCCATTTGAGGAGACGATAATCTGCCACGGTTATGATTATACCTATGAGGTTAAGTAACTTTCTTAAGGCCACATGAGAGGTGATGGGACAAGATCTTAAACACAAGGATATAACTGCTACACTCTACTGCCCATTTATGTCCAGCGCTCAATTTACACATTGAAGTCAATCATCTGCTTACCTGTCTGTCACTTCCAGGAGATGGTGAGCTCCTTGAGGGCTGTGTCTAAGTCCTCTTTGCATTTTTCACAGCATCTGGTACAACCCCTGTCACAGAGTAGTACTCAACGCATGTTTTGTTGAGACAATAAGTGAATCAAACGATGTCAGTCATCATCAGTTCATCAAGCTGGGATAGAGTCCTTTTCTAGGATGACTTGTTTTCTAGCCCATCTGGATATAAATGATGCTAATGAGAAAGAAATTCCTGAAGCAGATCCATCTGTCAACCCTGTGCTAGACACTATGGAGCACAGACATGACCCTGTACTGAAGAGTTTCTAAATCCTTTTATTCCTTCCTATTGCAAATGTTGATGGTAAAAGTAAAGAGTTAAGAAATTGGTGCCTGTGCTGGAAAACAGCTTTGCAAACTTCTGCAGTCCCATGTGTATAAAACTGTACCTGAAAGTACCATTTATATTTTCATTCATAATTCCTGAACTCTAAGAGGTGAATTATATGGTATAGTAATGTGCCGAGTATTCTCCGCTCTCTCTCCTTTTCCATTCTCCTCAGGGGACAAAAAGGCTTACCCTTGTCAACAGCATCATTGAGTTCCCTTTCTCTCCACTTAGTCTTGGCCAGTGGGAAGCCACAGCAGGCAATGAGAGGACAGGAGAAGAATGAGGTTGGGGCATTTATTCCCCCAGAATTCCTCCTTGACAGATCGTAGGTAGGTAGAGGCTAGGTTCCTCTGTTGAAGTCACTTCACTGCTCGGGGCTGGCTGGCAGCCTTCTCCTCCAGCTGCAACTCCTTCTGCAGATTCGAGTGTGAACTCCCACTCCTTCGCCTTCAGGCTTCTGAGGAAGATAAGGGATCCTGTTAGCTCTGGGTTACTTCACTATTCTAAATGGGTTTCCTTAAATCAGCCCTTACCCTCATAATTAGTCCATTCATTAAACTCCCCTCAGTCACTTTGTTTGAGTCTATTTCTCATCAAAACCTGGCTGATAAAAGTGATATTAAGAATTTGAAGATTTGCAAACGCCTTGGAATACCCCTCATGAATTACTCACTACTTTGGTTAATCTTCTAAATCCATGTTACAAGGGGAATTAATTGAACAAATATTTATTTAGTTGATACTGTGTGACAAGCACAAGATCAAGCTCTGAGAATGATTCATTAATAAAGAATACACAAACACACATTTTAGAACAGCTTTATTGAAATATAATTCGCATGCCATATAATTTGCCCATTTCAAGTGTACAATTCAATGGTTTAAAAATAAGAAAAGAATACACCATAGTCTAGGCTAGTGAGAAAAGGCTACTATGCTGGGTTAAAGTGAAATAGCATTGTCTTCTGTAGGAAAGAAATGCAAATACCTTGAATGCCCATGAGTAATAGAATAAAATAATCCAATCAGTAAATTTTTGTAGTACATCTGTAATTGGATCTACTGGAAAATATGTTATGTCCACAGCTATTGATGCAGAAGTATATCGGTGATGTATTGTTAAGTGAGAAAAGATATTTGTAGAGTAATGTGCATGATAGAATCTCATCTTTTATAAAAAGATACTGCCAAAACAACTCTATACGTGTGTGTGTACCCTTTGTTTATAAACATGGGAAAA
Source organism: Equus quagga (assembly GCF_021613505.1). Classification (NCBI taxonomy): domain Eukaryota; kingdom Metazoa; phylum Chordata; class Mammalia; order Perissodactyla; family Equidae; genus Equus; species Equus quagga. The sequence goes on along the minus strand of NC_060282.1, from coordinate 21,109,548 downwards.
AAGCATGGAATACATATTAAAGTGTTAACATTAATTATCTCTGGAGTAATTGGGATGGAAAAGAAATTTATTAATATTTACTTTTTGTAACTTTGCACTTACGTAGTGAATGTGGTGCAAACATTTTTCGTAGTTTCTTTTTAGTAAGGAAAATTTAAAGGAAATACAAGACACATCTCCAAACCTAGAGCTCCTCCTGAAATCTTTTGACCAGAAATACTGACTCTACCTGATTACATGATGGCCTCAATGCCGCATGGGACACAAACTAAGAAATTCGAATCTATTTTGGTAAGTAGGGGCGGAATCAGCATGCAAATAGGACTGTTTGTTTAAAATAGTGTAATCTTCCCATGTATGATGTTTCTCTCAATGACAGAAAAGTTAAAGAGTCTAGACTCAGTGACTGGATGACTGTGTTTTGGCCTTACCTCCTCAACTGGACGGTATAGTTGCATGCCCAGCATCCACTGGATCTGTCCCCATCCACCACGAAACAACCACTCTTGCCAAAGAATGCCATCTCCAGCTTGGCTGAGGCGCCAGCCACATGTCCAATCCTGAACCAATTATCACTGAAAGGGAGATGGGATTATACTGACTGATTTAAGCCAATCTGGACCATTCCTAAAGGTGGTGGAGTCAATCTCTTCCAATGGATATGGCAACAGTGGTTGATATGGATGTAGTCATGTCTAAGTTAATCATAGTTAGGCAAAAGATTTTAGTTTCATAGTGGAGAAAAGATTCCCTCTTTCTCTCCTGGATGTAAACAAAAAGATATTTGGCCTGAATTGCTGCCAGCAGGCATCTTAAATCATGATGGAATTTTATAGTAATGTAATATCTTGGAAGACAAAGCAGAACAATAAAAAGGAACTGATACTTGCTTCCATCATTGAGCCACTGGATCAAACCTAGCCTGAAGTACACCCTAACACTAGACTTTTCTGTTATGTAAATCAATATATTTTCTTTATTGATTACAGCAATTTGAGTCTATTTTTCTGCTACACGCAACCAAAAACATCCTAAAATGTACCTACACACGCACCATCTGTATGCTCCAGATCTTTAAAAAATGTCAAAATTGTATTTCCCTCCACGTGTTTTGTTACTGAGATAACTCTAGAACTTCTAAAGCACTTTCATGAAAGTGCCCGGTCAGGGGAAGCAAAGAAGAAACAAAACCTAAACTGAAGAAGGAAGCAAAGAAGAACCAAGACCTGGACCATTAAAAGACCAAGATCGGTTTTCTTGGTGATGACACCTGCAGAAGACATTAGAATGCTGGGATGCGCTCTACACAAGATTTTATATTTCATTCACTCAAATCCTGTCGCCCAGCATCTGCTTTTCTCAGAAATAGAAAGGACCACAGACACAGTTCTTGTCTGTCATAAAACTCTTCAGACGAGCAGATCTTTGTCTGCACTGCTAATCAACATAACAGCCTTTAGCCAGCAACACCTTTCTGAGGGAGGGAAAGTCTGGGTTTGTTAAACTCATCTTCTCTTTGGCTCCCCAGTTCACTGTTTCACCCCCCAGTTTGGTCTGAAAAGCACACAGACACCTACCAAGCTCTCCCGGAAGACATGGAGGCCATGACTGGAGGGCTGGAAACTGGAAACCGTTTGGAAAGTTCTCCTCAGCAAGCAAGCACCTTCAGCAGCCTCTAGGTGGAGGCAGCTTGGTTTAATGGTGACAAGTGCAGTCTCTGGAGTCAGACGCTCCTGAGTTTGAATACAGACTTTGCCTCTTACTAGTTCTGGAACACTGGACAAGTTTCTTAACCTGTACGTACTTCAGCATCCTCATCTTGAAAATGGAGATGACAATTATACCCACTTCTTAGGGCTGTAAGGCTTTAGCAAAGTGACCTCCATAAATCACTTAACACAGAGCCTAGCAGGTAGTAAGCATTCAAGAGATATTAGCTATAAGGATGTAGGGGAAGCAGAAACAGTAATATCAGCCTAGGAAATGCCACTGAAATGGTTAAAAATCTGGAAAAGGGTGATGCTCAGATGATGAACAGGGAAGCAGGAAGCACAGATGGTTAAGAAGTATTATCCAGACCTCCTCATAAGAAGTCCATACTCACTATTGCATTTTCTTGCCTAATACTTTGCCAATTCTTCCACATTATCAATAATGAGTTTGCCTATCACAGCTGTGAACAATCAGACCAGGGCGAAACTTTTCGGGCACTTCCCTCCCCCATCAATAAGTTGAAATTGCTTTTCCAGTCCCAAAGACACACACACACACACACACACACACACACACACACACACACACGGCGGCTGATTGAGGTCTATTTTGTGCATGACAGTGGGCAAAAAGAAAAAAGAAACTATTACTTAAGATCAAACATTGTTTTCAAGTCTAGGTTAGCATTCCTGGAAAATCCATCCACAGTATTTTTCAGGCAGGTTAAAATCTCCGAGCTGTGACCAAATAGTGTGCCAAGAACATGGTCAGACTGAGACGCTTGGAAAACTGGAAAGGAAGATTTGTTTCCAAATGAAAAGTATAGCATATTCACAGCTGGCATTTCAGCACGAAGGGCTCTGTGGGCAAGACCATGCTCTGGAGAGAAATAAACTGGTTTTGAGCCTGGGGCCATCCCACTATCAGAGTGCGACTTGGTTCTTCTCTCAAAAAGGACTCAGTCTTCTCTCCTTCCTCCATTTTAAAGCAGTAGCTTCATTACGGCATTTTTGCCCCATAGAAGTTGGATAAAATTCTCAAATTTGAGTCCACAGAGGTGGCACATCTGTGCCCTGTGCTGTTTGGTTTTGCTTTATCTACCTTAGTTGATGCTTTGGTTCTCATGACAACTATTATCCCTAAAGCCTATGAATTGCATGTACCCTCCAAATGAAGATTGATTTCTATTTCATCCCGGAGCTCTTTCGGAAAAGGCTAGAGGACTGACAGTGGTTCTGAGGGTCCTTTCTCTTCCAAGAGCCATCACTTCCGGGTTTCAGATTTGGTAAACGGGGCAGGTCTTACTGAGAAGTGACATGAGCTAGACCCTGACCAATCCTCCCCTACCTGGCAACCCAAAAGGCCTGAAATTCTCTGTTTTAGCTTCAACTACATAAATTAAAATATAGGGCATGCAATTTAGAATTAGACAAGAGTTTGACCCCTGATCCTCCATTTACTAGCTGTGTAATTTGGGGTGGGAAGATTACATTCCCTGAGTTTCAGTTTCATCAACTATAAGATAGAAATATTAAGAATGGCCTCATATCACTGTGGGTATGCAATAAGATAGCGTGGTAGTTCTCCTTTGCAAAGCCAAACAAAACAAGCATGGTTAACATTAAAATCGTTGGAATTATTATTCACTATATCTCTAATTTTTATCACTAGTGTGTGTTAAGACAGTTTTTCCCCTTGAGAATAGCACTTAAGCCACACTAATTATTGGCACTTTAATGTGAATGAACAATGAAAGGAAGCAGGGTGAGATGACTGAGGATGGGTTCTAAGAAGCAAAAATGTTAGAATATACTAAGAGAGTGAAAAAACAGGTCACGTAGGAGAGTTAACAAACGTCCTCCTCTTCAAAACTTCTTCTACACTGCTACTAGGTTGGCTTTCTTTTCCCCAAAGAGAAATGTAGAGGATACAGACTTTCAGTCAATAAAATAAGTATTTATTGAGTGTCTACTAAGTGCCAACCACTGTGATAGGTGCTGGGAATGTAACAAGCAAACAGAGTTGTAAACTGACCTTTGGACCCCACAGTCCACGTGGGTGGTTGACACTATCTAGAGAAGACGGCCCAAGACAAAGCCACGAGACTCCCATATTTAGGGATTGGGATATGTAAGAAACCTGAGGAGGAGGGTGAAGAGAAGTCTGTAGAGAAGCAAGAGGAGATGAGAAGGGATGGGATCCCGAGCAGAAGTGGAGATCTGTCTCCGGCAAGAGAAGAGTAGCCTCTCCATTTACAAAAGGAATCACTGTTATTAAGCAAATACATATTCACACTTACTCATTGTGAGAAATTGGGCTGGGTCCTGACAATTCAGTATCAAAAAGACTCTTACAAATTGTGTTTCCCAGGAAGCCAACTCTGAGGTGGAGATCAGCCTGCAGGAGGCTTTTGAAGGAGTTTACTAAGATCGACATCCGAGAAAGGGAGAGGGTGGAAGCAGCACTGGGCAGAGAGATTCAAGCTGCAATGCATGTCCAGTGACAGCTCAGCAAATCTCACAGGGGGCAGTGGAGCTAGCATGGCCCGTCAGAGCTGTCTCCAGTTGGGCTGAGATGACCACATCTGCCAGTCACTGCATGGGAACCATGCTGGGATGTGGCCTTGCGCAAGGTGGCTCTCTGCTGATGAGGCAGTCCCTGAAGTGGCTGACAGCTGAAGGTCATCTGCCAACAGCACTTGGGGAAACAAATCCTTCATCGTCGGGAGATTTGGGGAACACATATAGTGCTCACCCTGAAGACCAACATAGTTTCTGCTCCCTGGAGGTCAGGGTCTTGCCCGAGGTGGATGTGAAACAACTAGTCCAGCAGGTGGCAGCATTATGATTTGAGTTGGTCCTCCTGGATTAAAGAATTTGTTGAGTCAGTGTTCTTGGATGCAAACAACCAAAACGGACTCTGGTTACCTAAAGTATGAAAGGATTTATGGAAGGGCATGGATTGGCTCAGAATATTGATGGGAAGGCCCAAGAAACAAGCTCAAAATTGAGAAGGAATAGTAAAGACCAGGTAGGTGCCTAAAATCTCAACCAAGATCCTGCCATAAGGGCAGCCTGGATTGGGTACCTCTTCTGATGCCAGTGCACAATGGGTGCCACTACCTCTGTCTCTGGAGTGAATTCTAGCCTGTTCTTGGCTACTCTGCATCACTGGCTCCAAATTCAGAGACCCAGGCAGAAACATCTATTTGGCCAAGGGTAGGCAGGTGCCCACATTCTAGCTGGCAGGGCTGAGGGTGATGAAGCATCTGACCCTTCAGGCTTCTTTACCAGGAGGTGAGGTCCTGCCTCCCACCTCAACCGATGAAAAGGAGTATCCTCAAACATCAGAAGGGGTTCAGACACTGGACTGATTAAAAACAAACAAATACATGTTGGCTAAAGACCTGACCATCAGCTTGGCTCTGCACTCATGAGGAGTGGTAAATAAGAGTTAGGCAGATGTCAGGGCCCACCAACACACGAAGGAGGTGCAGAGAATGGTCTGATAAAACAGAGAAATAAACACTAAATACCAGACCATCACTTGGGCTCAGCACTTGTGAAAAGGGTTTGATGAGAAAGATGCAGATGCTGGGCCCAGCTGGATAGACAGAAGGCTCCAGTCTCAGCAAAGTAACAGAAATGCACACAGAAAACTAAGGCTGAGTCCCAGCAGAAGATGGAGACTAGGGAGCGGAACTGAAGCTCAGAGAGTGGGCAGACATCCATGGTGGCCCATCGCAATGGGCCCACCCCCAGCACAATATTGGCAACACGTCTAATTCCCAGTTCTTTCCAGCAGTAACAGGAGGACCCTTAAAATACGGCCGCATTTGGGGCTGAGACTTTGAATTAAAAGTTTTCTGTTCCAGCAAATGAGTTGGGCAGAGGGGGCAAGGCTAGGAAGATAAATGGTTCAGAAAGAGCCTGGAGTAAGTTTCTTCTCTTTCTCTCCATCTCCTCTGGAGCCCTCACCAAAATAAAGGAAAAGGCAAGTACCGTTTATTTACTGCCAACTGTCCTGAACCCAGTGCTAAGAGTTTTCGCAAATTTTCTCTCTTTAAAACCTCACAAAGAAGTCTGTTATCCTCATTTTTCCCAATGCAGAAGCTGGATATCAGCAATGTTAAATAACTTGTCTGAGTCTCACAGATTCAGGATTCAAACTCTAGTCTATCCGAAAGCAGAGCACACCCATTTTCTATTACTTATATTTTCTCTCACTCCTTACTTTATTCTAGATTCTTCATTCCTCGCATTACTCTGATAGGCACTTTGACCATCTTAGAGTCATGCTTCTCAATCTGGAATTTACATTCTCACTATAATATATCTGGAGGTATTTGAGGTCACGGACTTAGCATAAAGCACATTCTTACAATGACAACCATACTTGAGGATTTCGCAGGGCTGGGGTTGCAGGCTGGGGGAGGGTGAAGGGTTGAATATTTTAATTGGTTAGTGTTTAAAATATTTTCTCATTACAATGAATGAATGCATTTAAGATATGAATATTTAAGAGAAAATAAGTGATGTCAAAGAAATCTCAATCCACGTTGGTCTACCTGCAGATCCCTCTGAGATAGGTATTCACTCTTCTCGCTCACTAAGGATAGATGAATAGCAACTTTTAGGAAATGCTGGTTATGAGAGGAAGACCTGGGGAAACTCACTTGAGTGCCCCATCCCCTCCCAAGCCCACTCTTGTGCGCCAGCCTCTGGTTTCATTCTAGAGGTTCCCTGTCTTGGAAGAAGGTGAAGGAAGCCCTGATGAGCATTCAGGGAAGCCAGGGCACTGGGGAAGCTCCCAGAGACTGCTAGCTTTGGAAAGGCTGGAAACTGCCAGAGACAAAAGAATGAGTCAGAGGCTGGGGAGTATAAAGGGGGAATAATGAGATGAAATGGAGCAAGGGAAAACTTCGGCTTGGGGTTGGGAAAATGTCCAGGCAGGAAGAACTGTTAGGTGGCCGACTCATGGAGGAGGGAAATGAGGAAACAAGGAGTCCCCCAATACGTAGCCGTCAAACCCGATAGGACTAAAGCGGCTTGGTCTCCAGGGAACCCTCTGTACTGGCTCCGGAAGGGCACGATGGCCAAGCGGGTCATTTTCAGCTCCTATTTCTGTTACTCTTTGGAACAGGGGTGATTCAAACCGTATGTCTTTAAAACCACTCTTCGTTTCTGTGGTTTGGTTGTTTGGGTTGTTTGAAGGTACCATGTGACAAAGGCCCTTGTGACAAAACAAAGCCCTCTCACAAACAAAGTTTGTTTCAAACCTAATCCCTTATCTCCTCTTGCCTGTGCATGGAAAGTAATGTGCTTTCCTTTAGAACCAGTTCCAGGGTAAACCGGGAAGCCAAAGAACAGAAGACTATGAAAGATCCCACACTGGGGAGGATCGGATTTCAGGGCAGCCTGGGGTTCTGAATCTGACAGAGGTACCCAGGGACATGTGGTAAAAAAACACACTGGCAGTTGTTAACCTCAAAAGGACGAGGTTGAGCCCTGAGCAGACAAACACGCCTATCTTGTGGGCAGACGTTTTATGGATGTCTTGTCCCATCTCTAGTAAAAACAGTAAAAACAGCCTGGGCTGCAGAACCCTACAAAACTGGGTTCTGACTTACCCTGTCACACAGAAAAAGAGACTTTGATGAGTGACTTTATTGTTTCTCAGTCTCGTCTGTAAAATGGACACAATAAAACCTACCACAGAGCGTGGCTGAAAGAACGAAGTGAGAAAACGCATGTGCAGTAGTGAGCCCAGTGGCCGGCAAACAACAGGCGTTCAATAAATTTTAACAAGTAATGTGATGGCGGTTCGGTCTAAAACTCTCTTAAGACTGTTCTCAATTCCTGGTGTATAAGTACTCTAGTTCAGTTGTATATGCGATCCAAGCCATTATTATAATGACTTTCTTTTCCTGAGTGATTCTCCACCTCGCCAAGAGATACCTGGTGCCTTCCTGGTTGAAAGCTAGTCTCAGTCTGCTCGGGCTGCTGTAGCACAAGACCACAGACTGGGCGGATTAATCAACAAATATTTATTTCTTACAGTTCTAGAGACTAACAAGTCCAAGATCAAGGTGCTGACTAATTTGATTCCTGGTGAGGGCCCTTTTCCTGCTTTGCAGATGGCCATCTTCTGGCTGTGTCCTCACGTGGTGGAGACAGAGAGAGAGAGCACTGTCGTGTCTCTTCTTAAAAGGCACTAATCTCATTCATGAGCACTCTACCTTCATGACCTAATTACCTCCCAAATGTCCCATGTCCAAAGACCACCACGTTAGAGATTAGGGCTTCAGTGTATGAATGGGAGGGAGGGAGTGGCAGAGGGACACAGACATTTAGTCCAAAGCAGAAGAGAATGTTGATGTTTTGCTAACAGTGCCCCAACCTCAGACTATAAGAGAAACTCTGCTCTGCTCCTTCTTATTCTCTAGGGTGGTCTTTATAGCTCAGAAACCCCTTCCTGGATCCTAAGGGATTAACTTATTCCCTACCCTCCTGATGCTATGAGTTAACTTCCTCTTTTAGAGGTTTACCTAAACAAACATAACACCTTCTAACATCTGCCATTTAAATAAGAGGAGATTTGTTACTTACTTGTTGCAATGAGAATGTCCTAAGAGTCAAGAAGAAATGTGTAACAGCTTGTGGTTGCCCTGGCAGCCTGCCAGGGTTTACCCAGCAACCTCTTTTCTTGCCATTGCTATGATATTCACAATCTGGCATTTAGCTTTGAGAATGCATTTGAGTGAAAAAATTAGGAGATTGCTCTAGTAGGGAGAAAGTCCACGGCTCTAAAATTCTTGACTGGAGGATCCAACACACTTCTTTGTTTCTGCCAATTTTATAGCTGCTGCAGAACTAGAAAGGCAGCCTTCAAGATGACCCTGGGCCCCTTACTCAGTGATCAGTCCAAGTCTATGAAATTCAATTTGCTGATGATCTCTTGTAAATAAAATCAGGTTTTTGCTCATTTTTAGGCAGCAGGGGTATCTGGGCTGTATTCTTGCCAACACAAAATGTCCCGGTGTCGTAGATAAATATGGAAAACAGAGAGTAAAGACTACAAGAGACAGAGTCGGGGCCACAAAAGAACAGCCGGTCCCTGTTACTTATATTTGCTGGTCCTTCACAGAGTCATTTCCCCACTGCAAAGACTCAGGCTTCTTAGGGCAAAGAGCAGGGAAGTTATTTCATCTGAGGGTTTCAGTAGTGGAGGGTGCTCATTCCCATCTATCTCCATCTAGCTTGCACTGATTTGTCCTCAAGTTCAAGTGCCTGAACTCCTCAACCCCATCAGGTATCTGTACTCATAGGACTTCTGAGTGTCCTGGGGTATTTGTATACTAGTTCGAGCTTGGGATGCAAATTACGAAGAGGGATTCTGGCTAACTTAAGCAGAAAAGGAATTGACTGCACAAGTATTGGCTACCTTGCAGAAGGTAGAAGAAGAGGTATTGGCTTGAAGACGAGACAACCAGATGTAGCAGAAACCAATGGAAAGCTAGCCAGTTTCCTGCCTAGAGAAGGTCTGCCTAGAATGCCACCATTCTAGGTGGAATGTTCCTCAGCCACCAAATTCTTGCTATAACTACACTGGACTTATGAATCTGCTACAATCTGTAGGAATAATTGTTAACCGACCATATTACTTGCATCGTTCCAACATTCAAAGTTTGATGCTGGAGAATCTGATTGACTATACAGGGGTCACGTGACAATACCCCAGCTACTAGATGGCAGAGCTAAGGAGAGAATGGCCCACCACTTTCAGTTCTTTAGAGAGAATAACCTACCACCTCTCTTAGGACTTTACCCCAAATACAAAGGATATTTCTAGATTCAGGTCAGCCAAAATGAGTAATGTCCATCAAAGTCCACCACTTTGGCTAACATCTTCTCAGGTCCTTCTTTCCTTCTTAACATTTCAAAAAACATTGCTCCTGTCTAACACAATGAAACTATCCCCAGGACAACCAAACTCCCACCATCTCCTGATGGGAGGCAAAAGAATGCCTCATCTGGTCCTATTGCCAGCTCCAGGTCCTGCATCTGGGGATGATGTCCGTTCTCCTTCCTGATATTCTACCGCTTTGACTAGACTAAAAATCAGCTCCCAACAATACATAATATCTACATACATATAAAAATGGGGTGGGGAGCTGGCCCTGTGGCCGAGTGGTTGAGTTCGCATGCTCCTCTTCGGCGGCCCAGGGTTTCACCGGTTAGTATCCTGGGCACGGACATGGCACCACTCACCGGGTCATGTTCGGGTGGTGTCCCACATAGCACAGCCAGAAGTACTCACAACTAGAATATACAACTATGTACTGGGGGGTTTGGGGGAGAAGAAGGAAAGGAAAAAAAGGGATGGAGTGAGAGAGCAGAAAGGAAGGAAAATACATGTGCACAGACACACACATCCCCCAAGGAAAGAAATATGGGTTGAAGCTATATTCATGATTGTTGTAACTGAGATGAGGGTATAACTTGTGTTACAGGTTGGGTTCTTTGGGAAGTGGACTGAGATGGCATTTAGCTTTTAGGATATTTATTTAGGAAAGCCCTTGGGATCAACACCTGTGGAAAAGTGGGGAAGGAAGCAGGGTCAACAAAAGGAAGAGTCAAGTTGCAATGTAGGCCCTTTGGAAGAATGTGGTTAAGCAATGAGTGGGGGAGTCATACACAATTAATCCATTTCAACCTTCCTATCTCTGAAAGTTTTTGGATTCTGTCTCTACAGTGAACCTGGCATCTTTTCTGCGTAGGTCCAGATTTCAGTCAACCAAGTAAACAAACAATTAGAACTGCTCCCAGATGTTCAGTCTTGTACCATGAATCCAAAAATAACCAGAAAACTGACAAATATCAATAAATTCAGCCTGAAATAAAATTAGCTTCTTCCATCCTTAATCCAACACCCTCAGAATCCATTCCACCACACATATCTTAGATTTTTGTTCACATAAATTAGTAAATTCTTGTAATACTTTTGGAGTATAAGATTTCTCCTTTCGGATTTAATTTTTTAAATGTCCTCATCCCAGGTATTCTAGGAGCAAACTTTATTTATAGGCGGAGAGTCAATGAGGTTGGTGGAAAGAGGACAAAGGGAGAATTATCTTTCCCCTGCAAGAGTTAGGGAGTTAGTTACAAAGACTTCCAGTGAGCTGGGAAGGGGAGGAGCCGTTTCACGTGGCCACAGAGGCTCTCTGCAGTTATGAGTTTAGACACTAAATTCTCCCACATATCCCCATTCTAATATGTGGGGTCTCATCCTATTTCATTGTCCCAACTTTAAGAGAAGACTAATGGATCTTTGAATTGAACTGATATCGTAATTTGTCAAACTACAGAACACAACTATTTGTTTGGGTTTTGGCCATCCCAGTCCTAAGCCTCCAAGAGATAAGATATTCTTTTTGCATAGTCGTAGAAAATACCTCTCTTTCAGGCCGTTCCTTGAGCCAAGAATGTAGGAATTCGAGTTGGTCAATCTCTTTAAAGATATCTAGTGTCCTTAGAAGTAGCCGCCCTGTGATGGATAGTCTCATTTGCACATCCTGCCTCCACTCCATTCTTTTCCTCTTTGCTCTTTGCCCCGGAAGAGTGATCTCCACATACTGCATCAGACAGGTGACTCTAACCTTCCAGCTTCAGGTTGGGTTCAGCCAATGGGATGCACATGGGAGAGAATCAGATGGAGAAAGATAAGGGGGAATTTATTTCCTGGCCTCCAACCTTCCAGGCCGTGAGATAGCAGTTGCTAAATTCTTTTATCAAAGTCTACAGTTCCTACTGGAAAACATTCTTCAGCTATAGCTGCAACTACAGCTCTCCCTAGGTTCTAGTAACTGTTCGTTCCCCTTGCTCTTTCAGACACAGGGGGAAGTAAGAGATCTTGTAGTTCAAATCCCTGACATACTTCACCATCCCTTGTTGGTTTCCCTTAGCTCTGCCCTCAATATTGTAAATAAGCCCTTTGTTAAACTCTCCTCAAATATCCCATTTGAGTGTACCATCTCTTTCCTGCTGAGACCCCAAATAATACACATCCCAACCCATAGTTCTCAAATTCCTATTAGCCGTTATTCCATTCTAGGGCATTAAACTATTCAGTCCAACAAATCCTTGCCTTTAATGTACATTTCATCCCAGATTACCAGGAATGATAGCTTAATTAGCAAACTCACAACCGTGTGCCATGAGCTTCCAGACTTTCATCCCTGAATTTGAACTGAACTTCCACTGCTTTTAATTCTAATTGATTCAGATAGCTCCATATTTCTCACATTTTCCTGAGATATACTTGCATATACTCCTGGTGCTAATATCTACACCAGTCAGCGTTCTTGTTTACAAATGACGGAAATGAACACTGAATGACTTACACAAAAATAGTAATTTATTGGGAGAAAACTGGTAGCTCACAGAATTGACAGGAAAACTGGAAAATGATGTTCCAGAGGGAATAAAAGGAGACAAAACATAATCAGAATACCACTGCGGCTACCACTGATGTCATTACCATATGACATCAATACTCACTGCCATCATTGATGGCACTACTGCCACTAGACTTGAACCCCTCTGCCATTGGCTACTCAGCTCCACTGCAGTTGTCTCAACGACTTCTAACTTCATGGGAGTTCCTTCTCTAGTCCATCGGCCCTAACATTTTCACAACAGCCACAGACCAGCCCTGGAATTAGTGTCAACATGTAGTTCAGGCTTCTTATCCTTCTTGGACTCAGAGCTCTATAGCCTTTCCTGTCATCTCGTTTTTGTCCATTTCTCCCCCTATTAGGCATTATAACATAAGACAGTTCATTCTGCTCCCTTTCTCTGACAAAAAAATGAAATGTAACTTGAGTAGGGGTTACAAGTCAGATGTTCATAAATTCATTATTCCTATGTAAGTTTTTAGACTTCTTTCTTAAATCCATTCAGTATTCAAATGTCAGGACAAAGGTCTGTTCCCACACAGAAGGTTTATCCAGATATTTGTGTCACACTAAGGCTTTCAATTTTTTTAATAGTCTGGGACACTGTTATATTAAGTTGTCTTGACAGGCAAACATGAATTTGTTCTTGGTTTTGCTATGTAAAAAATGTTGAGGACATATCCTCTAGACTTCTTGGTTCCAGGAAGAATCATTTAAAATGCCTCTCTTAGATATGTAAAGATAAGACAAGTGGACTTTAATTGGAGTCATTTGGGAGTATTTGCCAAAACCCTCCCCATCTGGATACTCTTTATTGTGCCAAAGATGTTACTGTGATTACACGGGAAAGTTTGCATACAGATTAAGAAACTTTTGTATACCCAGGTTGGTAGAAGCTTCAACAGTTTCCATTCTGATAGTCAACATTAAAGCCTCTTTGACAGGTTGGGATAATGTCAACTTAAGTCCACCAAAGATCTTCCAAAAGGGGCTCACAATGAAGAAAGATGGAGCCAGGACAGAAGATCTAGGTTCATAGCCAAGGTTTACTGTGCAGAGGAAGAGGACTGATTCTAGCCGATCGTGCAGCTGATGTTGAATTTCCTGATCCAACAGCCAATGTGAGCACCTTGAGATTAAGGTCTTTGAAGGAGAATAAACCAAAGAGCTATAACAATGGTAAGCTCTTTGGCAGCAGGTAACAATGGTGGCGTCAAATTATTCTTCTTTGAAGAATCACTGCGGCAAGTGCAGGTATCTGGACCAGCAGTGTCATTCTGCTAAACCAACTTGAGATGCAGTTAATTTGAGTATCAAAAAAGTTAAAAAAGGAGCTTCATTTATACCCTCAAGCTGGTGAGACAGATCATCTTAGTTTAATGGAACTTCTACCCATAAAATATTTCCCTTACAGGCACTCCCTATTCTTTATACAGCCCTCTATATACATCTTGGGAGGACATTCTTGGTACATGTATGACGAGGTGACACATGTTTGGACTAGTGTATCAGTCAGGCCACCATTGTGCTGACAGGAAGATTCACCACAGTTCAAGCCTTGAAGAGCAAAGCTATTGTCTTTAGTACCTTTTCTATCTTCATTATCCCTGCCTCTAAATCTGTAGCAGGGACATTATCTGCTGCAAAGTCTGAATTGTCATTCATTCGATCAGTATATTCAAAAGTTTTACCAAGTAAGACCTCACAGTTAAGTATAATAAGCACTAGACTGGGAATGAGTATACCAAGTTGATTCCCAGACCTCATAAACATTTAATTATCTGTGCAAATATGGACAAACAAGTTACTCTCTTTAAACCTAGTCCTCATCTGTAAAATCCATAAAATGGAAAAAGCAAGGCCATTCTTGACTACAACCCAGAGTTACTATGAAGATCAAATGGTGTAGTGCATGTGACATTGCATTGCAAATTGGATTAAACAATGTATAAATGTGGGAGATGACCTAATTCATCTTCAGATTTTAACTGGTGAATTTGGAATTGGCAAGGACTCATTTGAAACAACATTTCTCAGAGGAGTTCAGGGCCTTTCGATCATCAGTTCCCTAAGGCTTTTAAAGAGAGTCACAGGCTAAACCTCCACTGCCACATTCAGAGTATGAAAAGCCCATTTAGCTGTCATCCCTTGCTCTTGGCAGACTCTCAGGGAATGCCAGCAAAACGTCTGAAATTGGAGCGGCAACCCACCAAGTACATCCAAATCTTTCATCAAACTGTGCCTAGTTTAGAAGCAATATTATGTTAACATTACCCCCACAGTGTATTATTTCTAATGAAACCAATCTGCCAAGGTGAAATGAGAGCATGTGTCACAGAGAAGCATAATTGGATTGACCTGAAAATTGAGTTTAAAAGTAAATATTTCTTCAATTAAAGATGAGCACGAAGATTCCGGAAAATATCAAGATTTCTGACTCCTTTAAAACTGTGGCCTCTCCCTTAGACCAAAATATAATCAAATCCTTTAAACTTTCTGAATGTAATTAGAATAGAAATTTGTAATTCTGTTCATTGAGTCAGATTCTCCTGATGGCTAAACTCTCCTAATTGTAGGCTAGCAAACTTTAAAGGCAGAATCAGCAATTTTAAGCCAGCATGGCACCATTCAGGATGTGGAAGATACCAAAGCAGTCTTTAAGTTCAACCTCTGAGTTGTCATCATTTCCTTCCTCTCCTTCATTGCTTCATCGTCTTCTACCTCCTTTTGTAGCCACCTCCTGCTAGACCCCAGATTTTTATGGTCCTTCTATTTTCTGGATACCATAATGGGCTCTAGGAATATAAAGATGAGTAAGACATGAGTCTTGGCATTGGATACTCTGCTTTCATCCCAGTCACCTCCTTTGTTATTTCTTTCAGTCTCAGATCAAGTAACCCCTCTATGATGCTTATCCTTATTCACCCAGGAAGACTTAAAAGTTCCCTATTTATGATTTAAGTGTCCCATTCCAATATTTATGTTGTATTTATTATAATTATTAATTTACATATTTCCTTGAAATCGATGACCAAGTCTTTCCATCTTTGTACCCCAGTACCCCGCCTAATATCTGGCACAGAATAGGTGTCAAAAATATTTGTTGAACAAATGATTCCCCAATCCAACCATTTCCCAGTCACCAAGCACTTTCTTTTCTGCCCACTTTGTGGTTCTTCCCTCCACGTCCCTTTTCTTTACTATTTTTATTGTCCTACTTTAGCCCTTCATCCCCTTTTATTGTATCTGTTTCAAATAAATTTCTCACATGCTATTCTTACACATCCCAGATCTATTTTTTATTCCTATCAGAGTTATCCAAGTATGTGTCCAACCATCTTGCTCCATTTATCAAATATTCTCGCCTAATTAGGCAGTGAAAAGATCCGATCTAATTTATCTTCTTCAAATTATTTCTGCCTCCACCCTCCACCAAGTTCCCTGTCCTCCTTAATAATTTATGCACTTTTGGTATCTCTGTGGCCTTGCTGATGTGTCCCTTAAGCTTAGAGGACCTTCTAACCGTGTTTGCCTAGAAAACCTACCTATCTTTAATGTTTTAGCTTAAAGAGCCCACAAAACACACAAAAGCACAGGCTAAGAACCTAGCCTTTCAAACTTACTAAACTAACTTGCCACAATCAAATCTAAAAGCAGAATTAGAACTAAAATCTAAGGATCCTAATTCTAGATCTCTTTACACTGACCCTGCTGCCTCACCTATGAACAGGATGTCCAAATCACGTATGGTCCATTGAGGAAGACTTTTGAGAGTTAAAAAGGGCATTATTATTAATTACACTATTAATAATTACACCTAGACAACAAGTGTAAATGAGGACATATGGTCAACCTACCTAAATCTAACCCTAATCCTACCAAGATCTAAGATATTGTAAAATTATATGGGCCCTGTTTAACAAACAACTCTACATCATCTAGGTCTTACTTCTAATGACAACCCATGGAATAATTATGATGATTTGAGTCATTAGCAAGTTGTTTTGTAATCTGGCTCCCTATTTTAAAACAATAGCCACAATAAACACACACACAGAGCATTGTGACTAGTGTTTCCCTAGTAACTGTACAAGCTGTTGTATATCAGGTATTTCTTGGTTTCTAGAATCAGATACACCTGTGTTGGCCATACAACTCCATCACTTATTGTGTAAGCCTCACAATGAAGACAAAATTAAGACAATGGGGTCTATCTAACAGGACTTTTGATTGATTCATTCAGCAAATATTTGTTGAGTGCTTACCAAGTATGAGATACTGTGCTGGATACTGGGGACACAAAGCTGAGCAAATCACTGCTCTCCACTACATTCCAGTCAGAAAGTAAGCCTACCATCCAAGCAAAGATAAGTGCTATGATCCTATACTACCACATAACAAAAGAACCTGATGTATATCGTGAGGTCATGAAATGCTTGAGGACATGATGTTCACCTTGAGAGCTTAAGAGTAATTGCAAGTTAACTAAGCAGAAGAGAAAGGGAATTTATTTCAGGAATAGGGAATAGTCCATGCAGAAATCTTGTGTCCAAAAGGAAACCTGGCCTAATCAAGAAACACAAGAAAGTCAAGAGAACATAAAGTGAGGGAGAAAATCATGGAACTGGAGCTGGAGAGGAAGGCAGGGACCAGTACAAGAAAGATCTCTGTTGGTCATATTAAGGGTCTCTGTTTTTTTGCAAAGAGCAAAGGTATGTTGAAGACTTTTACATAGGTAGTTGATGGGGAGAAGTGAAGGGAGAAGATTGGTACCCATAATTAGATTTGCATTTGGAAAGGTCACTCTCGTAGAATGAAGAGTGGATTAGACAAGGGCCAGAGCACAGGCAGGGAGACCAAAGAGGAAGCTCATACGGTGGCTCTGGTGAGAAGCAGAAGTGGTTTAGACTAGGATGAAGGCAGACAGGTGTGGGAAGGAAAAAGAAAGAGGTAAAATTGACAGATTTAGTGATGATGGAGTAAATCAAAGATAATGGCAAAAATGACTTCTAAATTTCTCGCTGGATGGTGATGCCATTCACTGAACTAGAGAAGACTAAAAAAAAAGTGGATTTATGGAAAGTTTATACATTGTCTTGGATATAATGAATCTGAGGTGACCTTGAGACATGCAGATGGTGATATTGAATAGAAATTTGAATACACAAGTGTGAGGCTCTGAGCTGAGATCTGGGCTAGAGACTGAGTCAGTCTCAGTCAGAGACTGAGGTCACCCCTGATTAGGTGGTAATGGCAGCCATGTACGTCAGCAAGATTCCTGAGAGAAAATATAGAGAGGAAGAAAAAGGAAGAGAAGGGGGCCCAAGACCATGCCTTGAGAAACTAATATTTAATTGCAGTTTAGAAAAGAAAGATGCTGAAAGAGAAAGAAGGCTCAGCCAAAGATGGAGGAAGCAATCCAAGAAGGTGTGGCATTTTAGAGTGATCATGAAAGGAGTAGGCAACTGTGATGTCAAATACTGCTGGGAGGTCAAGAAAATGTGAACTAAAACATTGCCACTGGATTAAGCAGCATGAAAGTTATTAGTGATCATAGAGAGCTAAGCCAGAGGAGTGAGAGGGCAGAAGCCAGATGAGGGTGGAGAGGAAATGGAGGCCCCAAGTGTAGACAGATTTTTTGAAAAGTTTGGCTCTGAAAATTGGAAAGGATTAGAAGACTATTGGAAGAAAAATAGTTAGAAGAAACTGTAAGAGGAGACAGGTATAAAATAAAGGGATTTCTTTCACAGATTGAACAGAGTTAAACGTGTTCAACTATTTATGAAAAGATCCAGTTGAGGTGACTCAATTGTTGCAAGGTCCCTATGAAGACAGAAGAATGTAGAATCTAAGACACAAGGGGGAGGGTTTGCCTTAGGAGGAGAGACACGCCAATAATGTAACAGGAGGTAAAGATAGGTTTCATAACAGGGGCAGGTACAGACTGGCTAGTCTGAGTTTGAAGATGTTCCAATCCGATGACTTCAATTGCCTCTGAAAGTAAGAGAAGTCAAAAGCTCAGAGCAAAGAGGCATGAAAAAATGGTCAGATGTTGGGACAGAGTGATGGTGGCCATTGTGGGGGGTGGGCAAGAGAGCTGTGGGCCATATGGAGGGCCCATATCAGAGTGTGATCATGAATTCATTGTGACTTCAGTGTGTCTTATTGTGTGGCTTTCTCTAGCATTGTCACATGGCTCAGATATAAATCTAGAAAAGCATAAAATAAGATTAGAATTTTTGCCACGTCAATGTGAGAAAAAGGCAAACAAGAAAGAAGCGAGGAAAGACGAGGAGGTCTGAGGACACTAAAGCTCTCTCTTTACAAGTAGGTGTTACAGGCTATAAAGTGGTCCTTTTCCCTGGCATCCCAGATTTGCAACAAAGGCTGAAAGCTGAAGACCAAGTTGCCACGTACATGTACATGCCACATTCTAAAGGGAGCATCCAAGACTGGCTGCCAACAATTGGAGCCAAGCTCCTGCCTCCCTCCCTTTCCCCTTCATCTACCACCGTGACTTACTAAGAAGAGGAGTACCAGGCCTTATGACCACAGGATTTCATTCCAAACCATCATCACCACCACCAAACTTACACAAGCATCTACGCACACCTCCTCATCATTTTAAAAAAGAAAAGTAAAACAGACCGAACAAGAGAGGTATAGATTTTCTGGAGGATGCAGAAGTGGCCCAGAAGTTTTGGTCTTTGCTCAAGACTATCAAGGCGAGGAAAAAGGGAGAGTCATAGAATGTGTCTCAACCCCAGTGTGTTCTCTCCCCCTCAATACATCAGTTAGGTGAGCCACACGTGTGACCAGTAACAAATAGGTAACATGAGTTCACATGAAGCAAGTGTTACACGAGGAACTATGAGTTTTGGTAAATAGCCTTGTCCACTGCTATTTTTCCCTCTCTTGTGTTGTGTCCCTCTCTCATGCTTCTGAATCAATAATTATGCTTTCTCACTTCCCAAACTCAGCAAGTGAAGCAAAGATAATCGCCTAGGGTTGAAAACTCTGGCAAAGTTCTCTCTTCCATCTGCTTTTCTTCTGCAGCTCACATTTGCCCAGACTAACCAAGCAATAGATGCTCTCCCCACCTCCCCTTTGCCAGCCTTCTGAGGCTTGTCTCCTCTCTGCCCTGAGGGAGTTGATGCTTCACTTCATAGGACAGCTCCTTGGTCCTTGGAGACACAGGAAATGTTACCACTGGAAGGCTCAGGCTAAATGTTTTCTGACTGCAAATGCATCACCCTGCTCCTGGGATCTGGGGAACATGGCACCTCTCCCAGGCTTAGAAAAGAGCAAGGGATCACTGCCAACTTTTCAGTCCCACTGGTGTGATGAGATCTTACCTTAGTGCAAATCCATCACTGAGCTCCAAAGCAGTGACTTCCTCTCCCTTTTCCAAAACCAACACTCGACTATTTGATGAGTCATTGATTCCCTGACATTTGTCGACTATGCTTGAAATGCTCCCAGAGGGAGGAAAATTATACTGTAATCAAACCACATACTCTCTCTCCTTTTCCCTCCCCTTCTTTTCCAGCCTCTACAAGAAAGGAACCTATAAGCTCAACAGTGGAAACCTCTGGAACTATGTTTGTTTCTCATCTAATTCAGTTGAATGAGCTGGTTCATGGGTTTTCAAAAAAGAAATGAATTAGGTCACCCGCCTCCCCTCCACCGCCAGCCTCACACAGGCTCAGGACACTTGAGTCTATTCTCGTAACTGAGAAAGCTCAGGAGGAATAGGATAGGACATGTTGCTAGCTTAGTATTGGTTATGTATTTGTTCATTGCAGCACCTGAGTGGTGCTAGTGGCCAGGTTAGGACCAGTCAAGAATCATTAGGCATTAACAGGGGAGCCAGGCACTGGGAGGGAGCTGGTGAGGAAAGCAAAGGGACCAGGTAGGTGGGTAGGTCTATAACCAGGCAGAACGTAGAGAAGATGAATTTGTGGAGGTGGTTGTGTGGCAGAAAGTTAGAAGTTAAAGCAAGTGCTTTGAAACAAAGCAGGTGATGAGGTAGGAGTGGGAGGGGTGTGTGTGGCTAAGATTGCTTTTTGAGTCTTGCATTGGTTTATAGACCTTAATCTGCAGAAGGAAGAAGTGACCAGCTCCTATGTGAGTCAAGACTTTTTCAATTATGTGTCAAGTTCCAACCCAGACCAGTTGAAGCAAAAAAGAGATCTGTTGGCCCATCTTACTGAAAAGGTTAGTGGTGGTGCTACCTACATACTTGGCTTAGGCCAAGGGACCACGGTTCTTTCTCTTTACCTTGTTCTGTGTCCTGTAATATACCTGGAGTAGTCTTCTCTCCTGGAAGAAAGAATATCATGGTCCAGCTTTACATCCTCCTGAGTTCGAGTCTAGTGGGAAGGAACATCTTCTTTCCAAACGTTAAAGCCAAATTCCCACTGTGTCTCTTGGTCCTGATCAAGTCATGTACCATTCAGAACCACTCACTGTGCCCACGGGAAAGCAAATCTATAATTCGCCAGATCTGAGAAACATGCCCATAAAACTGGAGTGGATCCATAT
Organism: Equus quagga; assembly: GCF_021613505.1. NCBI lineage: Eukaryota > Metazoa > Chordata > Mammalia > Perissodactyla > Equidae > Equus > Equus quagga. The sequence continues at coordinate 21,088,835 of NC_060282.1, read as the reverse complement.
CAATCAAATTGTGTGAACTCAGAGAAGGGTAAATAAAGGTCATTTCTTAGAAGGAAATTGGAGTGCTGCTACGGAAAGGGAGGTGGGGCGGCTCTCAGCAGCCAAAAACCCTGCAAATGTCCTTCATAGTTTAGTGAGTCTTTGTGATAATCTCCATCTTCTGATGGTTTCAAAGGAGATAAACTAGAGTAAATTCAATAGTCTGATTTATGTGGCAGTGTGAATTTTTCTGCAATAAACATTGCTAATCTTTATGCCAGTTTTATCTGAATTATCTTACATAATTCTCCCAACGATCCTATGAGGTAGGTACTTTATTAACCTCATTTTACAGACAGGAAAGTGAGGCTCAGGGAAGTTAAGTGACTTTTCAAGGTCTTATTGCTAGTAAATGGATGAGTCAATATTCACAACCAGGCAGACAAGCCAGAGATCCTGCTTGAAAGTTTCAAAGAATCAAAATTTGGCCTAGAGTTTTCACTTAAGCGATTATTAAGAAAAAATCTCTGAAGGACAAAATGTCTTGCCCATAGTCAGACAGAGAAGATGCTTATAGGGACCTATACAATTTAAAATCACATATAGGAGCTGTGGTGCCCAGCTCATTGCTAAGAATCCCTTGAATTTATTTTCTTTCAAAGTTAAGTGAAAGCGAAGACTTGATTATCAACACAAAATGTCATTGAGTGCTAGAATTCAGCTCATCTTGATGGGTTATTCAAGTCTCTCCAAGCAGCCAACTAGGGAAAAAGAAATATAAAAGAAGGAGTAGAGAGCAAGAGAGAAGTGTGAGGAGAGAGGGGTTTTGAAACGCAATGGCCCTGGGCAACATACATCTGAAAGCAATTTATGTTATATTTGGTTAAGTAAAGTAATTTGATGTTCTTTCCCTCTCCATGAAAATCATTTAAAACTCCATGTTCTTACACATTCTCCATTCCTCAGACATTTATCAAGTTTTGGTAGATGCTAGGAATACACCAGTGTGTAACAGAGTATGAGCCAAATACTTTGTAACCCAGCCAGAGGGGAACCAGTGGAAAACAATTAACAAAAGAATGAAGAGATAAATGTTCTCTCTTACTTGGATAGATTGCAATGGGAACCTAAACATGGAAATAAATAATCTTGACTTTGGTACAAACTATCGGTGAAGGTTACATGAAGAATTCTACATTTAAATTGATTAGACAGAAAGATTCAGAGATTAGGGATGGAGTGAGAAGGAAAGTTCAGAAACTCAAAATTACAAGATTTTAATCATTGAATTAGATCAGAAAGATCATGCAACTCACTCTCATCTTGCACTTGAGAAAACCGAGGCACAAAGTGGGCAAAGTCACTCCAAAAATCAGCGGCAGCATAAGACAAGAACCCTGACTGTCAAATTGGTGATGTAACCTGGGGTTCATCTTGCTGCTTTAGTCCAATAGTATTGAGTTAGTATGTACTGAGTATCTACTGCAGGTCAAACATGGTGCTGAGACCCAGATGGAAAAGTCTTGAACAAAGCACTGTCTGTGTTCCTGAGGAGCTCTAGACAGAGAGTCTACCCAGACAAAGATCATTAAATACAGACACCAGGGGTAAAGAGAGTGTGAGAAGGGAGTGGCAGCCAGCAGATGCTTTCTAGAGGAGGTGCTCTCTTGAAAATTAGCTAAGGGAAGAAGGGGAAAAGGGATACTTCATAGAGAGATCAAAGTCGTACCCTCATTGCCAGACATTACACTATATGTCCTCTGCTTGCCCCTATATCTCCACTCTCCACTATTCTCCCTATTTTGTTCAATAGGAGGCTGTGGACTCATCAGCAGGCTCCCTTGTCCTCTGGCATCCAGTTGGGTTTGACCAATGGGAGGCACTAGCAAAAGAGATACAAGTTCACTGTATCTTGGGTCTCTCCCATCCAGGCCGCAGTTTGACATGGCTGCATCCTTCTTTTGAAGGCCACAGCCACTACTGGAGAGCCATGTCTACAGCTACAGCTCTCTCTCCAGGTTCCAATAACCTCTCCTTTCCAATGGCTCTTAAGACCAAAGGGCAGTAATTCTTCTCTGCTACTGCCAGAGAGCCTCAATACCCCTACCTGATTTGCCTTAACCCTTGCAAAGTGTGCCTTCACTTCACTCTCTTCCAATATGCCCTTCGAGTGCACCTTCTGTTTCCTACAAGTCCAGACCAATAATGGAAATGAGCGATCCCCATCTCCTTTCAGGGGAGAAATCCCAAAAGAAGACTTCAAGAAGACTAGAAGAGAAAGAAAAATGCAAACTGGAGATGACCTTTTTCTTGAATTGAACAAAATGCTGGCTATGTTTCCTATATAGAAACCTTCCCATTTGGAGGTCAACAATTACTTATTTTAACTTGTAGAATACAGTATTAGAGCAAAGGTATTATAAAATGAAAACTGTCTTGAGTCCTCCTCATACTTTCTTGACTACTAAGATCTTACGGGCCCAAATCATCAGCTTCTAGTCACCCCAAGTGGAACTCCACCTTGCCTGAGAGAGTAAGGAGTGTTATTGCCCATAATTTGTGGAAGCCAAGACCTAAACTAAACTAACCCAAGTCCAGACGCTCAGCCTGTGAAAGGCAGGGGTAGTTGGAACAGGAACAAGTATTTTCCTGTCAGCACATTCTCAAATATAGTTTATAATAATATATTAAAGGTAGCATTTGGTGTGACTGTCAATAAAGACAACAGAAGAAGCAAAGTGAAAGCAAGACTTGGAGACAAAGAAAACGTAGTGGAAGGGAGCACCTTTTTTTTTGAGGATTGGCCCTGAGCTAACATCTGCTGCCAATCCTACTCTATTTGCTGAGGAAGATTGGCCCTGAGCTAACACCCGTGCCCATCTTCCTCTACTTTATATGTGGGACACCTGCTACAGCATGGCTTGCCAAGTGGTGGGTAGGTCCGCACCCGGGATCCAAACTGGCGAACCCCGGGCTGCCAAAGTGGAGCGTGCAGACTTAAGCACTGTGCCACCGGGCCAGCCCCAGCAGCACCTTTTTTTTTTTTTTTTTTTTTTTTAATAGCCCTACGCTCCCTGGTGGTCTAGTGGTTAGGATTCGGGGCTCTCACTGCCCCGGCCGGGGTTCGATTCCCGGTCAAGGAAGCCTTTCTTCTTCCTCTCCGCCGGCCGGCCTCCCGACCTCCGCATCCCTGGCGCAGCGCAGGCGGCCAGGACAGTTCTCCCCTCCACACACTTTTAGCCCGCGCCAGAGCTCGTTCGCTTCGCCCTCGCCCTCTGGCCTCGGCGTCCTGACACGGCCACGCGTCACCCGCCACGTCCTGTCCATGCCACCTCCACCCCAGCCAACCTTTTGGCCCCCCGCTCGCTCCCTGGAGGTCTCCCCTCGCTCCCCTCCTTCCTCAAAGTCGCAAAGGAGCCTTGCCGCGTCCGATTCACTCCCGCGGTGGCCACGAGCACACAGCCTCGGCCGCCGCACGTGCTTCGACTCTCCAGCAGCCCTGATGCGGCCGGGACAAAGCTCACGGCCCACAGGAACCCCCTTCCTCGGTCCTGAAGTGGGGCTGCCGGTTGGGGATTGGGGCGGGAGGGGGCAGGGGTCTCCATGCTCAGCGAGGGCCACCTGCCCGGGCATCACCTTTTTAATGGAGAGTTCACTTGATACCAAAGTGTAAGTCACAGTTCCTCCCCTCCCCCGACCCCGGTCACACTCTCAGGCTCCAGTTCCCAGATAGCTTTGCCACAAAGATATGCCATAAAGATACCACCTGTTTCCGGCTCCTCCAGATGCTACTGGTCTTTGGAACTCTCCCTGAAGTCATTCTTGCTTGGCCTATCTCAGGTACAACACATGAATAAAAGGCACATTTTTCTTAGAGAATCTCGAGTATTACCCATCTGTCATGGGCCTATGAAAGCTACCTTTACATTATTATCATGTTAACAAATATTGCTCAGAAACAAAGTATTGTTGAATTCAGGAGAGTTCATTTTGCCTTCAAATGCTTGTACTTTTGTGATTATCAGGGTGAGTGCAATATACACGTGTTGTCAAAGACAAATTGACAATTTTATATTCAGATTCCATAAAACTGCTTACATCTCTCTAGAAAAGACTTTTGACTTTAGATGCAGAAAAAGGGATGCTTTACCCAGATTTAGAGCAACAGAACTCCTTATTATGTCAACAGATGTATATGATGTGGATTTGTACAAGCCACAGAGAGCTGTTTACTATGACCTTGACAGGACTGAGCTTATCTTGCACTTTTAATAAGAGTGTCAGAAAGGAAAGAGATCAGACTCCGCCTCCACGCTCACTCCCCACTCCCAGTTTAAAATGCTTTCCCACTAGGAGAAACAATGTTTTCATTCGGGTGTTAAATAAAGAACAGAATTTAAACCACCCTCTCTGTGCCCCACCCCACCCCCCGAAAGAACTCAGGCCACTCCGAAGCTGAGCGCTCAGCCAACTTCCCACTGACAATTGGCAGCTCAACTCTCCCACATCCTGTGTAGCGAGAGAAGGAAGAGCATCCGGTCAAGAGTGAGAACTATGGATCTGACCTTGTACATCCCAGCTATATACAGATATATGATCTTGGGCAAGTTACTTAACTTTCTAAACTTTAGCTTCCTCGTCTACAAAATGGGCCTACTAATATACTTAACTTATGGGCTTTCAGGTGACCAGTTTCTCCCAGTGTGCCTGGGATCGTCCCAGTGTTAGAACTGAAAGTCCTGTGTCCCAGGAACCCCCTTATTCCCAGGACAGTGGGTCACACCAGATTTTGTGAGTATTAAATACAGTAATCCCTGTGAAGTGCTACAGACAGTGTCCGGAACATGATAACCTTTCAAAATGTCAATGGGATTAGTATATATCCCCATCGCCAGACCCCTAGATTTTCTTGCGGATATCAAATATTCATTGAACCAGGCATAATACTAAGTGCTATACATTCACTATTTCTCATATTCACAAATATCCAAAGAGGTACATATGATCAGGCATATTTTACGAATGAGCTGACCACAACATGAGAAGCATGTCTAAGAACTAGTACATGGCAGAGCCCAGACTTGAACCCACATCGGATTGCAAAGCCCCAGCATCTTTCCTGATGTTGCAGATTCAAGCTGTTTATGTGAAAAAGGACAGCAAGGAGACTAGACTCATTTGACCAATGGGCAACTGAGTTTTAGCCAAGTGGGAGAATAGGACAAAAAAAGCTTCAGGTCTCTGGCTGGGCTGTCTTGGTCCAGGATTGATGTCATCAACACACAGAAGAAACACAGTGCTCATTTCAGGAAGAAAGAAGTCGTGAGTAAGATGTGGGCCTGTGGATTACCATTTTATCCTCATCTCAGTCTGGAGTTTTTCACCCGTAATGACATTAACTCTCTCAGAGGGTGAAGAGAGAGTAAAGTTCATCGGTCACCCATCTTTCACTTAAAGATGATCACATCTGTGCGAGGCACCTTGCAAAGTTCTCTGAATATAAAGATGAATAAGACAAGATCTCCCTCTTTTGAGGTGGAAGAGATAAATAAACACTGGTTATAAAAACATTATGGAGATTCTACAAAAAATTAAGAATAGATCTACCATATGACCCAGCTATTCTACTACTGGCTATTTATCCAAAGAACTTGAAAACACAAATACATAAAGACACATGCACCCCTATGTTCATTGCAGAATTATTCAAAATAGCCAAGGCTTGGAAACAACCCAGGTGCCCATCAAGGGACGAATAAAGAAGATGTGGTATATATACACAATGAATACTACTCAGCCGTAAGAAATGATGAAATCCAGCCATTTGTGACAACATGGATGGACCTTGAAGGTATTATGCTGAGTGAAATAAGTCAGAGGGAGGAAGTCAAATACCACATGATCTCACTCATAAGAAGAAGATAAAAACAATGACAAACAAACATATAGAAACAGAGATTGGATTGGTGGTTACCAGAGAGGAAGTGGGAGGGACGAGGGTGAAAAGGGGTGATTAGGCACATGTGTGTGGTAATGAATTGTAATTAGTCTTTCTGGTGGTGAACATGATGTAATCTACACAGAAATCGAAATATTATGATGTATACCTGAAATTTATATAATATTATAAACCAATGTTACCTCAATAAAAAAATATTAAAAAAAAAAGAAAAATTGGAAAAACCTCAATAGTCCTATATGAGGAAATTTGAATAAGCAGCACAAACATTCACCACACACAGGTTCCTGTGAGAACATACATTGTGATTTCTATTGGTTAACCACCTAGAAGTGGGTTTCTTGGGTCATATGTTAAGTACATCCCGCCCCATGTCCTCACGGATCCTCTGCACACGCTCCCTTCTCTCCAGAATCTTCTTGCACATCCATTCTTCTCTCAAACATTCCAAAGCTGCATCCTAGCAACAGGCCAAACTGTTCCCACTTTGCCTTTGGTGTAGTTGGAACCTCAAGGAGAAAACTCAGAGCTTAGCTCTTTACTGAGGGACAGACCTCACCCACGTGTGCTATGGGTGGTTCCCTGGGTAGGCTGTGCCCCTCACACTTGCCCCAGGCACCGTGGGGCCAGCACCTGCCAAGAGGGCTTCACCATCTCCACTGGGGCTCACTGCACCCACCGACTTCCCTTGGCCAGCCGGGGTCACCCAGCTGTCCAAGCCCCGCCATTCACTCGCAGGCCATCCTACAGGAATCTAGGGACTTTACACCTGCGATGTCTCACTACCAGGCGATGTGCATTGATTCGGAAGACCCTATGCTCCTTCCTGGGGGCCCTTACCTCCAACTACAGGCCTGGGCATCAGAGGAATGCTGTGCTGTCTGCTCTCACCTCAGAGAAGTCCTGCAGCTCACCATCTGCTGAGGGCAAAGTCACTCCCTGTGTGGTCCAGGGGGAGGGAGTGACGCAGATGCCACCCACAACACCCAGGTGTGTCCAAGACTACTGCCCAGAGAAGATGGTGTTGAGGACCCCAAGAGAGCAGGAAAGAGATGGTCAAGCAGGAGGAAGAGCCCGCAGTCATAAAGAGGCAGGACGATCATGGAAGGGACCCTGACAACCGTGGGGAGGCTTCATCTGTATTTAGGCTCCTGGGGGTCCAGGGAGGCCTCTGTTCCTTTGTGGCTAGGCCTGGTCCTCTGCAGAGGCACCTCCACACCATGAACACAGAAGCCAGATCGATCCAGAAATCCCAGACCTCATGTGGGAGCTCCTGCCCCAGACGAAACACCATCACGAGCTCATATAGCTCCACCGGAGGGTTCCCACCAGTGCAGAGGAGGAGGGGTCGGGCCACATCCCATGCCCAATTGCCCCAGACGTCCTCCAAGACAGTGAGTGAGGAGGGCCCTGGGTCTCCCTCTGCAGCCTCGGGGCTTTCCCAGAGGAAGACCCAGCATGGGAAGGATGCAGAGGCCATAGGGCAGACACAAACCCCGAGGAACTGCTCTCCCACGTGTGACAGTTGCAGGCCCCGAAAACACAAGATTCCTCTGCTGCCACACAGGCGAGGGTCCCCTCTAAGCCTGCTGCCACCCCCTCAGCTGGGTTTTCAAGTCACCATGGAAGACCTGGACTTGGAGAAGGAAGCAGCACTGAGGACCACTAATAGTGCCCTGTGGGGTGAGACCGAGGCCGGCAGGAACTGTGGCCCCACACAGCCTTCCTGTTCTGTCCCCGTGCTTGCTGCAGGGACTGCTCCTCTACCAGCTGTCCCTCCCATCACTGACCCCATCACCGGCCTGCCAATCACTTCTGCTGTCAGTTCCAGCCCTTCAGCCAGCACATCTGCAGGCCTGGCTCCCCAGCCAGCTTCTGAGACTGAGGTCACCCCAATGGTACCACTCCAGCTCCCCAGCCTCTCCGCTTAGGGTCTGTCCCTGGTTCCAGTGGGAACACCTTCCCATCTACCCAGGTCCTCCAGATGTTCCTCAGTGACAGTGTGGCCTCAGTCACCACCAGCCTGTCTGCACTGAGGTTCTGCAACCCCACCCCAACCCCCAAACTTCTCGGCCTGGCTCCTCAGCCAGCTTCTGACACTGTCACCCCCGTGGACACCACTCCAGCTGCCCAGCCTCTCCTTTTGGGGTCTCCCCCTGGCTCCAGTGGGAGCATCTTCCCATCTAACCAGGCCCTCAAGGTGTCCCCCAGTGACAGCATGGCCTCAGTCACAGCCAGGCTGTCTGCACTGAGGTTCTGCAGCCACATCCCAACTCCCAAACTTCCCATGAACCCTGGAGCCACAGCCCAGCCCATATCTGGGGCCCCTGATGGGCAGCAGCATGGAGCTACCACCTTACAAAGTTCACTCCAAAATGGATCTCTGGCAGCTCCAGCCCCAGCCTGGGCCCCAACCTCTGCTCTAGTCCAGCCAGCCTTGGGCAGCACCACATGGGCAACTTTTGGAGGTGCATTATCCACACCTCCCATCTTGGGCACCTATACCAGCACCTGGCCAGCCTTCGCTGCCACCCCAGCTGTATTGCCTTCTAGCACAACCCATGCCTCTGGCTTTCCAGTTCCCGGCTACATGTGGAGCACTGTGACCAATGCTGGGCCCAGCACCAGGCAGCAACAATCAACATTTGGCAGCACAAGCCCAGCGCCCTTCAGGTTGCAGTTCCCAGCAGCACCTAAGGGCTTTGGGAGCAATAAGGCTGTGGCAGACCTGATCCATCCCTTTGGAGCATTAAGCGTTATGGCACAGACGAGTGGGGCCTTGAGCACCACACACAGCTGTCGGGGCAGCTTGGGCCCAAAGACCTGGGGTCGCCCTCCCCAGAACGCCCCCATGGTGACCACAGGACCTGGCACCAGGAAGAACCCTGGGTTTGGAGGCAATACCATCCCTTCCTCAAGTCACATCCCCGGGGGGGCCACCCAGGAAGAGATGCCTTACTTCCAGCTGAGGACCCAGCACTACCACCAGCAAGGTGCCTTTAGGGGCATGTCTATCCCCACCTCTGCTCCAGGCAGCCCTGACTCTGCAGGAGGCAAAGCGAGAAGCAGCTTTGCCATTTGGGCCCCTTCACCCCTGTCCCCACGGTCAGAGTCCTCAGGACAGTAGAGAGGGGTGCTTGGCCATTTTCCCTCCAGTCCTGGAGCAGGCAGGACACCCCCTGCCACCTACAGTTGAAAATTTCCCTCTTCCCATCTTCCTCCCAGAACCCTCACTTCTTCCCCATAACTTTTAATAAAACCTCGTTCTTGTTCCTTTGGAAAACAACAACAATGACACCACTGGTTGGAGTTATTACTGAGATGGCAAACAAACCCCTAAGGGAAGAAAGAGATGAAAGATTATTAAAGATTATTAAACTGTGAATTCAAACGACAATGCTTTCTCAATGGCAAAGTACTAAGAGAAATGTAAAATAACGTAAACATGGGTAGCATGACCAGCTCTTCACGGTTTGCCTATGACTTTTCTGAATTTAGCACTGAAAGTCCTTCAGTCCAAGGCATCTGCTCAGCCTACATGGGGGTCGATATCGAATGCCTAAAGGCAGGCAAAGTAAATTAATGTCTTAGAATAAGCATGAGAAAAACAAAAGCCTGGACACAACAAAATATGGCACCTTGTACTCCACCTAGCGAGGAAAGAAGCATAGGACAGGTGGTGACCCAGAGGAGCAGTCATAAACTCCGGCCCAAGGGCCAAATCCAGCCGGCCACCCGTTTCTGGCCAATAGGTAAGAATAGGTAAATTTTGTAATGGTTAGAAAAAAAAAAATCTAAGAAAGAACAGTATTTCTTGATGCATGAAAACCATATGAAACTCAAATTTCAGTGTCCACAAATAAAGTTTATTGGGACAAAGCAAAGCCCACTTAGGTACGTAGCGTTGATGGTTGCTTTCGCACTATAGTGGCAGAACTGAGTAATTAGAGACTGTATGGCAAAACCTCTTACAGAAAACATTGGCCAACCCCCGTTCTATAGAACACTTGCCCTGTCTAAGTGCAAATAGGCTTCCGCTGATTGTTGACAGGAACAATGGCCTGCAAAAAATAACTAAGTAAAAAAACTCTTTTAATGTTTCAAGAGAGGTCAAAACTCTGGATTTTTATGTGAAACGTTGATTTTTACATTTTGGCATCTAATTCATTTTCTTAAATATCATGTGGCCACTACAAAGCAATCCGTGGTCTGTACCCAGCCTGCAGGCCACCATATTGCAAAGTGTGATGTATATCATATGTTCTATACTAACCCTTACCCCAAGAGGTCATTATACTGTTCCTTAATTGGAAGGCAAATCTATTACGGCTGAGTCTCTTTTCATGAATTGCTTTCAATTTCAGATTTATTTGTAACTGAATTGCTTTACCCATTAGTGCCTTTCTAGGATCATCAAATCTTCTCAACAGCTTATAAAAGCTTTTTCCCATCCTAAACATAATAAAATCCTCCCTCAACTCTATCCCCCTCTTGCAGATATCGTCTAGTTCTCCTTTTTCCTATTTCTTCCAAGGGCGGTCTCCACTCCCTGCCTTCAGTGTGCTCTCCCATTCTCTCCTCATCCCAGTACCATTTGGCTGTTTTTCAGACTGCTTCATTGAATGTGCTTCCAGGAAGGTTATGGATGACCACCGTATTGCAAAATTGAATGGATGCTTTCAAATTCCCCTCTAACTTAACTTCTCTCTGGCGTTTGACATCACTGCCACCACTTCCTCCATTTTGAAAGTTTCTTTATCCTTGGGTTTCATAATAACCACTCTTTCCTGGTTCTCTGCCTACCTCTCTGGCTGCTGCTTCCAATTTTTTTCTCCTGGCTCATTTTCATTTAGCTAATATTTATTGAACACATCACATGCACCAAGCACGGTGCTAAGCATTTTCCTGACGTAGCTGGTATGTATTTTACTCCACAATAAATAAAACTTTATTTCCCTAAAATAAACTTCATTTCTAGTCTAAGCTTCCAGCTTACATGGCTTACATGTTTTAATTCAGTTTTTAGTGAGGTTCTCATCTTCCCCCTCAGGGCAAACCAGAACCTCGTAAATGGAAAATGGTGGGACAAGTACAACAGGCATGCATGTCTCCAGATCCCTTC